>NC_064819.1:80902495-81205525 GCF_024166365.1 Elephas maximus indicus | reverse complement strand
CCGCGATCTTGGCCCTGCCTCTAGAACCTTATGACTTTCTTGAGTTGCTTTGGCCTTGATGCTTCTTTCTTAACTAACTTGTTGAGACAATGGTACTCACTTAAAGTTATTTGTGGTCATCTATTATCCACATGTTCTCTCCAAGCACTCTAAACAATCACTGGTATATGTGCCACTGTCTGCACACCCATTTTGTAGGGCTTAGTGGAAACCTGAGTGTTAAGAGGCTAGAGAATCTGAAAGAAGAAAAATCTGCTCTAGTGCTTGGGAAAAATTGATGTTCCTTCTGCAGAATGGAGAACACAGGGTTCTCAAATAATTTCAGGAAAAGAATTCATTCTTACCAGAGAAGAGATCCTTTTCTTTGTCTCATCCCCTTTTCTGGCATGTTCTAAAGTGTTGAGAAGTAGATGTTTAACCCAGGTTTATGCTGAGGAGGCAAAGACTCACTGCCAAGTCTTGTTGACCTCTTATTCATGGACATGGATATCGAGACATGGATATTGAGCAGAAAGAAGCCATGGAAGAGCATAGAAATGTCTTTGTCCAGCTGTCCTGAACTCAGTCTCTGGGTGGATGGGAGAATCTTACCTCGTGAAGAGACTGCCAATGAAGAAACAAAGCACAGATCCTAAACACCACAGGGCCAAAAGAGGAGGGCACAGACACATTAACCCAAAGACCTCGGGGAAGGGCTACATTGTTTCAGGACAGTTGCCACTTCCTTGTGGAATGATTCTACATTTCCCTATACGTATTTTCAATTATTGATACTGAGAATAAAAGTAACAATCTTGATGAATCAATGTAAATTTGATCATACAATCCAGAATATGAACTAAAAGGTTTTTGTGTTTTGACCTAAATAGGAGAAAATCTTTTAAAGGGACGTTGCTGCCAAAGGCTTGAAGGCAAGGAAATGGCTAGTTTCTCTGTAGGTAGAGGCTATCAATTATGGTAGCAGAGGTGAAAAGCCAAATGACCTGGAGGTCTTTTATAATGCATCACCCCCTTTCCTCTTCTCTCCAAAACCTGTAACTATCCACCTTCTATCAGTCTGTCACAGCCAATTTTGAGGTTATCTGCTTGACTTGGGAAGGACTAACCTACATTGCCTCTGAGCCTATACTGGGACTGAGGAAAAGATGACTGAGAATGTAGTTATTACAGATAGCCCAGAGTTTCTGACTTTCTGTGGTCACAGTCCCCTCTTTAGACTCCTTTTGAGCTAAGAGCAGGATGTGAAGAGTAGAGGGGCCAGATAGAATTACTTTAGGAAATTGTTGGGTTTCAATAAGCTTCATTTAAGACTTAGACATATGTAGAGCAAACAAGGGGAAACTTTCTCTTGTATTATTTTCATTTTAAGCAAAACCTCATAAACTTCCCCAATTGCAGTGGTGCTTAATCTCAAAGCTGAGTGCCCATCCCGCTTCTTCTCTCAACAATGCTCCCACCACACCCACCTACTGAAATCAGGAAATCCCTGCAGTTCCCACTGAAGCCACAATACCAACAATGCCCGAATTGCAAACAAAAATTCAACCTGGTCTGCCCTCTCCACAGTGCTCAGCATGTCTACCCTGGGAGGGAAAGGACAGTGAATCACTCTCAAAAGCAAGGCAGTCTTTGGAAAAATGAACTGAATCCTCTTCTGGAACAAGCCTCCTTCTCTTTTCCTTGCCCTCTTCCTCTCTCTCATTTTTCTCTTTCGTTCATTTCTCCCCACCCCACCCCACCTCTTTCCTTTGTCTCTCAGCTGATGCGCCTCTATCCTCCCTCTTCCCTCCTGTGTACTCCAGAACAATATTTACACAGTAGTTTAGTGCACTCTTAGTCCCATACAAACTCATTTTAATCTCTGTATTGAGATTGACATGGAGTTGATATCTTTACCATATCACTTGATAATTTCTTCCCTCCCCTAATAGACCTAGTGTAACATCTCCTCAGCATAGGCCCACACTCATTTAGGCCAACTGTAGAGCTGGGAGAAATGGAATGTAGATGAATTTTTTCCTCTAAACTAAGAAGAATTGGACTTAATGCTAGGAAGAAAGAATTTGTACAAGAATCTAAAATATTTTTGGAGGACATATTTTAAATACTTACATCCAAAATGACTGTCACATCAAAATGTAGTTAACGCAGAAAGCCTCAACTCCTTTGCTCATCAGAGACTGAGTATGAGAACCTGTACAGACACATGGAGGGATTTCATTAAAATTCACTTTGCAGATGGTCTTCAGCTGCTGCGATTTCCTCATTCATTTCAGAGAAGCTGATTCTGAAAGAAGAGCTGTCACCAAAGACAGGGTTCCTTCTTTATTTTCAGTCACGCCCGAGGCCTGTTTTCGGACCACAACTGTCTAGCACATACACCACTTGTTGTCTGGCTCTTCAGGCCTTCTTAACCTTGACTCACACATGTAAATTAGAGTTACAAATAAGTAGTATTAATTTTACCCCCATGTTTAGCTAATGGAGTGCCCAAGCGGTGCAAATGGTTAACATGTTGGCCTTATAACCAAAGAGTTGGTTGTTGGAATCCACCCAGAAGCCCTGGGAAGAAAGCCTAGACCATCTACATCTGAACAAATCAGCCTTTGAAAACCCTATGGAGCACAGTTATAGTCTGACACACATGGGGTCATCATTCATCAGAATCAGCTGCAATCAACTGGTTTGTGTTTTTATTTATTTTAGCTATTAATGTTAAATTACAAATATAGAAACCAGGCTTGATTAAGATTAATATCATTTTAAAATAATAAATAAAAGTAAATAATATTTCCTCAGATTTGTGTATTCGCTTGGGTTCTAGGTGTCCAATCAATCTTACAATATGGTAAGTGGCAACACAGTTCTAGTGCTTGATGATTAGTGGCCAGCACCACATTCCATTCACCCAATTCCTGAAATTGCTTTACTTCACTTAATAGGAGGGGTCCAATGTCTCGGCACAGTCAAATTGGTACAAAATTTCTAATGCCCACAGACAGGCAAAACACAGTTCTTAGAAGGCGTCAATCCACAGACTACAATTTGAACAGCAGTAATGAAGAGATAGGACATATTGTAGGTGAGAGGACATCCAAGGAAATCCTTCCTTCTTCTTTTTGTTTAAATTGAGGCTTAGTTCACAAAGAGTAAGTTGCATACAACTTAATTGTTCAGCTTAATGAATTATTACATATGTACATCTCATATAAGCAACATGCAGACCAAGATAAAGAATTTTTCAGCTCTCAGAAGCTCCCTTCTATCTATCCCGATCAATTCCAATCTTCAGGCCTCTACCACCATTTTTGGGAGCTTGTTGAAGTGATCATGGGCTGTTTCTTTATTGGCTGTTTTCTCCAAGCCATCTATAAGTTCTGCTGGTGGCAAATTCTCTTAGCTTTCCTTTGTCTGAGAATGTCTTGATTTCTCCTTCATTCCAAAATATTTTTTTTTCCAGAATTCATAACACTCCTCTTTCACCACTTGAAAAATCTGCCTTTTAATTATTTCCTCCATGGTTTCTAATGAGATATTCACTGTCATTCCAGTTGTTCTTTGCCATATAGGTAAGGTGCCATTTCTCTCACTGCTTTCAAGATCTTTTTTCTTTTGCTTTACTTTTAGAATTCATAAGTTTTGATTGACATTGCCCCCATCTCATTCAATTGGCAGACAGGCCTTTCCTCTGAAAACAACACACACACACACACACACACACAATCCAAACCTCCAGGTCAGCAGTCTATAGAGTTTCAGACTTTTGTATTCCAGTGTTAAGAAAACAACTAAACAAGGCTGTCTCTTAGGGCTGGCAAATTCATCATCTAAACATTCCATAAAGCAAAAAGTAAACAAAGTATCTATCAGTGTACAAGCAAAACTATACAAACCTCTTTCTGTGCTCAGTGAAAGGCATTGAATCTTTTCTAGCTCCCGAAATCCCAACTATCTTTCTCCTTGCTATCTCTACTTTTTGTCTTTTTCCTCTGCATTACTGCAAGATTTGTCTTATTGGCTAGAATGTGACAAAACAGACCACGACTGGGCAGAGTGCTATGATTTCTTTTCCTGTTCTGGCTCTCTTTAGATTCCTGGAGAGCAAAGAGCAGGAAGAGAGGAGTGAAGAAGGAGGGCTTGTAAGAGAACTAATTAGAGTAAAATGAAAGACTGCCTGAACAGGGACTTGAACCCTGGACCCTCAGATTAAAAGTCTGATGCTCTACCAGCTAAACTATCCATGGGCTGTCTAATATGTCTCCTGAGTGCCTAATTTAGGTTCATTTATGTTGCCAATTATTTGTAGGTCATGGCCTCAAATATTCTCCTTGAATTCTCTTCACCGCCAAGAAGATTTTGTTTGAAAGAGATGTTATAATCCCTGGTAGCATTTCCCTTTTCTACTCTATGCCTTGTATCTCTTTAGATTTTCAGAACCAGAGCTTGATCTCTAGAAAAAGTACTGCCAGGTTTCAGACCACAGGGCTAGACCCAGACTACTTCATTTCTTGCCAAGCGTTGTGATTTTATCCCTTCATTTCTTATTTCCCCACCTGCACCTATTTCTCTTGAAGAAACACTCACGCTACTCTTCCTGTCTCTCTGCACTGTCTTGTACAACTTTTTTGCAGCCTTGGGAGGCAGAGGAGAAAAGAGTTGAAGGAAATAGAATTTGAGGACCCACTAGAGCATTCTGTAATGGTGGGCAAGCAAAGACACCTGTGTTTAAACTTCTGTATCTCTATGCTTGCATTTCTTAATGATGCAACCTTTCTGCCATGAGTAAGTCACTCCTCCTTTTTATTTTCTTTCTAATCCTCGTCCTCTTCCTTCTCCTTCTTATCTTCCTTCTCCATGTCTTTAATCATTATTTGCTGCTCACACCCAAAGGAAAAGGATAATTATCTTCATAAATTAGTGTACATTAGGATATTCATCCATAATACAATCTAAGATAGTTGTGAGTTTTGACCTAAACCTGGAAAAAATACTCTACAGGGAATCCAGGAACAAAAGAGGAAGTTTTGGGGTGAAGGAAAGACTAATCTATCTAGGGTTGGTATGGGGAGGAGAGACAGCTTGGGATATGGCAAAGACTATTGTTTATTTCTTCCAAATAATTCAGCACTTCCAAGAAACCAAGACTATGGGAAAACTGAGAGAATTTGCAGTTACTTTAGAAATTCGTGATTTTCTCACCTCTCGTACCCTACGAATATATAAAGCATAGCTGGGGGTGGGTCACACAAACTCACCTTGGATTGGCTTGTGTGTCAATCTGCAAGGGAACTAGAGAAAACTTTTAAGCAGAGTATCTAGGGGTGTTACCCTTTAAATGAATCAAGAATGCTTTGAAGGTATTTTGGCTCTCTTCTCCCTACTTGAAGTAGCTTGGAAGTCACCAAACTGCACTCAGAGATCAGGACCACTCTCCCAGGGAGGTTTGGGACTCAAGACCCAGGCCCATTGGCATATCAGGTTGGTAGAGGACCAAGTTGTCAAAACATATGTTATGAATGGATTATAATAAAATATTTTTCTAATGTTAAAAGCTGGCATTTCTGACAAGACCTATACCCCTCATGAACTTAGATGAAAAAATCCTCAACAAAATTCTAGCCAATGGAACTCATCATCATATCAAAAAAAAATAATTCACCATGACCAAGTGGGATTCATACCAGGTATGCAAGGACGGTTCAAAATTAGAAAAACAATTAATGTAATCCATCATATAAATAAAACAAAAGACAACAATCACATGATTTTATCAATTGATGCAGAAAAGGCATTTGACAAGTTCAACACCCATTCATTATAAAAACTCTGAGCAGAATAGGAATAGAAGGGAAATTCCTCAACATAATAAAAGGCATTTATACAAAGCCAATGGCCAACATCATCCTAAATGGAGAGACCCTGAAAGCATTCCACTTGAGATCAGGAACCAGACAACGATGCCCTTTATCACCACTGTTATTCAACATTGTGCTGGAGGTCCTACCTAGACCAATTAGTCTAGATAAAGAAATAAAAGGATCCACACTGGCAAGGAAGAAGTAAAAGTTATCTCTATTTGCAGATGATATGATCTTATACACAGAAAAACCCTAAGGAAGCCTCAAGAAAACTACTGAAACTAATAGAAGAGTTCACCGTAGCATCAGGATACATGATAAACATACAAAAATCAGTTGGATTCCTCTATAGTAAAAAAAAGAACATCGAAGAGGAAATCACCAAATCAATACAATTTAGAGTAGCCACTGAGAAGATAAAATATTTGGGAATAAATCTTACCAGAGATCTAAAAGACTTATACAAAGAAAACTACAACACACTTCTACAAGAAACCAAAAGAGACCTACGTAAGTGGAAAAACATACCTGCTCATGGAGAGGAAGACTTACCATTTTAAAAATGTCTGTTCTACCAAAAGCCGTCTATAGATTTAATGCAATTCTGATCCAAATTCCAATGACATTTTTCAATGAGTTAGAGAAACAAATCACCAAGTTCATATGGAAGGGAAAAAGGCCCTGGATAAGTAAAGCATTACTGAAAAAAAAGAACAAAGTGGGAGGCCTCACTCTACCTAATTTTAGAGCCTATTATACTCCCATAGTAGTCAAAACAGCCTGGTACTGGTACAACAACAGACACATAGACCAATGGAACAGAATTGGAATCCAGACATAAATCCATCCACATATGAGCAGTTGATATTTGACAAAGCCTCCAAAACAGTTAAATAGGGAAAAGACAGTCTTTTTAACAAATGGTGCTAGCATAACTGGATATCCATCTCAAAAAAAAAAAAAATGAAACAAGACCCATACCTCACACCATGCACAAAAACAAACTCAAAATGGATCAAAGACCTAAATATAAAATCTAAAACAATACAGATCATGGAAGAAAAAATAGGGAAAATGTTAGGAGTCCTAATACATGGCATAAACAGTATACAAAACATTACTAACAATGCAGAAGAGAAACTAGATAACTTGGAGCTCCTAAAAATCAAACACCTATGGTCATCCAAAGACTTCACCAAAAGAGTAAAAAGATTACCTACAGACTGGGAAAATGTTTTTAGCTATGACATTTCCGATCAGTGCCAGGTCTCTAAAATCTATGTGACACTGCAAAAACTCAACTACAAAAAGACAAATAACCCAATCAAAAAATGGGCAAAAGATATGAACAGACACTTCACTAAAGAAGACATTCAGATGTCTAACAGATACATGAGGAAATGCTCACAATCATTAGCCATTAAAAAAAAAAAAAGCCATTAGAGAAATGCAAATCAAAACTACAAAGAGATTCCATCTCATTCCAACAAGGCTGGCATTAATCCAAAAAACAGAAAATAATAAATGTTGGAGAGGTTGTGGAGAGACTGGAACACTTATACACTGCTGCTGGGAGTGTAAAATGGGTCAACCACTTTGGAAATCAATTTGGCACTTCCTTAAAAAGCTAGAGATAGAACTACCATAGGATCCAGCAATCCCAGTCCTTGGAATATATCCTAGAGAAATAAGAGCCTTTACACGAACAGATATATGCACAGCCATGTTCATTGCAGCACTGTTTACAATAGCAAAAGGATGGAAACAACAAAGGTGGATGAACGGATAAATAAATTATGGTATATTCACACAATGGAATACTATGCATCGATAAAAAACAGGGATGAATCTGTGAAACATTTCATAACATGGAGAAATCTGGAAGGCATTATGCTGAGTGAAATTAGTCAGTTGCAAAAGGACAAATATTGTATAAGACCACTATTATAAGAGCTTGAGAAATAGTTTAAACAGAGAAGAAACTATTCTTTGATGGTTACGAGAGTGGGGAGGGAAGGAGGGGTTTTCACTAATTAGATAGTAGATAAGAACTACTTTAGGTGAGGGGAAAGATAACATACAATACAGGTGAGGTCAGCACAACTGGACTAAACCAAAAGCAAAGATGTTTCCTGAATAAACTGAATTCTTCAAAGGCCAGCATGGCAGGGGTGGGGGTTTGGGCACCATGGTTTCAGGGGACATCTAAGTCAATTGGCGTAATAAAATCTATGACGAAAACATTCCGCACCCCACTTTGGAGAGTGGCGTGTGGGGTCTTAAACGCTAGCAAGTGGTCATCTAAGATGCATCAATTGGTCTCAACCCACTTGGAGCAAAGGAGAATGAGAACACCAAGGACACAAGGTAATTATGAGCCCAAGAGACAGAAAGGGCCACGTAAAGCAGAGGCTACATTAGCCTGAGACCGGAAGAACTAGATGGTGCCCGGCTACAACTGTTTTCTCCCCTGACAGGGAACACAACAGAGAACCCCTGAGGGAGCAGGAGAGCAGTGGGATGCAGACCCCAAATTCTCATAAAAAGACCAGCCTTAATAGTCTGATTGAGACTGGAACGACCACAGTGGTCATGGCCCCCAGACCTTCTGTTAGCCCAGGACAGGAACCATTCTCAAAGTCAACTCTTCAGACAGGGATTGGACTGGACAATGGGATAGAAAAAGATGCTGGTGAAGAATGAGCTTCTTGGATCAAGTAGACACTTGAGACTATGTTGGCATCTCCTATCTGCAGGCAAGATGAAAGAGAAGACGGGGTTAGAAGCTGGTGGAATGGACATGATAAGAGAGAGCGGAGTGAAAGAGCAGGCTGTCTCATTAGGGGGAGAGCAATTAGGAGTATATGGCAAGATGTGCATAAATTTTTTTATGAGAGACTGACTTGATTTGTAAACTTTCACTTAAAGCACAATAAAATTTTTTTAAAAAAGACTCCACTTATAACTGATGTAGCAAAATGAAAAGTTCAGATAAGTGATGTTGGCCTATGAAAATAAAAAAAAGCTTACATCAATATGTCACCTGTGATACTTAAATTCCAAATAGATATAAAATTTAAAAGTAAAAAATAAAACCAAATGTAATTACTGGGAATGTAAAGGCAAGAAAGTTACATAACTTTGGGATAGAAAACCAATTTTTACACAAAAGTTAGAAACAATGAAAATTTGACATTCACTATGTTAAAAAAAACTTCTGCCTGAATACACCTCCGTTCTCTTAAAAAAAAATAGATGATGTAGTCTCTGGTTCATGTGCCCCTTTCTGTCTCTTGGGCTCATAATCACCTTGTGTCCTTGGTGTTCTTCATTCTCCTTTGATCCAGGTGGGGTAAGACCAATGGATGCATCTTAGATGGCTGCTTACTAGCGTTTAAGGCCCCAGACACCACTCTTCAAAGTGGGAAGCAGAATGTTTTCTTAATAGATTTTATTATGCCAATTTACTTAGATGTCCCCTGAAACCATGGTCCCCAGACCCCTGCCCCTGCTACTATGGCCTTGGAAGCATTCAGTTTATTCTCATAAGGCCAGACTTAATGGTCTGACTGAGTCTAGAAGGACCCTGTTGGCCCAGGACAGGAATCATTCCCGAAGCCAACTCTTCAGACATGGATTGGACTGGACAATGGGTTGGAGAGGGATGCTGGTGAGGAGTGAGCTTCCTGGGTCAGAGGGACACTTGAGACTATGTTGGCATCTCCTGCCTGGAGGGGAGATGAGAGGGTGGAGGGGGTTAGAAGCTGGCAAAATGGACATGAAAATAGAGAGTGGAGCTGGCTGTCTCATTAGGGGGGAGAGTAATTGGAAGTGTGTAGCAAGGTGTATATGGGTTTTTGTGTGAGAGACTGACTTGATTTGTAAACTTTCACTGAAAGCATGATATAAATTATAAAAAAAAAAAATTGAGACAAAATGAAACAACCAAAAACCCAAACAAACAAAAAATGCATAAGCAAAGTGAAAAAAAAATGAACTGTGGAGAAAATATTTGTAATTGCCCAATAAGTAAAAAAACAAACAAACAAACAAACAAAAAAACCAAAGCCAGTGCTGTCCTGTCGATTCCGACTCATAGGGACCCTATAGGACAGAGTAGGACTGCCCCCTAGAGTTTCCAAGGAGCGTCTGGCAGATTCCGACTGCCGACCCTTTGGTTAACAGCCATAGCACTTAACCACTATGCCATCAGGAATAGGGAAACATTAATTTCCCTGGTATGGAATATGCAATAGAGTAGGTTTGGAAAGTATGAAATGTGGAAAAACAATAGATTCCTATTGGCTTGTTTGTCCCTGGGTGGCGCTAACCGTTATTTGGCTGAGCTGTTAAACGAAAGAGTGGAAATTGGAGTCCACCCATAGGCACCTCGAAGAAAAGCCTGGTAATTTACTTCCAAAAAATCAGCCATCAGAAAACCTACGGAATACTCGCCTCCAAACGCTATGTCCAAATGTTCTGCTATACATTTTTACCAGTGGGCTTAGACTCTGAAAAGAAGTGTCATGTCACATGATTCCATTTGCAGATTAAGAAAGCAAGCCAGAGTACAAGAACCACAGACCTCCCCCTCAAGGGTTGAGAGCCACACTGCCCCAGAGGCTTCCAGTAGAGGAAAAAGGAGAAACCGAAACCCAGTCCAGTGGCCCTGCTTGTTTTATTATGTGGGGGCATTTTCAGAGGCTCTGACTATGTGATTAAAACCTTAGCAATTGGTAGGACTTCCTATTCTTTGGTGTTTTAAACTAGAACCATCCAACTCAACTATTCCAAGGACAGAGCCTATTAAAATAACCGTGTGGGGAAAAAAAGAAAAGAAAACCTTATGGAACACAGTTCAAGTCTGACACACTTGGACTCTCTGAGTCACAGTTGACTCTGACTGGTTATGGGCTTGTTTATGCGGGTAATATTCCTTGCAGGTAACCCCAGACTAATAGAGTTGCCTGGGTAGGCAGAATCCGGTGGAGGCGGAATGAGGAGGAGAGGTGGTGGAAAGGGAAGATTTTTCACTGTGTATAAACTCTTAAGTTTTTGTAATTTGGAAATTATGGGAGTTATATTTGTTTCAAAATGAACATTTAAAAAACATAAAGATTACCCCTTGTACACGAAATACTGGTCTTAGATATAAAGAGTGAGAAATGACAATAGTCTCATTTCGTTTAAAAGTTGGTAATTGATCTTAACCTACTCTTATGGAGATAAATATCTCGCTATCCCGGGGCAATCTAGTTGAGAGAGGTCGACTGCCAACCAAAAGTTTGAACCCACCAGCTGCTCCTTGGAAACTTCGGGGCTAGTTCCACTCTGTCCTATGTAAAAGGGCTCGCCAAGAGTAGTAATCAAACCCGATAGCAAAGGGTAGGCTTTTGCCAATGCTGTTCTTAGATGAATTGAAGTTACAATAGAGTTGGCAGCGGCGGGATTCGAACCCACTCGCCTGCAGACACTGGAGCCTTAACCCAGAGCCTCAAACCGCCTGGCCACGCTACCTTGCATCCTAACGACTTCCAAATCATAATATTTACAAGGATGCAAGATTGTTTTCCGTCACTTTAATCTTTTCCTGGAGTATTTCTACATGATAGTTGTCCAAAATACCGATAAATAACAAACGAAGGTTACTGGAAATTTAGTACGTGCCATGCACTGTCCTTACATTTACTGCCGTTCAATCCCTAAACTGCCTCAACGATAGATACTTTTTACTACGATCTCCATTTTCCTGATGGAGAATATGAGGTACAGATAGTAAGTAACTTGCTTCACGTCACCCAGCAGTAAATAATGTTTAAAGTGGTAGTGGAAAACTTCACTCTGTTGTATATTTATTTACTAAGGAGTAAACTCCTGAAATGACTTTGATCGAGGCTATGTGACAAACAGAGCTGGAGCAAACTTATTGTATGACGTAGCACCAATTCCTTTTTGGGCATGGAGACGTATAAAAAAAAGCAATACTGGTTGGCTTATGCCATGGGGTTCCGCAGGGGAAACTGATGTATTGGAACTGCTGGCCTTTTGATTGCCAACCAAGCTCTTAATCACTGCGCCACCAGGGCCCCGTTGGAGGAGTATTTAAAACAAACAAACGAACAACAACAAAAAAAACCCAAACCCCTTTTGGTCAAGTCGATTCCAACCCATGGCGACCGTAAATGACAGGATAGAACTGCCCCATACTGTTGCCAAGGAGTGTCTGGTGGACTTGCACTGCCGATCGTTTGGTTAGCTACTGTAGCTCTTAACCACTACGCCACCAGGGTTTAGTATATAAAAACGGATTATTTCAGAAATTTCACTGACGCTTGAAATCTTTCCAGTTGAGAAATATACTAAAAGGTATTTGAGCTGGTGCCTTCTTAGCGCAGTAGGCAGCGCGTCAGTCTCCTAACATGAAGGTCCTAAATTCGAGCTTCAGAGGGGGCACGGAGGTTTGTTTTTTTGTTTGTTTGTTTGTTCTTAAATAAACGCATTAGTAGGGAAAATTATAACACTCATCAAGGTTTTGAGTATGAAACGCAGATTCCACAAGTACCCCCCAGTAATCTTGCGTGTTGGGATTATAGGTGGGGTGCAGGATCAGTAATTTTTAACGCTCTGCCAAGGAATCCTTAAAAAACTGTCGCAGTTTCTTTTGGTAGCCAGCGAGTTTTTCAATACGCTGACTACAGTACAATTTAATACCAAACTCTGGATTAGTTGCCTATTGCTACTGTAGCAAATTACCACAAATTTAATGGCTTCAAAAAACACAAATTTATTATCTTCAGTTCTGGAGCTCAGAAGCCTGAAACGGATCCTAGGGGACTAAACTCAAAATGTTCACAGAGCTACATTCTTTCTGGAGACTCTGGTGGAGAATTTATTCCTTGTCTTTTCTAGCATCTGAGACCACTCCACATTCCTTGGCTCATGACTGTATCACTCTGACCTCTGCTTCTGTTGTCTCATTTTCTGACTCTGGCCCACCTGTCTCCCTCTTATAAGGATCTTGTGATTACATTGGGTCCACACAGAAAATGGAGGAAAATGTTTCCGTTACGAGATCCTTAACTTAATCAAGTCTGCAAAATTCCTTTTGCCTGGGAAAGTAACAGGAAACCCTGGTGGCATAGTGGTCATGTGCTATGGCTACTAACCAAAAGGTCGGCAGTTTGAATCCACCAGGCACTCCTTGGAAACTATGGGGCAGTTCTACTCTGTCCTATAGGGTCGTTATGAGTCAGAATTGACTCCATGGCAGTGGGTGTGGTTTTTTGGTGGAAGGTAACATAATCAAACCTTTTGGATATTAGGACACCGATAGTTTTAGAGGTACATTTTTACACCTACTACAGTCTTCCCCCTGGTCTACAAAGATCCACAACTGTTCCACACACAAAAACATTTACTTCTTCCCAACATTCCCCCAATCTCAAACCTTTATAGCATCAACTCAAAGACCAAAATTCTCATCGAAATCTCATCAGCTCAAAAGTCTCAAATCGTATATTATCTAAATCCTCTAAATTAGGTATGGGCGAGGCTCTGGGTGTAATCCATCCTGAGATACATTCCTTGTCTATTTGTGAATCTGTGAAATTCAAGAAACAAATTATCTGCTCCCCAAAATACTATGGTGAGACAGGCATAGGATAACAATTATAGACATTCTAGTTAAAGAAGCGATGAATATTAAAGTGAAAAAAGGAGTCACCGATCCCAAGGAATCCTTAAACCCAGCCAGGCAAACTACATTAGGTTTCAAGGCCCAGAATTAAAGCTCTGTCGTTTGATGCTCCTCCCCAATCTAGTGGTTCTACCACTGGAGACATCCTAGCATTTACAGGAAGAGTAGCACGTACTTTTCCCAACTTCTGCAGTCTGAAATTGATCAAACATGCAAACAAGATGCATTGATAATCACTGATGTTTGGAATTCAAAAGTTGGAAACAAAGAAAAAGGATCAGTAGTTGGAAAATATGGCCTGGGTGACAGAAACAACACCAGAGATGGCATGATAGAATTTTGCAAGATCAACAAATTCTACATTGCAAATACCTTTTTTCTCAACAACATAAATAGCTACTACACACGTGAACCTTGCTGGTTGGAATGCACGGGAATTAAATAGGCTACACTTGTGGAGACAATGGAAAAGTTCAATATCATCAGTCAGCACAAGGCCAGATTACAATTACTTACATGCAAGATGAAACTGAAGTTGAAGAAAATTAAAATAATTCACAAGGCCAAAATATGACCTTGAGTATATCCCATCTGAATTTAGAGACCATCTCAAGTATAGATTTGACCCATTGAACACTCATGATGGAAGAAGACCAGACAAACTGGGACGGCATCAAGTACATCATACACGAAAAAAGCAAAAAGACATCAAAAAGACAGGAAGAAAGAAAAAACCAAAATGGATGTCAGAAGAGGCTCTGAAACTTGCTCTTGAAAGTCGAGTAGCTAAAGCAATTAAAGAAATGATGAAGAAAAGAGCTGAACAGAAGATTTCAAAGGGTGGCTTAAGGAGACAAAGGAAAGTATTATAATCTGCAAAGATCTGAAGTTAGAAGATGTAAAGAGAAGAACATGCTTCGCATTTCTTAAGCTGAAAGAACTAAAGAAAAAAATTCAAGCCTCGAGTTGCAATATTGAAGGATTCTATGAGCAAAATAATGAATGACACAAGAAGCATGAAAACAAGATGGAAGGAATACATAGAGTCACTGTACCAAATAGAATTGGTCAATGTTCAACCATTTTAGGAGGTAGCATATGATGAAGAACTGATGGTATTGAAGGAAGAAGGTCAAGCTATACTGAAGGCATTGCCAAAAACCAATGTTCCAGAAATTGAGGGTATACAAATTGAGATGTTTCAACAAATGGATGCAAAGATGGAAGCACTTACTCATCTATGCCAAGAAATTTGGAAGACAGTTTGCTGGCCAACTGATTGGAAGAGATCCACATTTGTGCCCATTCCAAAGAAAGGTTATTCAACAGAATGTAGAAATTATCAAGCAATATCATTAATATCATATGCAAGTAATATTTTGATGAAAATAATTTAAAAATTGTTGCAGCAGTACATCAACCTGGAACTTCCAGAAATTCATGAAATAAAAGATAGTTTTGCTGATGTCAGCTGGATCTTGGCTGAAAGCAGAGGATACCAGAAAGATGTTTACCTGTGTTTTATTGACTATGTGAAGGTATTCGACTTTGTGGA
Organism: Elephas maximus indicus; assembly: GCF_024166365.1. NCBI lineage: Eukaryota > Metazoa > Chordata > Mammalia > Proboscidea > Elephantidae > Elephas > Elephas maximus. The sequence continues at coordinate 81,190,416 of NC_064819.1, read as the reverse complement.
TCATAACACATTTTGGATAACATTGTGAAGAATGGGAATTTTGGAACACTTAATTGTGTACATGAGGAACCTGTACATAGGTCAAGAGGTAGTTCTTTGAACAGAACAAGGGGATACTTCGTGGTTTAAAATCAGGAAAGGGGTGAATAAAGGTTGTATTCTTTCACAATATTTGTTCAATCTGTATGCTTGGGAAATAACCCAAGAAGCCGAACAATAAGGAGTCTGGACTGGAGGAAGACTCATTAGCCACCTTCGATATGCAGATGGCACAACCTTGCTTGCTGAAAGTGAAGATGATTTGAAGCATTTTCTGATTAAAACTGTACCCTACACTATGGATTACACCTCAACTCAAAGAAAACAAAAATCTTCACAATTGGACCAATAAGCAACATCATGATAAATGGAGAAAATATTGGAGTTGTTAATGATTTCGTTTTACCTGGATCCACAATCAATACCAGTGGAAGCAGCAATCAAGAAATCAAAGGATGTATTGTCTTAAAATCTGCGGCAAAGTGTTATAAAGCTAAACTGTCACTTTGAGGACTAAGATGAGCCTGACCAAGCCATGGTATTTTCAGTCACCTCATAGGCATTAGAAAGCTGGACAATAAATAAGATTGAAAATATCTTTGAATTATGATGTTAGCGAAGAATAGTGAATATACATACCATGGACTGCCAGAAGAACGAACAAATCTGTCTCGAAAGAACTACAAACAGAATGATCCTTAGAATTGATGATGCTGAGAGTTCATCTCACTTACTTTGGACATGTTATTGGGAGGGACCAGTCTCTGGAGAAGGACATCATGCTTGGAAAAGTAGAGGGCCAATGAAAAAGAGGAAGACGCTCAACAAGGTGGATTGACACAGCGGCTGCAACAATAGGCTCAAACATAGCAATGATTGTGAGGATGGTGCAGGACCAGGCAGCATTTCATTCTCTTATATGTGGGGAGCTATGAGTTGGAACCAGCTCCAGGGTATCTAGCAACAACAACTACTTGCAATGTTATTGAAGAGAAAGGAGGACAGAAACGAGGAGAAAAAAAGATGATGACAACCATGGACAGAAAATATAGCACTCTTTTCTGACTTCCCTCTCCCTCCTTGCTATTATTCTCCATTTTCTTCTACACAAACTTTATTACAACATTTAGCTTTTGGATCAGGCATTTCCACTTCAAGTTCTGTCATCAAGGTGGACACTACATAGCAGAATCATGCCACTTACTTTCATTTTAGAGTCTATTATTCATTATTGAATATACCAGGGACAAGCAGATCTGTTTTGGAAGAAGTGCAGCCAGAATGTTCCTTAGAAGGGAGGGCGGGGAGGCTTCTCTCACATACTTTGGACATGTTATGAGGAGGAACCAGTCCCTGGAGAAGGATATCGTGCTCGGTAAAGTGAAGGGTCAGCGGAAAAGAGGAAGACCCTCAAACACAGAATTGAACATTGACACAGTGGCTGCAACAACGGGCTCAAATATAGCAATGATTGTGAGGATGGTGCAGGTCCTGGCAGTGTTTCTTTCTGTTATACATAGGTTGCTATGAGTTGGAACTGACTGAAGGACACCTAACAAGAACAACAACAAAGCATGTGTTTGCTGCTGAGTAGTTTTAGCAACCTGTTTCCCATCTGTAGAATGTCAGGAGCGTGAGACAGGATTTATTGAGGGAGTGGTCTTCAGAAAGGGAAAGAGAAAGTAGTCAAGGAATAATATGTTCTCAGGTGAAGTCTAGATTTGGCCTGACCCTTGTGACCGGGGGATGCTGAAGTGTAAATCACAGAGCACAGTTGTCCTTGAGTCAAGGGGGTTCGACCTTTGCACATTCCACCCCCTCCCATCATTGGCTGCAGCTGAGAGTGGAGTGGTGGCATAATCTACTAGGTGTCTCCAAACCAAGGGCAATTCACTGGCGAAGGTTACAGGGATAAACCATGGGGGGTTGGGTGCAGTGGCTGTAAAAAAAAAAAAAAAAAAAAGTGGGAAAATTAAAGAATTTGGTAGGGGTACTAAGATCATGTACTAACGTAAAACAATTAGATGAGTGGAAGATATGCTAGGTTTGTAATTTTATGGCTGAAATGTGAATGCCCCACATGTCATCTCTTAATTTAGGACAAAGAACAGATTTTATTTACTTGCTAGTATAAATCACTTATTTTATGTTAGTGCTTGGAACTTTTATCTGTAGATTTTGTATACTACTCTGGGCTGTTGAAAGGATTAACAAATTAGTCAGTAAGGGTAATAAGAATAGTAATAAAAACATGGGCCCTAGGTGGCGCAAATTGTCTGGGCTTGACTGCTAACCTAAAGGTTGGCAGTTCCAATCCACCCAGTGGTACCTCTGAAGACAGGCCTGGCGATCTGCTTTCATAAAGATTACAGCCAAGAAAACCCTATGGAGCAGTTCTGCTGTGTAACACATGGGGTCGCCATGAGTTGAGATCAACTCTATGGCAACTAGCAACAACAATAATGATTAAAAACAGCAACGATAGTGAAATGTAATGATTGTTTACTTACGTGCCAGGTATCTTTCTAAAGTATTTTATGTATAATTACACATCAAGTCCTCCCATCAACTCTATTAGACAGGCTTGTTACTATTCCCATTTTACATATGTGGAAACTGAGGCCCCCTGAGTTAAAGCAATTTTCAAAATTCCCTTAGCAATTAAGAGGAACAGCTGAGGGTTGAATAGAGGTGGTATGACCTAGTTCAACAGGGTTCCATTCAAAATGAACAGAGGTGAGGTCTGGACATAGTTGGGGGACAATTTTCTAATTATAGGCAGCCCTTGGGCTGCAAACATCCTACTTACTTATGACCCATAGTTATTAACAAACCCTGTAAAACCTATTACATAAAAATTCAAGGTACATACGACAGTTTGTAAAAAACAAACAGTACTACATTTCAACATGTATCAAAACATTATTACTATATGCTTATGTTAAAGATATTTTGGTGTATATGGAAGTGTTTCTTTAACGTTTCTCACGCATAGAAAGGTACACTATATGCTGAGACAAACTAACTGATGTTACATATGAACCATACCTAACTGTTCTGATTTATGTACTAACGAGACTTATAGACAGATTTAGGAATAGAACTCATTCCAAATCTGGGGACTGCTTGTACCTTAAAAAAATGTGTCCTTTGATTTCTTGACTGCTGCTACCATGGGTGTTGATTATGGATCCAATTAAAATGAAATCCTTGAGAATGTCAATCTTTTCTCTGTTTATCATGGTGTTGCTCATTCGTCCAGTTGTAAAGATTTATGTTGAGACATAATCCATATTGAAGATTTAGGTCTTTGATATGCGTTATTAAGTGCTTCAAGTCCTCTTCTCTTTCAGCAAGCAAGGTTGTGTCATCTGCATATCACAGACTGTTAATGAGTTAATTCTGTTAACCCTGGTGCCACGTTCTTCTTCATATAGCTCAGGTTCTTGGATTATTTTCTTGGCATACAGATTGAATAAGTATGGTGAGAGATACAACCCTGACACACACCTTTCCTGGCTTTAAACCAGGCAGTATGCCTTTGTTCTGTTTGAATGACTGCCTCTTGGTCTATGTACGGGTTCCTCATGAGCACAAATAAGTATTTTGGGATTCCCATTCTTCGCAATGTTATCTATAATTTGTTATAATCCTATCCTATTTTTATAGGGTAGCTATAGTTGGAATCAACTTGACAACAATGGGTTTGGTTTTGAGGTCTTCCATGAAGTGCTAAGAGACATTTGCATATTTTATTTCAAATTTTAAAAAAGGAACTGTAATTCAGTGGGGAAACCTAGGAATTGATGGAGTAAGAAATTCCCATACGCTGTTACGATTCATTTCTGCTCTGATATTACATATCGTGTGTGTGTGTTGGGGGGAGGGATTTTTTAATCATAAGAAATGTCAAAAAGTCCTGTAGAAAAAGAATCACTACCCTATGCGAGGAGAGTTTTGGGTTGCACAAACGGTTCTTGCTAAGTAATGGTTGTCGACTCGAACTTACCCAGCCAGGCCATAGAAGAAAAGGCCTGGCAATCTGTTTGCTTTCACATTGTTCGTTGCTGTCGAGGAGATTCCGACTCAAGGTGGCCCCTTACGCTGGCCGTAATCTTAACGGAGCAAATGTCTGGCACTTTTTTTCAGCTGGAACCAGCGGTCTAGGTCAGCAGTGAAGAGCAGCAAACAAAATTCACTACTGTGGAGTCAAATCGGACTCGTAGCTGTAATCTTTACAGAAGAATTAAGTTGCCGAATCCTTCTCCCGCAGAGCTGGTGGTGGGTTCGAACATTTGACCTTTTGGTTAGCAACTTAGCTTAACCACCTTGCCACCAGGTTTCCTCCCTAAAGATTCCGAAAGCAAAAACAAAGCCATTACCGTGGAAATCAAAACCAAAAACCAAACCCAGTGCTATTGAGTCATTTCCGACTCAAGGCGACCCTACAGGACAGAGTAGAACTGTCCCACAGAGTTCCCAAGGACCATCTGGTGAATTTGAACTGCTGACTCTTTGGTTAGCACCTGTAGCACTTAACCAATACGCCGCCAGGGTTTCCATTACCCTGGAGTAGATTCCAATTCATAATGACCCTACTTAAAAAAAAAAAAAAAAAAAAAAACTTGCTGCGGTCTTGTCGCTTCTGATTCATAGGGACCCTATTCGGCAGAATAAAAAACTACCTCCTACAGTTTCCAGGGAGCCCCCGATGGATTCGAAGCGCCAAACTTTGGTTAGCAGCCGTAGTTCTTAACCACTACGCCACCAGGGTTTGTATGTGCACGTTTATTTGGGCCTAAATTTTACACAAAATGGATCAGAATTGCTACACCCATAAAATAAAAAGAAAAAAAATTGAACTATTTAAAAAAAACACACAACTCTGCTAACCACAATTTAATATTTGTTTGCCATTCTTTTTGTTTTACAATGAGGACGAAGAGCTGTGTAAAACATTTGCTTGTTATTCTTTTGAAAATAACTTAGATTTATTTGTTTCAGCAATTTTACAGTATTTTCACACACACTTGAGTTAGTTTTATTTATTTATTGGCCTCTGTAAAACATTAATATTTTTCCAAGAGTCAAAAGAATACAGAACGTTGTATTCAGACAAATTTCAAGAGAGTGCGCTATCCCGGGATTAACCCTGTTGATGGATTGGAGGCTGATTCCGGGCAATCTGGTGGAAGACCACCCAACGAAGAACAATACCTTTCTTTCTAGCACTAAGGTATCCTTCTCTTGGTGTATCCGTGTCCGAAAGAGTGCAGTGTAGGGATTTTGAAACAGCAGAATTGAACATTAAATGATTTTATCTTGATGGGTTAGTTCGCAAATACTCAGAGGTCAGTCATGAAGTTCCTTGTGGAGCTGTCGCCCGGGGGTATAGCTCAGTGGTAGAGCATGTGCTTAGCATGCACGAGGCCCTGGGTTCAATACCCAGTACCTCTACTTTACCTTCTTCACAAAGCACACCCATAGATCCTCTTACTCTCACGCACTCACTTCTTTCTTCAGTTGAGTTGTTGTGGCCTTCATGTTTCTAACTGACCTGTGGGGGTAATGGTGTTCACTTACGGTTATTTGTTGTCATTTCTATTATCCATAATTCTCTCCAAGCACAATCAACAATCACTGGTACCTGGGCCACCACCATCATGCTCCAAAGATTAAGCAGTCTTTTTAAGACTTTTTGAGGAAAGTTGACTGTTAAGAGGCTAGAAAATCTGAAAGAAAAAAACCTGCTCTGGTGCTTGGGAAAAATGATTGTTCCTTCTTCGGGAGGGAGAACACAGGATTCTCAAAGAATGTCAGGCAAAGAAGAATTCATTCCTGCCAAAGAGGAGAGCGGTTTCCTTGTTTCCTATAATCCTCTAGTATTTCTAAAACGTTGGGAAGTAGATATTTAACCCAGGTTTGGGCTGAGGAGGCAAAGACTCGCTGCCATGTCTTGTCTACCTCTCATTCGCTGACCTGGATATGGAGCAGATAGAAGCCATCAAAATGTGCAGCAACTTCTTTGTCTACCTGCCCTGAACTCAGTGTCTGGGTGTGATTGGGAGACTCCCACCTTTAAAGAAGCTGCCAAAGAAGAAATGGAGCACAAATCCTAAACACTCATGGGTCAAAAATGGAAAGCACAGACACATTAACCCAAAGAACTCAGGTAAGATCTGCATTGTTTCAGGACAGCTGTCACATCCTTATAGAATGATTCTGCGTTTCCCTATAAATATTTTCAATTGTTGATTCTGAGAATAAAAATAACAACCTTTGTGAATCAATGTGGATTTGATCATACAATCCAGGATATGAACTAAAAGGTTTTTTGTGTGTGTGCGTGTGTGTGTGTGTTTTGACCTAAGCCAGGAGAAAATCTTTTAGAGGGACCTTATAGAAGAAGGCTTAAAGGTGAGGAAAAAGCTATTTCTCTGAAGGAAAGGGAGGATCAGTTATGGTAGAAGACATGAGAAGCCAAGAGCTCTGGAGGCCTTTCATAACGCATCATCCCCTTTTCTCTTCTCTCTGAAAGCTGTAACTATCCACTTTCCACCAGTCTGTCACAGGCCATTCCTAAGCCAATTTTGAGGTCACCTACTCGACTTGCAAGGGCCTCATCTATGTTGCCTCTGCACCAATACTAGGACTGAGGGAAAGGTGGCTCAGTATGTAATTATTAGCAATTGTACAGGATCTCTGGCTTTCTGTGGTCACAGTTCCCCTCTTCAAACTCCTTTAGAGCTAAGAACAGGATGTGAAGAGTAGAGGAGCCAGAGAATTTCTTTAGGAAAAAGTTGGTTTTCACTAGGTGAACCTCAAAGCCGTCAGCCCATTCCCCTTCTACTCTCATCACTGTTCCCACCGCATTCACGGAAATGGGGAAGCCTCTGCTGGTGCAATTGCCTCCTTCATTCCAGAGAGGCTGATTCCGAAAGATGAGCTGTCATCCAGACGGAACATTTCTTTTTTATTTTCCAATCTCTTTTTTATTTCCAGTTGTGCCCTAGGCCTGTTTCCCCACATGTAAAGCAGAGTTACAAATAAATAATATTAATTTTACTTCCCTCTTTAGCTAATGAGACCCCTGGGTGATGCAAATGTTTAAAACTTTGCTCTGATAACTAAAGAGTTGGAAGTTGGAATCCACCCAGAAGCCCTAGGAAGAAAGGCTGAGCCATCTACATCTGCAAAAAATCGGCCACTGGAAACCCTACAGAGCACAATTGTACTCTGAGACACACGAGGTCACCGTTTGTCTGAATGAACTTGAAAGCAACTGCCTTTTTTTTGGTTGTTTAGCTAGTAACAGCAAAATAGAAATGCATAAAGCAGGCTTGATTAAGGTTAATATCATTTTAAAATAAGAAATTTTAAAAAATATAATAATATTTCCTCAGATTTGTATATTCTCTTCGGTTCTATGTGTCAAGCCAATCTGACTGTATCATAAGCTTCAACACAGTTCTACTGCTTGGCCATTAAGTGGCCAGTACCACATTCCACTCACCCAACCCCTGAAATTATTTCCACTTTATTTAATAGGAGGAGTCCAATATACTGGTACAGTAAAATTGGTATACAGTTTCTAATGCTCACAGACTGGTAAAACAGTTTTGTGAAGGCACCAATCTGCAGACCACAATTTGAACAGCATTAATGAAAAAATAGGATGTACTGGAGGTGAGAAGATATTCAAGGAAATTCTTCTTTCTTCTTTTTGTTAAAATTAAGGCTTAGCTCACAAAGGGTAAAATGCATACAATGTAATTATTCAGCTTGAAGAGTTATTACATATGTATATCTCATATAACCAACATGCAGACCAAGGTAAAGAATTTTTCAGCTTTGAGAAACTGCCTTGTATCTATCCCAGTCAATTCTAATTACCTGAATTCTACCACTGTTTTCCTGTGTATTGAAATACTATAAATGGAATCATACCATATGTGCTCATTTGAGTATAGATTCTTTCACTCATTATCTTTTTTATTAGAGGTATTCATATTGTCTCTAGTAGCAGAAGTTCTTTTTTTATTGTTGTCATATTCCATTGTATTAATACTGCTGTTGTTAGGTGGCTTGGAGTCGTTCCTGACTCACAGCAACCCTAGGTACAACAGAACAAAACACTGCCCCGTCATGCGCCATCCTCACAATCATTGTTATGTTTAAGTCCATTTTTGCAGTCATTGGTTAATCCATCTTGTCAAGGGTCCTTCTCTTTTTCACTGACCCTCTACCTTACCAAGAATGTTGTCCTTCTCCACAGACTGGTCCCTCCTGGTAACATGAGACAAAGTCTCGCCATCCTAGCTTCCAAGGAACTCTCTTGGCTGTACTTCTTCCAAGACAGATTTGTTTGTTCTTCTGGCGTCCATGGTATATTCAATATTCTTCACAAACATCATAATTGGAAGGCATCAATTCTTCTTCAGTTTTCCTTATTTGTTGTCCAACTTTCCCATGCATATGAGGCAATTGAAAATATCATGTTTTGGGTCAGGTGCACCTTAGTCCACAAAATGGCATCTTTATTTTTTAATGCTTTAAAGAGGTCTTTTGCAACAGATTCGTCCAATGCAATACATTGTTTGATTTCTTGACTGTTGCTTCCATAACACTTTTTTCATTGTTTTTGCTGTTGATGTACATATGAAACAATTAAAACTGCTATGAACATTTCTGTGCATGTCTTTGAAGAGCAGCAAGCATGCATTTTTCTTGGGTCTAAATACAGCTGTGGAGTGTCAGGGTTGTCTTAGTAATCTAGTGCTGCTACAACAGAAATACCATAAGTGGATGGCTTTAACAAAAAGAAATTTATTTTCTCACAGTTTACTAGGCTAGAAATCTAAATTTAGGGTGTCACCTACAGGGGGAAGCTTTCTCTCTCTGGCAGCTGTGGAGGAAGGTTCTTCTTATCAATTTTCCCCTGGACTAGGAGCTTCTTGGAGCAGGAACCCTGGATCCAAGGGTGTGCACTGCTCCTGGAGCTGCTTTCTTAGTGGTGTGAGGTCACCTCTTCTCTGCTGGCTTCCCTTTCCTTTTATCTGTTGTAAGATAAAAGCTGGCGCAGGCCACACCCCAGGGAAACTTCTTTTACATTGCATCAGGGATGAGATCTTAGTAAAGGTATTACAATCCCACTCTAATCCCTGTTAACATAAAATTAACCAAAACAAACAAACAAAAACCCTGCGCCTTTGAGTTGATTCTGACTCATAGTGACCCTATAGGGCAGAGTAGAACTGCCCCATAGAGTTTCCAAGGAGCGCCTAGCAGATTCCAACTCCCAACCCTTTGGTTAGCAGCTGTAGCACTTAACCACTACACCACCAGGGTTTCCAATATAAAGTTTCATGTATGATAACATAAAATTACCATCACAAAATGGAAGATAACCACAAAATACTGGAAATCATGGCCTAACCAAGTTGACACATTTTTTGGGGGGACACAATTCAATCCATGACAAGGGTCATATATATATAGTTTTAGGCAGTATTTATAGATAGTGTACCAGTCTGTTGACAGTCTCTTCAGCAATGTATGAAAGTTTCAGTTGTTCCATATCATCAGCAACACCTGATATTTTCAGTCCATTTAATTTAAGCCATTTTGGTGAAGGAGAGTATTATTTCATTGTGTTTTTATTTTGCATTTTCCTTGTAGTTAATGACGTTTCATCGTTGCACCCCACCAGACTTTCTGCAGTAGTGGCTCCAAGGGGCACAGGTCATTTCTGGAAAAAAGGGCAGTAAAAGCTATGTTGATCACACAAGGTATTATTAGAAAATTTACACATTGAGGCTGACACTAAGATTCTTGGGACAGGAAGTGAAGCCCTGGTGAGGCACTGGTTAAGAGTTATGGCGTGCTATGACTGCTAACAAAAAGGTTGGCAGTCCAAATCCACCCGCCACTCCTTGGAAATCCTATGGAGCAGTTCTACTTAGAACCATAGGGTGGCTATGAGTAGCAATTGACTCCCCAGCAGTGTTTTGTTGTTGTTGTTGTTTCTGTTTTTGTTTTTTAGACATACAAAAGCTGACATGAAGATTCTCAGGATGGACAGCAAAGCATAGAATGTCACTCGGGTAGAGGTCCACAGAGGGCAATGTGGGATGTTAACTTATATACTTAGTTCTTCTGTGCAAGGATACTTGCAGGAGGATCAAGAAAAGAAAAAAACATATCTAATCTCTATGTTCTTGGGGTTGTTCTTGCCATGGCAGTTATGTTAATGAGGCAGGACTCAATTTATAAAATTAGGTTGTGTTTTAAGTCTATCTCTTTTGAGATATAAAAGAGAAAAGTAAGCACAAAGACACAGGGACCTCATACCACCATGAAAGGAGAGCCAGGAGAACAGTGCATTCTTTGGAACGGGGTGGGGGGTGGGGGGTGGGGGGGTCAGGGGGGTCCCTGCAATGAGAAGCTTCTCACCCAGGGAAGACTGATGACAAGGAACTTCCCCAGAGCCAACAGAAATAGAAAGCCTTCCCCTGGAGCTGGCACCCTGAATTCTGACTTCTAGCTTCCTAGACTATGAGAGAATAAATTTATTTTTGTTAAACCATTCACTGGTGGTATTTCTGTTATATCCAAAAACTCAGAACTAGATAATTAAGACACCATGATGATACTAATCAAAAGAAAGTTGGAGTTGCTGTATTAATTTCAGACAAGTCAGATTTCAGGGCAAGGAAAATTATCAGAAGAACATTAGGTAACGATTAAGGGGTCAGTTCTCCAAGAAGACAACAATCCTGAATGTGTATGCACCAAATAACAGAGCATCAAAACATACGAGGTAAAACTCATATCTGATACCACTTGTGTTCAAGTTGTATTCTGCAACACATGGGTTGCCATGAGTCAGAGTCAACTCCATGGCAACTGCTGCTGGTAGTGAATCTAAGATATACAATAAATTCTTAAAACACACAGTAAAAAACACAAGCAACCCAATTAAAAAGTGGGTAAAATATTTGAACAGACACCTCAGCAAAGGAGATATACAGATGACATGTGCCATTAGAAAAATACACCAACCAGTTGCCCCATAAGTAGACTTGTGCTTCATAGAGTTTTTAATGAAGTAGATCCCCAGGTCTTTCTTCTGAGGCACCCCTACCCTTTGCCATCGAGTCGATTCCAACTCATAATGACCCTATAGGACAGAGAGTACTCCCATGTAGGGTTTCCGAAGAGTGTCTGGTGGATTTAAACTCCTAGCTGTTGGTCAGCTATTGATGGTTTTAAACCACCAGTCTTTCAGTTAATAGCCAAGCACTTAACTATTTGTAACAGCCAGGAACTCCTATATGCCACTGTTGTTATTAGTTTTTGCTAGGTGCCATTGAGTCAGTTCCTACTCATAGTGACCCTATGTGCAACAGAAAGAAACACTCCCTGGACCTGTGCCACCCTCTTAATCATTGTTACGCCTCAGCCCATAGTTGTAGACACTGTGTCAATGTGTCTTATTGCAAGTCTTCCTCTCTTTCACTGGCCCTCTGCTTTATCAAGCATGATGTCTGTCATGGATTGAATAATGTCCCCCCCAAAATGTGTGCATCAACTTGGTTAGACCATGATTCCCATCACTGTCTGGTTGTCCTTCATTCTGTGATTGTAATTTTACGTTAAGAGGCTTAGGATGGGATTGTAACACCACCCTTACTCAGGTCACCTCCCTGATCCAGTGTAAAGGAAGTTTCCCTGGGATGTGGCCTGCACCACCTTTTATCTCTCAAGAGATAAAAGGAAAGGGAAGCTAGCAGACAGTTGGGGACCTCATACCACCAAGAAAACAGCACCAGGAGCAAAGTGCATCCTGTGCCTGAGAATCTCCTTGACCAGGGAAAGATTGAGGACAAAGACCTTCCTCTAGAGGTGACAGAGAGAGAAAGACTTCCCCTGGAGCTGATGCCCTAAATTTGGACTTCTAGCCTACTAGACTGTGAGAAAATAAATTTTCCTTTGTTAAGAGCATCCACTTGTGGTATTTCTGTTATAGCAGCACGGGATAACTAAGACAGAATTTATCTTTCTCTAGGGACTGGTCACTCCTGATAACATGTCCAAAGTACATGAAATGAAGTCTTGCCATCTTTGCTTCTAAGGAGCTTTCTAGCTGTACTTCTTCTAAGACAGATTTATTCATTCTTCTGGCAGTCAATGGTATCTTCAATATTCTTCACCAACACCATAATTCAAAGGTGTCAATTCTTCTTCATTCTTCCTTATTCATTGTCCAGCTTTAGCATGCATATGAAAAAAAAAATCCTGTGGAGCATGTCTATTCTGGCCTATAGGGCCACTGTGAGTCAGAATCCACTCGACTGCAACAGGTTTAATCTTTATGGAAGCCAACTGCCACATCCTTCTTCCCTAGAGTGGCTGGCAAGTTCCAATCACTGACCTTTTGGTTAGAACCTGGGCACTTACCACTGTGCCACCACAGCTCCTTTCAGGATGTCACCAGGGCCATGTTTTTGCAGAGGTTCTAGGGGAAGACCCCTTTTGTATCCTCCAAGTTTTAGTGGTCCCAGGTATTCTTGGCTTAAGCCTGCAGCATAACTCCATGGCCATTTTCCTCTGTGTCTTTTCTCCTATTTTATAAGGACATCACTCAGAAACGATTAGAGCCCACCCTAATCAAGTATGAGGTTGTGTTAATTAAACTGGTAACATTTTCAAAGACCCTATCTCCAAACAAGATCACATTCACAGATACTGGGGGTTAGAACTTCAATGTATCTTTTTGGGGGACACAAATGAGTCCATAACACAGATGTACGTATATACCATAGATTATTCAATCAGCCTCATTTAATTGACATGTGGGTTATTTTGTCTTTTTCTATTATAAATTTTAAACACATGAGCCACATTAATCTTTAATTTTGTATTTTTACCCAAGTGTTTGGAATTGATTGCTAGCAAAGGGTTTGCTGGATGGGAGGATAGATGTAAATAACATTTTGCTAGCTACAGCTGTGCACATTCTGAATCTGTGCATATCTCATACCAGAAGCTCAATAAATATTTTTTGGAGAGAAAGAACTGGCATAATTTAATGCAAAAACTTACATGAAGAGTTATTTAGGGCATTTCACTTTTCCTTTGGAAGTGGGAATTCCACAGCAACAACTGCTTGGCATTAATAGAATCAATTTAGAGTACAGTAAGCACAGTAGGGAAACCCTGGTGCTGTAGTGGTTAAGAGCCACAGCTGCTAACCAAAATTTAGGTAGAACCCACCAGGTGCTACTTGGAAACCACATGGGACAGTTCTACTCTGTCCTATAGGGTCGCTATGAGTCAGAATCGACTCTATGGCAGTGGATTTGGTATTTTTTGGAAGCATGGTAGAGAATTTAGGGGTAGCTGGGTATAGAGAAATAGAGAGGAAAGCCTGGTGGGTAGGGGTTACGAGCTACGGCTGTAACCAAAGGGTGGTCAGTTCGAATCCACCAGGCGCTTCTCGGAAACCTTATGTGGCAGTTCTACTCTGTAGTATGAGGTCGTTGTGAGTCCGAATTGACTCCATGGCAACGGGTTTGGTTTTTTGGTTTGGGGTTAGAGAGGAGATTGGTTTGCAGTGCAGCGGAAAAAGTTAAGGCCCTACTGGGATTTGAACCCAGGATCTCCTGTTTACAAGACAGGCGCTTTAACCAACTAAGCCATAGAGCCCATAGGGGTGTGTAAGTTAGTACTGGTTCTGTCCTGTCGGATTAGTTGAAATATTCTTGCTACAAAGTCCACACGATCAAATGCAGTTTACAGTGAGAAAACGGGCAAACTCCAAGAAGAGGCTTTGCTTACTCATATGTACTATAGAACTAATAAAGCAGGAAAAGATTCGGGCAGCTGCAGTTACTGGGCCAATAATTCTTCATTTAGTGCAAGGATAAAACTCCGTAATAAGTCGAGGCTGCCAGTCGTTCGAAATGGGGTAAAGTTTTCTAAAACCAACCTTTGCTGTTACTACGCCTCATCTTATGTAACTTAGATTCTTCTCTCGAATTCCCTTAAGTGAGGATCTCTAACAAAGGAACTCCACTGAGAGACTCAGACCACCTGTTTTCACATTACTCGGACTCAAAGCAAGCAGTGGTTTAGAGGGGAGGGAACCGGAGAGAACAATGCCAAGTCGAGCACTGTAATGATTCTAATCATACCACTAGAGGTGTAGAGCCTCTTGGGGGAAAGGCGAGACGAAGTGAGGTCGGCTGGCCACACGGAGTCCCCGAATCCGGGCAGAGTCCTCCTAAGGTGAAGAGCTTTGTGGCTCCAGCGAAATCCCGCTGTGCCCCCTATTCACTCAAGACTGGTTCCTAGCTTGGTAGGTCATCGACTCACAAAGAAAGTAACCTCTTCTCGTCTCTAACCCGGCCCTTGCACCCTGCGGCCACCCCACATTTCCCCCCCCCTCGTCGCATTCCTGCCCTCGGGGTTGCTCAGAGGGCTGGGCCCGCTGGCTGTGAAGCTGAACGCAGCTCTGCCCGGCCGAGAAGGTCCCGCGTGGGACTGTAGAGGGACCGTGGGAATCGGGATGAGGCAGCAGGTATGACACGCTGGGACTGAAATGACTGATGGGATGAGAGAGAGGCTGGGCAGGGGAGGGGAGACCCAGGGACCCCGCCCAGATCGCGTTCGTAAGATGAAAGCAGCCAGGAAGCGTCATCTCAGGGCACCGGGAAGACGCTGAGACATGATTCAAATGCGAAAGAATCCCTGCTCTGAGGTTTAGGAATCAAGGCCTTCAGCACAGTCAGTGAAAGTGGAAGATCTGTTGCACAACAAGGAAACTCTCAGGCACGCACACGTATGCACACAACACACACTCACACACCACCCAGATCGATTTCCAGGTGGGTGGGGCGGGGGCTCCTCTGTTCGCTGGTTGCGGACATAAAGAATAACTTCCCGCTGCCCATCCCTGACCCCCAGACTCAGCTGACGAGAGACTTCGCCTGGTCACTGTCCTGGAGCCGCGTCCTCCCTTGCGTGTGCATGTGCCTGAGTCTGTTTTTAATGATTTTCTCAAGATTTTTTTTTTTCTCTTCTAGAGTTTAATGGATTTTATTCTTTGGCAGTCTTTAGACTTTATGATATTTGGGTGTCGTGAAGAGATAGCAAAGGAGGTAAAGTTAGGTCTCTAGTGTCCCTACTTGATGAATCAAAAACCAAACTCATTGCTGCCGAAAAAGTGTAAAAGTCTCATCCCTGACACTTCCCGCAACATTCCTAGTCCCCCAGTTCCTCCTTGCACAGGCAAACACAATTTCTTGGGTATCTTCTTGTGGATGATACCTGTTGCACTTTTTTTTATGCAAATAAGGGTATTCCAGACACATTCCACTGCATCTTAGTTTTTCACTTCACATATGTTGTAGTGAATTCCAAATCAATACAGAAAGAGCTTCTTGCTCTTTTTCTAAAAAAAAAAAAAAAAAAAACCCTCACCAGTGTTGAGTTAATTACGACCCTACAGAGCAGAGTAGAACTGCCCTGTAGGGTTTCCAAGCATTGGCTGGTGGATTTCAACTGCTGACAATTTTTAGTTTGCAGCCAAACTCTTAACCACTGTCCCACCAGGGATCCCTTCTTTGCTTGGCAGCATAGAATTCCACAGCATGGATATATCATAATATATAACTGGCCATACAAACAGTGCTGCACTAAGTAATACTGCCTATCTGACGTTTCAAATGGTGTGAGTACTTTGCATACATGCAAATGGTGAAGCAGTGTATGTGACCTGCAGTGGTGATTCTGATTGATCTTACCTAATCAACATTCCCACCAGGATGCCGCAATGGTCTGGTTTGTCACACTGTTGCAACCACTCTTTATTATAATGAAATAAGGACAATACAAGTAATAACAAACCCACCGCCTTCTACTCGATTCTGACTCATGGTGAGTCCATGTGTCACAGACTAGAACTGCTCCACAGGATTCTCTTTGTTGTAATCTTCACAAAGGCAGATTGCAAGGCCTTTCTTCCACAGTAATTTTTCCCACATGTTTTAAGTCCTACTCTCAGGCAGTAATCAACCAGACAAGACTAGATTATGTTAAAGAGGATTAGGGTGGGATACAAAACCCTTACTGAGGTCACAGCCCTCATCAGATATAAGGGGGGTTTCCCTGGACTGTGGCCTGCATAATGTTTTATCTTACAAGAGATAAAAGAAGAAAGAAGCCAGCAGAGAGATAGGAACCCCAAACCACCAAGAAAGAAGGCCCAGCAGCACAGCACGCCCTTTAGACCCGAGGTGCTTGAGTTGAGAAGCTCCTAGACTGGGGGAAGATTGGTAACAAAGACCTTCTTCCAGAGCCTGCAGAGAAGGAAGGCCTTCCTGGGAACTGGCACCCTGAATTCGGACTTCTAGCCTCCTAGAATGTGAGAGAATAAATTTCTGTTTCTTAAAGCCAACCACTTGTGGTATTTCTTCTATAGCAGAACTAGATAACTAAGATACGTGGCAACTCAAGTCAGTAGAAATGGGTGAATTATTGGATAAATGATGTTAGGCTATCTGGGTGGCCATCTAGGAAAATAAAAGCTTACTTCAATATATCACCTGTAATACTTAATCAAATTCAAATAGATATAAAATTTGAAAGTAAAAAAATGAAAAATAAAACCAAACATAATTACTGCAAATGCCAGGGCAGAAAGTTTACATAACTTTGGGGGTAGAAAACCAATTTTTTACACGAAACTTAGAAACAATGAAAATTTGATATAATTCACTATATTAAAAAAATTCTACCTGAACACACTTCCATTCTCTTAAAAAAAAAAAAAAAAAAAAAGATGAGACAGAACAACAACCAAAGATACAAACAAAAAATACATAAGCAAAGTGGAAAAAAAAAAAGAACAAACTATGCAGAAAATATTTGTTATTTTCCTAACATGTAATATGCAACAGAGTAGGTTTGAAAAATATGAAATGTGGGAAAAAGTAATAGATTTCTATTGGCTTATCTGTCCCTGGGTGGTGCAGTTTATTGGCTGGGCTGGTAACTGGAAGATTGGAAGTTGGAGTCCACCCATAGGCATCTCAGAAGAAAAGCCTGGTAACTACTTCTGAAGAATCAGCCACCAAAAACCCTAGGGAGCACAGTTCTACTCTGACACACAGGGAGTCTCCGTGAGTCACAGTCGACTCCATGGCAACTGGTTATTGGCTAGTTTATGCAAATAGTATTCCTTGCAGGTAACCCCAGAATATAGTTGCCTGGGTAGGCAGAATCCTGGGCAGGTGGAATGCGGAGGGGAGGTGGTGGAAGGGAAAGATTTTCACTGTATATAAACCCTTATGTTTTTGTAATTTAGAAATATGTGAGTTATGTTTATTTTAATATAAACATTTTTTAATCTATCACTTGGACATGAAAGGCTGTCCTGAGATACAAAGGTTAGACAGAAATGACTGTAGTATAATTTTTCTAACAACACTGTAATTGATCTTAGCCTATTATTACAGAGATAAATACCTTCCTTATATGATCTATAGCCTCTCTTCTGGTATGTAGACTCAGGGAGCTATTCCAACTGAGAAAACAAAGCTGGCAACAATATTGAACCCTCATCCTCACAGAGACTAGAGTCTCAATCCAGAGGCCTTAGACCACTGGGCTACATTACCCCACATGCCCTTAGGTTTTAAATTCTAATGTTTTCAAGGAAACAAGAATGTTTTCCAACACGGTTATTCTTTTCCTAGAACAGTTCCACAATCTAGCTGTCCAAAACACTGATTAATAACAACTAAAATTTATTAGGAACTCATTATATGCCATGCACTCTCCTTACAGTTACTGTCATTCAGTCCTCCTAACTGCCTCAAAAGACAGGTACTTTTACTGTGGTCTCCATTTTCCTGATGGAGAATATGAGGTACAGAGATGATAAGTAACTTGCTGGATGTCACCCAACCTTGATGTTTAAGCCACTAGAGGAAAACTATACTCCGTTGTATATTTATTTACTGAAGGGTAAAATCCTGAAATGATTTTGTCCAAGAAGTCATAGCAACAGCAAACTTGTGTATGAGGTAGCACCAATTCCTTTTGGGGCATAAAAAGACAAGACCAGTTGCCTCCAAGGGGATTCCGAGTCATAAAGCGACCCTATAGCACAGAGTAGAACTGCCCCATAGGGCTTCCAAAGAGTGACTGGTGGGTTTCAGCTACCAATCCTTGGGTTAGCAGCCAAGCTCTCAACCATTGCCCCACTAGGGCTCCCGTGGTGGTGTATAAACAACACCAACAAAAAACCAAACCCGTTGCCATGGACTCAATTGCAACTCCTAAAGACCCTATAGGACAGGGTAGAACTCCCCTACAGAGTTTCCAAGGAGCACCTGTGACTTCGAACCACTGACCTTTTTTAACTATCAGTGGTAGCACTTAACCACTACACTACAAGGGTTTCCATAGCGGTGTATGATATATAAAATCCTAAGTTTTTCTGAAATTTCATTGACACTTGAAATCATTTCAATTGAGATGTTTTCTACTAGGCATTTGGAGATATGTCGTCTTAGCTCAATAGGCAGCATGTCAGTCTCATAATCTAAAGGTTGTGAGTTTGAGCCTCAGAGAGAGCACAGAATATATATATATATAGACTCTTGCACATACACTCTTGAAAAAGAAACATGTTTGTAGGGAAAATTATATCACTGATCATGTTTTTGATGTGATTATAAGTGGGGCTGTATTATCTGTGACTTTTTTTTTTTTTAACACTCTATCAAGGCATACTTCAAGAACTTTATCAATTTCCTTTGGTAGCAAGACAGTTTTTCAATACATTTTCAATACATTCAGTACAATCTAATACCAAATTCTGAATTAGTTGCCTATTGCTAAAGTAGCAAATTACCACAAATGTAATGGCTTAGAAGACATGATTTGTTCTCTTACAGTTCTGGAGGTCAGCAGTCTGAAATGAGTTCTATGGGACTAAACTGATTTCCTTTTCTGACTCTGGCACTCCTGTCTCACTTTCATAATGACCTTGTGATTACATAGGGTCCACCCAGAAAAAAATTCCACTGCAATGTACTTCATGTAATCAAATCTGCAAAGTCCCATGTAACATAATACACTCAGAGATTTTGCATATTAGGACACAGGTGTATTGTGGGGAGGGGGGGCATTATTACACCTATG
This sequence comes from Elephas maximus indicus, assembly GCF_024166365.1. Classification (NCBI taxonomy): domain Eukaryota; kingdom Metazoa; phylum Chordata; class Mammalia; order Proboscidea; family Elephantidae; genus Elephas; species Elephas maximus. The sequence goes on along the minus strand of NC_064819.1, from coordinate 81,171,165 downwards.
ACAGGCTGTCCTCTTGTCTCCAAAGGCTCATATCTGTTCCACATGCAAAAACATCCACTTCTTCCCATCATCCCCCAAATCTCAACCCATTACAGCATCAACTCAAAGACCAAAATTCTCATCTAAATCTCATCAGCTTAAAGTTTCTTATCATCTAAGACCTCTAAATTAGGTATGGGTGAGGTTCTGGGTATAATCCATCCTGAGATACAATTCTCCTCTATCTGTGAATCTGTGAAATTTAAAAACAAGTTCTCTGCTGCCCAAAATACAATGGTGGGACAGGCATAGGTTAACCATTATAGACTCCAATTGAAGGGATGAAATTGAAATGAATAAAAGGAGTTACTGGTCCCAAGAAATGTCTAAATCTAGCTAGCCAAACAACATTAGGTTTCGAGGTCTGGAATTAATGCTCTGTGGTTTCTGGCTCTGCCTCTGGCTAGTGGCTCTGCAGTAGGAGTCACCTCTCCAATTCATCCTTCCATTTCAAGAAGGGTAGCATGTGCTTTTACCAACTTCTGCAGTCTGAAGTTGGTCTAACATGCAATCCAGATGCATTGATAATTAATGGAGATTGGAATGCAAAATTTGGAAACAAAGAAGGATCAGTAGTTGGAACATATAGCCTTGGTGATAGAAACAACTTCAGAGATCACATAATATAGAATTTTGCAACATCAACAATTTATTCATTGCAAATATCTTTTTCAACGATATAAACCATTACTATACACATGGATTTCTTCAAATAGAACACACAGGAATTTAACCAACTGCATAAGTGTGAAGAGACAATGGAAGTGCTCAATATTGAAAATCAGAACTAGGTCAGGGGCCGACTGCAGAAGAGTCCATCAATTACTCATATTTAAGTTCGAGTTGAAGGTGAAGAAAATTAAAACAAGTCCATGAGAGCCAAAGTATGACCTTGAGTATATCCCATCTGAATTTAGAGGCCATCTCAAGAATGAGTTTGATGCATTGAACACTAATGACCAAAGAAGACCAGACAAGTTGTGGAATGACATCAAGGATATCATACATGAAGAAAGCACCAGACCCAAAGCAAGAGGTCATTAAAAAGACAGGAAAGAAAAACCAAAACGGATGTAAGAAGAGACTCTGAAATTTGCTCTTGAACATAGAGTAGCTAAAGGGAAATGGAAGAAATAATGAAGTAAATGCGCTGGGCAGAAGACTTGAAAGAGTGGCTCCAGAAGACAAAGTATTATAATAAAGTATTTCTAACTCCAGACTTGGAGTGAGGAAATGAAAAGGGAAGAACATTTTTGGCATTTATCAAGCTCAAAGAACTGAAGAAAAAAATTAAAGCCTTGAGTTGCAATATTGAAGGATTACATGGGCAAAGAAAACCCTCATGGCATAGTGGTTAAGAGCTAGGGCTGCTAACCAAAAGGTCAGCAGTTTGAATCCACCAGGTGCTCCTTGGAAACTCTATGGGGCAGTTCTACTCTATCGTATAGAGTCACTATGAGTTGAAATCGACTCAATGGCAGTGGATTTTTTTTTATTAATATACGGAAAATATTGAATGATGCAGGAAGCATCAAAAGAAGATGGAAGGTATACACAGAGTCACTGTACCAAAAAGAATTGGTTGATGTTCAACACTTTCAAGAGGTAGCGTGAGATCAAGAACCTATGACATTTAAGGAAGAAGTCCAAGCTGCACTGAAGGCAAAACCAAAAAAACCAAACCCATTGCCATCGAGTCAATTCTGACTCATAGTGACCCTGTGGAACAGAGTAGAACTGTCCTATAGGGTTTCCAAGAAGCGGGTGGTGGATTCAAGCTGTGGGCCTTTTGCTTAACAGCTAATCTCTTACTAAAGGCATTGGTGAAAAACAAAGCTGCAGGAATTGTTGGAATACCAATGGAGATGTTTAAACAAATTGTTGCAATGCTGGAAGTTCACTCACCTATGCCAAGAAATTTGAAAGACAGCTACTTGACCAACCAATTTGAATTATTTGTGCCCATTCCAAAGGAAGGTGATTCAAGGGGATGCAGAAATTATCAAACAATATCATTAATATCACATGCAAATAAAATTTTACAAAGATAATTAAAAAATGGTTCACAGTAGTACATCGACAGGAAGATGCCAGAAATTCAAGCCAGATTGAAAACAAGACATGTGATGAAGGATATCATTGCTGATGCAAGGTGGATCTTGGCTGAAATCAGAGAATACCGGAAGATGTTTACCTGTGTTTAATTGACTATGCAAAGGCATTAGATTGTGTGGTTCATAACAAATTATGGATAACATTGTGAAGAATGAGGATTCCAAAACACTTGAATGTGCTTGTGTGGAACCTGTACATAGATCAAGAGGCATTTGTTCCAACAGAAGGGAATACTGTGTGCTTTAAAATCAGGAAAAGTTTGTATGAGGATTGTGTCCTTACACCATACTCATGCAATCTGTATACTGGGCAAATAATCTGAGAAGCTGGACTATATGAAGAACACAGCATCAGGTCTGAAGGAAGACTCATTAAGAACCTGCAGTATGCAAATGACACAACTTTGCTGAAGGTGAAGAGGACTTGAAGCACTTACTGATGAAGATCAAAGACTATAACCTTCACTATGGATTACAGCTCCATACAAACAAAACAAAAATCCTCACAACTGGATCAATAAGCAACATCATGATCAATGGAGAAAATATTGAAATTGTTAAGGATTTCATTTGTCTTGAATCCCCAGGCAACACCCATGGAAGCAGCAGTCAAGAAATCAAAGACAATTGCTTTGGGTAAATCTGCTGCAAAGGACCTCTTTAAAGTATTTAAAAGCAAAGATGTCACCTTGAAAAGTAAGGTATGCCTGACCCAAGCCGTGGTGTCTCCAGTCCTACTGATGCTTAATCTCAAGGCTGCTGGACCATCCTGCTTCTATGCGCAACACAGCTCTTACAATATCCATGGAAACTGGGAAATCCCTGCTACTGCAATTTCCTCATTTATTCTAGAGAGGCCAATTCTGAAAGATGAGGTGTCATCCAAACAGAGCATTTCTTTTTTATTTTCTGTTCTTTATTTTCAGTCATACCCGAGGCCTGTTTTCAGATCACAACTCTCTGGCACATACACTAGTTGTTTTGGGGCTTCTCTAACCCATTTACCCTTGTTTCCCACATTTAAATTAGAGTTACAAATAAGTAATGTTAATTTTGCTTCCCTCTTTAGCTAGTAGAGTCCTTGGGTGGTGCAAACTGCTAACACGTTGGTCTGATAACTAAAGGATTGGAGGTTAAGGTCCACCCAGAAGCCTAGGGAAAAAAGGATGGGCCATCTACATTTGAAAAAAAAAATCAGCCATTGTAAGCCCTACAGAGCATAATTGTACTCTGACACACATGAGGTCACGGTTTGTCAGAATCAGCTCGAAAGTAACTTTTTTTTTTTTTAAATAGTACCAGATGATGGTAAAATATAACTACAGAAAGCAGACTTGACTAAGATTAATTTTTTTTTGAAATAACAAATTATAAAAACAAACAATAATGTTTCCTCAGATTTATAGATTCTCTTGGGTTCTAGGTATCAAACCAATCTTGCTATATCCTTAGCTACAGCACAGTTCCATTGTTTGACTATTAAGTGGCCAGCACCACATTCCACTCACCTATCCCCTGAAAAAGTTTTTACTTTATTTAATAAAAGCAGTCCAATATCCTGGCACAGTCAAATTGATACAAAAATTTCTAATGCTCACAGACAGGTAAGAAACACAGTTTTTAGAATACACCAATCTGCAGGCCACAGTTTGAACAGCACTAACGAAGAGACAGAATATACTAGAAATGAGAAGATAGCCAAGGAAATCTTTCTTTCATCTTCTTTCTTTTTGTTTAAATTGAGGCTTAGTTTACAGAGTAAAATGCATATATAACTTAATTATTCAGCAGGATGAGTTATTACATATGTATATCTCATGTTACAAACATTCAGACCAAGAATTTTTCATCTCTCAGAACTTCCTTGACTTATCCCAATCAACTCAAATCTTCAGAATTCTGCCACCAGTTTCCTGTGTTTTCAAATATTATTAATGGAATCATACGATATGTGTTCATTTGAGTATGGATTCTTTCACTCAATATGTTTTTCATTAGATACATCCATATTGTTTCTAGTTCTTTTTTTATGGCTGTCATATTCCATTGTATTAATACTGTACATCATGCTTTTTTCATTAATTTGTTGTTTTTGTACATATGATACAACTAATGCTGCTACAAACATTTTTACACAAATTTTTCAAGGGCAATAAGCGTGTATTTTTCTTGGGTCTAAATATAGCAGTGGTGTTTCAGGTTATATATATGTATATTGTTTTAGGCAATATTTCTAAATAGTGTACAAGTGTGGACGTGTCAGTTGACAGTCTCATCAGCAGTGTATGAAAGTCTCAGTTGTTCCATATCATCAGCAACACTTGATATTTTCAATTCTTTTAACTTAAGCAATTTTGGTGAAGGGGATTATTATTTCATTGTGTTTCTAATTTGTGCTTTCCTTATAGTTAATGATGTCCAACTGTTGCACCCACCAGACCAGCAACAGGATTGGCTCTGAGAGGCATAGGTGGTTTTCAGAAAAAAGGACAGTAAAAGCCATGTTGATCAGACAAGGCATTATTAGGGAACTTATACACAGAGGTTGACATGAAGATTCTTGTGATGGACAGCAAAGCACTGAATGTCACCCAGGTAGTGGTCCACGCAGGACAGCGTGAGGTGTGGGGTTATATACCTTGTCCTTATGTGCAAGGACTGGTACAGGAGGACCATGAAAAAATATGTCTAATCTCTGATGAATGGGATTGTTCTTGCACTAGTTAATGAGTTCAAGTTGATGTTACCATGAAGTCAGGTGTTTGGTGTGTTTTATCATTGTCCAGGTTAGTGCTCAGTCAGGTATTCTGTTCTTTCCCCGAAGTCCTTTGCAGCAGGACACATAGTACCATCTAAAATTGCATATAGGGCAATTCAGTAGGCTCTTTTGTGAAGTACATGTTCAATCTTTGCTCTGATTTTTATTTCAGTCTTTTTCTAATTGTTCTGTGGGATTTCCCCATATATTCCACATAAGGGTCATTTATCAAATATAATTATTCAAATATCTTCTCTCAGACTGTCAAACTGCCCCCCCCCTTTTTTTTTTTAAGAGAAGAGAGCTTGAAAACTTTGTAAGAAGAGACAAAAAGAAAGGGTGGAGAAAGAGAGGAGAAGTTGAAAATACAAAAGTTCCATCATAGATTTTTCCTGATCATTGTGAAAAAATTTCCTCAGGTTGTTTACTGAGGATGGAATTTTGGAGAGGGCTTATGGGATGAAATGTCCTAGTAGAGGAAACACCGTTATATGGTCTGCAATCTCCTTACATATTTCTTGGTGTAGCACTGTAAGAGACTTCTAGCCTCCTAAACTGTGGGAGAATAAATTTCTCTTTGTTACAGCCATATATTTGTGGTATTTCTCTTATAGCAGCACTAGTTAGCTAAGACAACTGCACTCTGCCAAAGGTGGAAAACTTGCAAGACCAAGTAAAACAAGGCAATCTCATCAAGTTGTGGCTCTCATACTTTCACTGTACACCCATTCAATAGACAATTAAGTTACATTAATATCTACATCATTTCTCACTACAGTTTTTACTGATTTTTTTTCAATTCCAAGTTCTCAAGGAAATGGCTTATGCAATTGTGGGGGCAGAAAAGTCCCACATCCATGGGTCTGGCAGCAGGCTGACGATCTGTGCTAGCTCATGGTGTTGCAGGGGCAAAGTGAATCCAAAATGTGCAGGCCATGTGCTAGAATGGGGAACCCTGCTGTCTCATGCGTTAGGAGGGGCTGGTGAATTCAAGAATTCTAGGTCAGGTGGCAGGCTAGACTTTTGCAGGCTTATGACCCATGAACCTGAGACTGGTGTTGGTAAGAGTACAGGGTGAAGACAGAGAGAGCTTTGCCAGAACATCCTTTTATATACCGAAGACAGACCACATCCCCAAAGAAATTCTTCTCTCAACTGATTTGTTGCTCACATCAGATCCCAAAATGGAAGGTAATTGCATTATGGGAGAAAACGACAAATCACTGAGAATTATAGTCTAGCTAAGTTAAGACATAACATTAATCATTATAATACCAATTAAAAGACAGAGACTATGAGAGTGGATTAAAAAAAAAAAAACCCAACTACATGTTGTTTAAAAGAAACCCACTTTTAATATAAAGACAATGATAGACTGAAATTAAAGAGACTGAAAAAGATATATCATGCTAACACTAATCAAAAGAAAGCAGCTAGAGCTGCCACGTTAATTTCAGACAAGTCAGATTTCAGAACAAGGAAAATTATAAAAAATACAAAAGGGCATTACATAATGATTAAGGGGTCAATTCTCCAAGAAGACATAACGATCCTGAATGTGTATGCACCTAACAGCAGAGCATTAAAATATATGAGGGAAACTCATATCTGGTAAGGACTTGTGTCCAAGTTGCTCTCTGCAGCACATGGGGTCGTTATAACCTGCAGTCAACTTGATGGCAACTGCTGGTGGTGGTGGATCCAAGATACACAAAGAACTCTTAAAACTCAGTAATAAAAACAGAAAAAATCCAATTAAAAAGTGGGTAATATATCTGAACAGATACCTCAGCAAACAAGATACACAGATGACATGTGCCATTAAAAACAACAACAACAATATCCAGTTGCCCCAAGAGTAGAATTGTGATTCATAGGGTTTTTAATGGCCATAGATCACGAGGTCTTTCTTCTAAGTTACCTCAGGCTGGATCCAAACCACCAATCTCTCAGTAGCCAAGCACTTAATGCTTTGCACGACCCAGGGAATCTTATATGCCACTAGGGAATTACAATGTAAAACAACCATGTGATACTGTCTTAGGTTGGATTCTCTATAGAAGCAAAACCAATGAAGCATCTAGCTATTTATCATCTATCTGTCTATCAATCTATCTATAGAGAGAGATAGAGAAAGAGAGGGGAAAGAGAGACTGGGAAGTCCCAAGTCCATGGGTGGGTCAGGCTGGAGGCGTCTCCTGACTCACTAGCTGCAGGGACTGGCAAACCCAAGATTAGCAGGTCAGCTGCTAGCTCAAGTCCCAAGAACCAGAGGTCAGATAAACAGGAGCCAGCTGCAGAATACAGAGCCAGCAAAGCCCACAAGCATTGTTACAACCTGAAGGAAACTCCCCTACAACTGATTGGGTATTCACAGCAGATCCCATTATGGAAATGATCACATTATACCATGTCTCATTCTGGAGGTGATTACATCATTATACAACTGCCAAACTACTTCATAACTGCCACACCACTGAGAATCATGGCCTAGTCAGTTTAACACTCAAACTTAACTACTACAGATGCCATTACACATGTATTAGAATGGCTAAAATCCTAAATACCGATAACACCACATTCTGGCAAGCATATAGTGCAACAGAAACTTTCATTCATTTCTGGTGGATATGCAAATTTAGTTTCTTATAAAGCTAAACATGGGTTTACAAATACATGTTTGTGTTGTTAGGTACAGTTAAGTCGTGTCTGACTCAGTGACCCGTGCACAACAGAAGGAAACACTTGTGGGTCCTATGCCATCCTCAGAATCTTTATGTTTGAGGCCATTGTTGCAGCTACTGAGCCAATATATCTTGTCAAGGGCCTTCCTCTTTACCAGGCATGAAGTCCTGCTGTTATCAAGACCGATCTCTCCTGAAAACATGTCCAAAGTTCGTAAGACAAAGTCTCACCATCCTCTCTAAGGAGCATTCTGGCTGTACTTCTTCCAAGACAGATTTGTTCGTTTTCGTAGCAGTCCATGGTACATTTGTATAAAGCAAATGCTTGTAGAGGAGTGGGTCTCTGGACAGAGGTAGAGTGAGCCCTGAAGAGAACTCACTGTAATTTGAAGATTTGGAGCTCATTAAAGTTACCCGTGGAAAACCAAGGGATAAGATTTGCCCCTAGAGTGATCTTGGACTCTGGAGTTCATTCTGATTACCATTGTCTTCCTGAGGTTTCTTAGAAGGCCTAAGATGTAGCAATCTCCAGGTGAGATGACTTCTATCTCTGCTGATTTCTGGCCCAACAAGAATCTTCTCCACTTTCACAGGAATCACATGAAGTCCCCTTATAACTTGGGAGACTCGATTTTTCTAACAGAACTTGAGTCCCTGCTGACCCACAAGACAGCTTGCCAGAGTAATCGAATGTGAGAGGAGTAAAGAGAAACAAAGGTCTCCTTGAAAGAGACCATTAGACAGATGTCAGACACAAAGATATGCAGTTACTCCAGTACAGGCAGAACAGTAGAAACCAAAAAACCAAACCCAGTGTTGTCGAGTTGATTCCGACTCATAGCGACCCTGTAGGACAGAGTAGAACTGCCCCATAGAGTTTCCAAGGAGCGCCTGGCGATTCCAACTGCCGACCTTTTGGTTAGAAGCCATAGCACTTAACCACTATACCACCAGGGTTTCCAGAACAATAGAGTAGGGGTTAATTTGGCCCTGAGTCTTTTGAAGCACCATTAGGATAGTTTTGGGGTATCTGTGAAGTTATTGGTTGATATTGTGACTAGAAAAACCTGGATTCCAAATATACCATTGTAAATTCCAGATATGGGGGGATGCAGGGATACATTCTTACTAAGTCAAGTTATACTTGAAAGTCTCAAAAGTGCATTTTGTGTATTATTTGTGAGAAGGCCCAATCTACTGTGTATGGCACTATTTGAACATCTCATAGGAGGCACTTTGGTAGAAATTCTTAAATTATAGAATTTTATGAGGTATTAAAGTTGAACTTAGTAGAAGAAACATACGTATGCTCTCTGTGTTCTAGTCAGGAAATCCAAAACCTCTAAATTGTGTGTATAATACATGTAGGTCCTGGGAAGAACAGAAGCCAATCTGTTTTGGAAGATTCTCAAAAGTGAGTGTATGGAAAAATATTTTGAAGATAAAGAGTTACATTTTATGTTCTGCATTTTACAGACTGCATTTTCTTACATGATCTAGTATCTGTGTACAATCTTTGGCAGAAGAACCGTAATCATCACATCATGGGTTAGTTTCCAGAAGTTAAATCAGATCGCTCCTATAATTCCTGTAAATCAAAATAGGAAGCGACCAGGTTAAAAAAAGAAGAAGAAGAAAATTACCAAGAAAGGCCTGGAATTGATGGAGAAGATAACGCATCTATACAAAGTAAAGAGAAAGGAACATAGTGACAACTTCTGATATGAAGTTTCTTGCAATTAGAGTAAGATTCACTAATATCTTGAAGAAAAGAGATGAACACCCAGTGAAAACTTTTTTTGTGTGTGTACTTTAGGCAAAACTTTATGCTCACGTTAAATTTCTCATACAAAAATTTATACACATTTTTTTGGCCCTTTCTTCTTTTTGAATGTGTACATTTATTGCTATAAATTGGCCTCTGAGCACTGCTTTAGCTGTGTCCCCAAGACTCTGATACAAAGTGTTATCATTCTCATTTGATTCTATGAATTTATACCTTCCTTAATTTCTTCTATGATCTAATAGTTTTTGAACAAGGTGTTGTTCAGTTTCCATGTGTTTGATTTTTTCCCTTTTTTTTTCTGTTATTGATTTCTAGTTTTATGGCTTTATGGTCAGATAAGATGCTTTGTAATATTTTGATGTTTTGGATTCTGTTCAGGCCTGCTATATAACTTGATATGTGGTCTATTCTGGAGAATGTTCCATGTGTGTCAGAAAAGAAAGTATACTTGCCTGCTGCTGGTTGGACTGTTCTGTATACATCTATGAGGTCAAATTGGTTGATTGTAGCTTTTAGATCTTCTGTGTCCTCAGTGAGCTTCTTTCTGGATGTTCTGTCCTTCACCGAAAGTGGTATGTTGAAGTCTCCTACTATTATTGTGGAGCTGTCTATCTCTCTTTTCAGTGGTGTCAGAGTTTGTTTTATGTATTTTGAAGCCCTGTCGTTGGGTGCGTAAATATTTAATATTGTAGTATCTTCTTGGTATATTGTCCCTTTAATCATTATATAGTATCCTTCCTTATTCTTTATGGTGGATTTAACTTTAAAGTCTATTTTGTCAGAAATAAGTATTGCCAATTCTGCACTTTCTTGATTGTTGTTTGCTTGATTTATTTTTTCCCATGCTTTGAGTTTTAGTTTGTGTCTTTTAGTCTAAGGTGTGTTTTTCATAGGCAGCATACAGACGGATCATATCTTTTTAATCCATTCTGCCACTCTCTGTCTCTTTATTGGTGCACTTAGTCCATTTACATTCAGCATAATTATGGATAGGTATGAGTTTAGTGATGTCGTTCTGATGTCTTTTTGTGTATTGTTGACCGTTTCTCTTTTCCACTTATTTTTTTTGTGCTAAGTAGTTTTCCTTTATATATTGTCTTTTCCATTGTTTTTGCTGAGTATTTATGTTCTTCTTATATTTTATTTTGATGTGTAGGATTGTTAGCCTCCTTTGTGGTTACCTTATTATTTACCCCTGTGTTTCTATGTTTAAACTGAACTTTTATCTCCCTTTGACTTCCTCTCTGTATGAAAGATCTATGATTATATTTTTTAGTCTCTTTTTATTGATTTAATGTCATCATCTCTTACATAATGACATCTCTGTTTCCCTGTTTTGAGTTTTTTTTTTTTTAATCTCGACTTATTTTTCTCATTTTCCTATCTGGGTTGATAATCTGGTTTTTGTGTCCTGTGTTCTAGTCTTGGGTGGTTATCTGATGTTACTGATTTTCTAACCAGAAGACTCCATTTAGTATTTCTTGTAGTTTTGGTTTGGTTTTTGCAAATTCCCTAAACTTCTGTTTATCTGGAAATGTCCTAATTTCACCTTCATATCTGAGAGACAGTTTTGCTGGATATATGAGTCTTGGCTGGCAATTTTTTTCCTTCAAGGCTATATATATGTCATCACATTGCTTTCTTGCCTGCACGGTTTCAGCTAAGTAGTCCAAGCTTATTCTTATTGAATCTCCTTTGTAGATGACTTTTTTGTTTATCCCTAGCTGCTCTTAAAATTCTCTTTATCTTTGGTTTTGGCAAGTTTGATGATAATATATCTTGCTGACTTTCTTTCTGGATCTACATTGTATGGGGTTCGATGAGCATCTTGGATGGATATCTTTTCATCTTTCACAATATCAGGGAAGTTTTCTGCCAACAGATCTTCAACAATTCCTTCTGTATTTTCTGTTTTCCCTCCCTGTTCTGGTACTGCCGTCACTCATAGGTTATTTCTCTTGATAGAGTCCCACACGATTCTTAGGGTTTCTTCATTTTTAAAAACTCTTTTATCTTATTTTTTCTTCAAATATATTGGTGCCAAGGTTTTAACTTCAGTCTCACTGATTCTGACTTCCAGCTCCTCAATTCTGCTCCTCTGACTTTCTATTGAGTTGTCTAACTCTGAAATTTTATTGTTAATCTTCTGAATTTCTGATTGCTGTCTCTGTATGGATACTTGCAGCCTACTAAATTTGTCATTATGGTCTTGAATGACCTTCTGAAATTCCTCAACTGCTTTATCTGTGTGTTCCTTGGCTTCTTTTGCATTTTGTCTGATTGCCTTTGTGATCTCTTGAAGAGTTCTGAATATTAATCTTTTGTATTCTACCTCTGGCAATTCCAGGAATAGCTCTTCATCCAGAAGATTCCTTGATTCTTTGATTTGGGAGTTTGTTGACGCGATCGTGGTCTGTTTCTTTATGTGATTTGATATCGACTGTTGTCTCTGAGCCATCTGTAAGTTATCATATTAATTTATTTTATGTTTGCTTAGTGTGTCCTAGCTTCTTGCTTTGTTTTGTTTTGATATACCCAAATAGGCTGCTCATGTGAGCTAACTTGATTATGGGAGACTTTGAAGTTCTAATATCCTGTCACCAGATGGCTAGAGCTGTTACCAGTTGTATAAGCCTAGGAATCCATTCACTTTTCATGTCTGGATTCAGCTCAGGTATCCAGGGAGTGGGTCACAAAGTGTGTGGTGCAGGTTCTCACCTATGGTCTTAGAGGAGCTGTGGTGATTGGTGTATGCACAAGTTTCTGGTTGCAGCAAGAGGTCACACTCTGACCAAGGAGGGGGGCTTACAACCTTCTGCCAAGTGTCTGAGGGGAAGGTGTGTCCCTGTTCTCTAGAGCACAGAGGTGGGTGGACTCTGCAGCCTTCCCAATGCACCGAGTGCTTTTGGGTGTAAGGACTGGGAGGCACCACTTATCTTTGGTGGTGGCTGTTGTAGGTGGCTGGGTGGTGTGGGTGGAGCCACCAGTCCTTGGGCCCCTGATGTGGGTATGTGAGGACTCTGCTTGATAGGCAGAGTGGTGTCAAATGTCTAGAACCCACATCTCCACTGCACAGCTGAAACAGGTGAAGTCAGACGTCAGGCTCATACACCCTTGCAATGTAACAACAGGGGCCTGCTGCTAAAATGGGGCCACATGGGTACATGCAGTGCTGACAGGCATTCAAAGTATGTGGATCACTTGTGCCTGGACAGGAGCCACTTCTGCCCCAAGTTCCCAGTTAAGGGGAGCTGGCAGATTATTTTTCCCCTGTTTGTTAATTTTTTCCTCCTCCAAGGCCAGGGGAATGGCTCAGGTTGCACAGCAGAACGTGTTTCCGGCCCAGGGAAATCAACTCTCACTGAAGCTGGTTCGGGGCAAAGGGAAGTGGGATCAGATAAACGGGAGAGAGTTCTTTCAAAAGGGGAGATATTACATCTACATGGTAAATTAGATGCAATTACTTATGCCGAGAGGGCTGTTTTTCACTGATTCTGGAGTCATGAGTAGATTCTGTGCCACTGGCTCTCTGTGGCTACGGAAACTGGTCCCAAACACTACTGCCAGCCCCACCTTGGTCTCAACAGGGGATAGGGACTAAGGGGCGCTTTTTCCTGCCAAGTCAGGTTGGGTGACTCCTTGCTGCTTCAGAACCACCTCTCCCTCTCCCTGCTGCTCAGTCTGATTTCTTAACTTTGCCTTTGATGTTCAGGGCTCCTAGTTTGTCATATATATAATTGATACACTTGTTTCTTCAGGTCTTTGTTGTAAGAGGGACCACCTGAAGTGTCTTATTACTCTGCCATGTTGGCCTCGCCTCTTATACACATATTTTATGTGACCCTATTTGCAATGTCTTTAATGTGACAGCACACTCCCACTTTACAGTCTGTGTTTCCCTTGTCCATTCAAGCAGCTCCTATCCCTTTCTGCCTTCTCTTTCCATCTCCAGACAGGAGCTGCCCATTTAAGTCTTGTATATTTATTTGAACTAAGAAGCACACTCTTCACAGATATTATCTTATGTTTTATAGTCCACTCTAATCTTCACCTGAAGAGTTGGCTACGGGAGTGTTTTTAGTGCACACCCAATGAAATCTTGAAAAGCATTACAAAAATGTAATAAACTGAAAGGACAGGATGATGATCATCTGTGAGCACACATATTTGCTCCCTTGTCTTTTTGAGGCTTAGCCCAATTTAGATTTCCAAAGCCTCTTTAATGTTAGTTGTCAATTCATGAAAGAGGATACTTTGCCTATATCAATTCTCCCTTCCAGCAACATCTCAGGAATTAGTCACTGAAAGTCAATTCCAGAATCTTCTACTTGTTGCAACATAAGAAATAAACAACCACGAAGGGACTTGAACCCTCAATCCTCTGGATCTGAAATCAGACACTTTACGCATTAGAGCCTGCAGCCAAAACTGTGAGGACACTGTACAAGCATATAAGTGAAAGTGCTGATAAGGAAATGTTAGGTTTCTGTATTCAAATTTTTAACTTTGCAGTTGGAGGCAATTTTTACAACATTCAAAAATGAGTCAAATATTAACTGAAACATTTGAAAACAATTACTTAGAATTAATAAACTGAGGTTGTGAGATGACTAGAAGGGACATATTTCTTCAAGGCTACTCTCATTTGAGTTACTTATAATGAGGATGCATTTGGGTAGAGAATTATGAGCCAAGAACTGAACTCTGCAATAAAGGGGAGATGACGGCAACAAGAGAAGGATTGCCAGAAGTTGGTATCTTCAGACCAAAGAAAATACTGTGTGGCTCCAGGGAGAAAAGTCTAGAAGCTCGGAAAAGAGCTTCTTTTGTCAGAAATGCCTGCTTTAATGCCAGGAAAATGTTTCATTATAATCCATTCATAACATAGGCTTCAAAAACTTGATCCTCTACCAACAAGTCAAAGAATCACCTGATACAGAGGTGGGATGAGATAGTGGGTCCCAAACCTGCCTGGGAGAGTGGTCCCTATGTGTGAGGTGCAGTTTCTTGACTTCCAAGCTACATCAAATGGAGAGAAGACAGCCAAAATAGCTTGGAGGGTTGCTTTGCTCACTGAAATGCTAACTAACCCCAGGGTATTTTGCTAAAAGTCCTTGCCTAGTTTCCCTGTGGGTTGATCCACAAAACAATTCTAGGTGATTTTATGTGACCCAACTCCGCATTGTATATTGGTAGGGTAGGAAAGATGAGAAATTTACAAATTCCTAAAGTTAAGTAATCACAAATTCTCTCAGTTTTCACATAATCTTAGTTGCTTGGGAGTACCAAGTTATTTGAAAGAAATAAACAATTGTCTTTTCCCATTCCCTGCCCTGCCTTTCCTCCCCAGAGGTATTAAGCTTTCCTTCACTTCAAAACTTCCCATTTGTTTCCATATCCCTTGTACAGTATTTTCTCCAGGTTTAGGTCAAAACTCAAAAACTGTCTTAGGTCATATTCTGGATGGTATGTCCTAATGTACACTAATTCATCCAGAGAATTATTGTTTTCCTCTGGATATGAATGCCAAAGAGTATTCACGACATAAAGACCTGAAGAAGGAAGAGCAAAAGGAGATGGGAAAGAAGGAGGAGGAGAAATAAAATGAATAGAGGGAAGAGTGTCTTACAGATGGTAGGGAAGTTGTATCATGAAGAAAAGCAAGCATAGACATGCAGAAGTTTAAGCCCATGCACTTTTGCTTGCCCACTATTATGGAACATTCTCGGCAGTCTTAAATTTTTCTCTCCTTTAACTCTTTTCTCCTCTGCCTCCCAAGGCTGCAAGAAAGACATATAAGACAATGCAGAAGGATGCAAAGAAGAGTAACATGAATGTTGCTTCAAGAAAAATAGATGCAGGCAGACATGAAGCCCTCTGAGTGTACTAATGTGATCTGAAAGCCAGTAGTGCTTTGTCTAGGCGACCATGTCTGTTTCTGAAAGTCTAAAGAGACAGAAGACAAGATAAAAGGAATGGAAATTCTCCTAGCAATTATAACATCTGTTTGGAACAAAATCTTTTTGGCAAGCAGAAGAATTACAAGGAAGCTATTTGGGAAGCAGGACATGGAACATATAACCAATTGGCTTACATAAAACCTACATTAGGTACCCAAGAGAAGGTGGGTAAAGAGGCCTGGGTAGGTCAGTTGGTAGAGGATCAGACTTTTAATATGAGGGTCCAGGGTTCAAACCCCTGTACAGGCGTTATCCTCATCTTACCCTAGTTACTGTCTCGTAGAAGCCTATTGACAATCCAGTTCTTCTTAGAGAAACCTGTCCCGACATTTACTATAGGCTTCTAGTCTCTTCTCTTCTCGCTCTTTGCTCCGCAAGAATTGGAATAGAGCCAGGGGATCAGAGAAAGAGCAAAGGGTTAAGCGATCAATTACTAGCCATAAGGTTGACAGTTTGAATCCACCCAGAAGTGCTTCCGAAGCCCTGGTGGCGCAGTGGTTAAGAGCTCCGGCTGCTAACCAAAAGTTCGGCAGTTGGAATCCACCAGCGCTCCTTGGAAACTCTGTGGGGGCAGTTCTACTCAGTTCTGTAGGGTCGCTATGAGTCCGTAATCGACTCGACGGCAGTGGGTTTGGTTTTGGTTTTGGAGGTGCTTCAGAAGACAGGCTTGGTAATTTGCTTCTTAAAGGTGAAAGCCTAGAAAACACTATGTAGCAGTTCTACACTGCATACATGGGGTCAGTTAAAGTGGAGGCAGCCCAATCCTTCCAAATGAGGTGAAGAATTGTAAAACCAAACTTCGCTCTTACAGCGCCTCATCTTTTGTAACTTAGATTCTTCTTTGGATTGCCCTAACTAAGGGTCTCTAACAGAGGAACTGCATTAAGGGACTCAGCCAGCCAAGTACGCATTCACTCGCACTCAGAGCAAGTAGTCCTTTGGCGCGGAGGGAAGGGAAAGGAGAAGTCTGGAAGGGTCGAATTCAGCTACAGAGTCTCCTCTTAAATCGTCGCTCCCTTAAAATCCCACAATGCCAATGTCGAGAGCTATAATGGCTCTAAGCATATAACCAAGGGTGTAGAGCCTCTTGGGAGAAAGGGGCCAAAGTGGGTCTTGCTGGCCACAGGCGTCCCTGATCCAGGCACAGTCCTCCTAAGGTGAAGAGCCTTAGGGCTCCAGCGAACCACCGTTGTGCCCTCTACTCACCCAAAGCCTGGTTTCAAGAGCAGTAAGTCACTGATTCCCGAAGAAAGTAGTCTTCTCGCCTCTAACCCGACCCTTGCATCCTACGGTGACCCCCTCGCATTCGCCTACCCCCGACCCCCCGGCTGCATTCCGCCCACCCCCATTCCACCCCGTCCCCCCATCCCAGCCCAGGAAGCTCAGAGGGCCCGGAGGGCTGGCTGTGGACTTGAACGCAACTCTGCGTCCCAGAAGTTTCAGTGCGGGACTGTAGAAGGTCTGTGGGAGTCAGAGTGAGGCAGCAGGGCCCGGGACCCCTAGGATAGGGGTTTATTGAAACGCCTGAGGGGATGAGGTGGCGGGGAGCGGGGCCCTAGAGGGAAGACCCAGGGATCCCGCGCAAACCGCCTAGGTGAAGTGAGAGCAGGCAGGACCCGTGCTCTCTAACAGATTTTATTCCTCGGCTGTCTTTATACTTTATGATATCTGGGTATGATAAAGACACAGCAAAAGAGGTGAAGCTTAGGTTTCCAGTGTCTCTGCTTGATGAACCAAAAACCAAACCTGTTGCAGCCAAAGAAGTGTAAAAGTCTCACCCCTGACTCTTCCGAGTCACCCAGTTCCTTCTTGCACAGCAAGCATAGTTTCTTGGGTATCCTCTCAAAGATATTATTTCCTCCACTTTTATACAAATAAGGAAATTGCAAACACACTCTACTGCATGTTGGTGTTTTCACTTCTTGCATGTTGTAGTGATTTCCAAATCAATACAGAAATAGCTTCTTCCTTCTTTGCTTGGCACCAAAATACTCTGTTGTATGGGTATATCGTAATATATATCTCACCCATACAAGTAATGCTGCAATAAATAATATCCCTATCTAACATTTCAAATGGGTGTATTTTCTATATATGGAATTGCTGAAGTAGTGTATGTGATGTGCGATGGTAATTCTGATGGATCTTGCCTAATATATATTCCCATCAGCATGACACGGTGGTCTGGTTTCCCACAGTATTGCAACCACTTTGTATTATAATACAATAATAAATATAATAACAAAGCCATTGCCTTCTAGTGGACTGATTTTGACACATGGTGACCACATGTGTTACAAAGTAGAACTGCTCTACGGGGTTTTCTTGGCTGCAGTGTTCATGGAAACAGATCACTAAGCCTCTCTTCTGCAGTGCCGTTGTGTGGGTTTGAAGTACCAACCTTTAGCTTACTAGTCAAGCACAAACCTTATTGTCTACCCAGGGACATTCATATCAACATACCAAACCAAAAGCCAAATCCATTGTCTTCAAGTTGATTCTGACTAGCCTTGGGTAAATGACACATTCAGATATCAACCTAGAGTAAGCAAGCCATTGTTAACCACTGAAATCATATTTAGTCCAGTGGAGCCACCCAGAATTTGGAAAATAAACAGCTATTTAAAACCGCACTAATACAGTTAATGCAGCAAACTTAAAACTTCAGATTTGGGCGAAAACAATTATATAAATGAACATATGATAGAGGTGGCAACTCAAATCAATAGAAATTAGTGGATCATTGGATAAATGGTGTTGGGCTAAGTGGGTAGCCATCTAGGAAAATAAAAGATTATATTGGTTTATCATGTGTCATATTAAATTTCAAATAGATATAAAATTTAAAAGTAAAAAATGAAAAATAAAACTACATATAATTACCGAAGATGCCAAAAAAGAAAGTTTGTATAACCCTGGGGTAGAAAACCAATTTTTACACAAAGCATAGCAACAACAAAAGTTTGACATAATTCACTACATTAAAAAATCCTTCCTGGGCACACTTACATTTTCTGTATTAAAAAAAAACAAGACTCGTATACCTATAGTCACTTGATCTTTGAAAAAAGACCAAGGTCGACCAAATGGGGAAAAGACAGTTTTTTTAACAAATTATGATGGCAAAACTGGAAGTCCATCTGTAAAAAAAAAAAAAAGGAAACGACATCCATACATTACACCATACACAAAAATGTAATCCAAAATGGATCAAATATCTAAACACAAAAGCAAAATCTGTAAAGATCATGGAAGAAAAAATAGGGTCAATGCTAAGAGCCCTAATATATGGCATGAATAGGATACAAACCATAACTAACAATATACAAACAGCTGAGGATAAGCTGGATAACTGGGATCTCCAAAAACTAAACACTTTGTTCATGAAAAGACTTCACCAAAACAGTAAAAAGAGATCCTACATACTCGGAAAAAATTTGGGGCTATGACATATCCAACAAAGGTCTAGTCTCTAAAGTCTACAGGAAAATCCAATACCTCTACAACAAAAAGACAAATAAACTAATTAAAAAATAGTCAAAGGATGTGAACAGGCATTTCACCAAAGAATACATTCATGCAGCTAAGAGACACACAAAGAAATGCTCGTGATCACTAGCTATTAGAGAAATGCGAATTAACACTACAATGAGATATGATTTCACCCGACAGTACTGGCAGAAATGAAAAAAAAAAAAACAGAAAACAGCAACTGTTGGAGAGGCTTCGGGAAGATTGGGACCCTAATGCACTGCTGATGGGAATGCAAAATGCTACAACCATTCTGGAAATAATAAGGTGCTTCCCTAAAAAACTACAAATAGAAATACCATATGATCCAGCAATCTCATTCCTAGGAATATATCCTAGAGCAATGAGAGTCGTCACAGGGCTAGACATACAAATACAGACCCACATTCATTGCAGCATTATTCACAATAGCAAAAAGATGGAAACAACCTAAGTTCCCATTAATAGAAGAACGGATAAACCAACTACATACACACAATGGAATACTATGCAACAATAAAGAACAATGATGACTTTGTGAAACATCTCACAACATGGATGAATTTGGAGAGGACTATGCTGAGTGAAATTAATCAATCACAAAGGGCAAAGATTGTATGAGACCACTATTACAAAGCCTCATGAAAAAGTTTCCACACAGAAAGAAAGACTCTCTGATGGTTACAAGGAAGGGGAGTGGTGAGGATGGAAAAACACTACGTAGACAATAGATAAGTTGTAACTTTGGTGAAGGTTAAGACGGTACAAAATACTGGGGAAGTCAGCACAACCTGACCAAGGCAAAGTCATATAAGACTCATAGACACATTCACATTCCCTGAGGGAATGAATTACTGGGCTAAGGGCTGGGGTTCATGGTTGTGGGGGACATCTAGCTTGATTTGCATAACACAGTTTATAAAGAAAATGTCCTAGATCCTACTTTAAGTGAGTACTGCCTGGGATCTTAAAAGCTTGTGGGTAATCATCTAAGATTTGTCTACTGGTCCCATCCTGTCCACAGAAAGGGAGAATGAAGAAAGTCATAGACACAAAGGAAATATTAGTCCAAAGGACTCATGGGCCCCAACTACCACAGCCTCCAGCAGACTGAGTCCAGCACAACTAGACGGTGCCTAGCTTCTACCAACGACTTGTCTGACACAGACTGAAGCAAACCTAAAAGTATGGTCCACAAACACCTTTTAATTCAGCACTGAAGTCACTCCTGAGGCTCACCCTTCAGCCAAAGATTTAACAGGCCTATACACACATCCCTTACCCATTTGTCGTACTGTGGGGACTTTAGTGTTGCTGTGATGCTGGAAGCTGTGTCACCGGTATTCAAATACCGGCAGGGTCACCCATGGTGGACAAGTTCAGCAGAGCTTCAAGACTAAGACACTCTAGGAAGAAGCATCTGGCGGTTTACTTCTGAAAAAAATTAGCCAGCGATAACCTTGTGAATAGCGGCAGAGCATTGTCTGATACAGCGGCTGAAGATGAACTTCTCAGATTGGGAAGTGCTCAAATGTTGCTGGGGAAGAGCTATCTCCCCAAAGTAAAGTCGACCTTAATGATGTGAATGGACTCAAGCTTTCGGAACATCAATTGCTGATGTGGCACACCCCAAAATAAGAAGAAACAGCTGCACAGATACATTAATAATCAGAAAGTGGAATGTACAATGTATGGATCTAGGAAAATTGTCAAAAATGAAATGGAACGCATGCAGATCAATATCCTAGGCATCAGTGAGCTGAAATGGAGTGGCATTGCCCATTTTGAATCAGACAAGTGTGTGGTCTACTATGCCAGGAGTGACAAATTCAAGAGCCAAACCCACTGCCATCAGTGGTGTTGAATTCATTATCAAAAGAACATTTCAAGGTCTATCCTGAGCAAAATGCTGTCAGTGATAGGATAATATCCATATGCCTACAAGGAAGACCACTTAATATGACTATTATTCAAATTTACACACCAAACACTAAGGCCAAAGATAAAGATATTGAAGATTTTTACCAACTTCTGCAGTCTGAAATTGATAAATCTGGATACAGTGATAATTACTGGTGCTTGGAATGCAAAAGTTGGAAACAAAGAAGGATCAGAAAGTGGAAAATATGGCCTTGGTGATAGAAATGGTGCCAGAGGTCACATGATAGAAGTTTGCAAGACCAATGACTTCTTCCTTACAAATACCTGTTTTTCAACAACGTAAATGGTGATTATTCACATGGACCTCACCAGACAGAATATACAGAAATCACGTAGATGACATCTGTGGAAAGAGATGATGGAAAAGCTCAATATCATCAGTCAGAACAAGGCGAGGGGCCAACGGCGGAGCAGACCAACAATTGCTCATGTGCAAATTCAAGTTGAAGCTGAAGAATATTAGAACAAGTCCAGGAGAGTCAAAGGATGACCTTGAGTATATCCCACCTGAATTTAGAGACCATGTCAAGAATAGATTTCACACATTGAACACTAATGGCTGAAGACCAGACTTGTTTTGGAATGACATCAAGGACATCATACGTGAAGAAAGGAAGAGGGCATTAAAAAGACAGGAAAGGAAGAAAAGACTAGAAAGGATGTCACAAGAGACTCTGAAACTTACTCTTGAACACAGAGTAGTTAAAGCAAAAGGAAGAAATAATGAAGTAAAAGAGCTGAAAGGAAGTTTTCAAAGGGCAGCAGGAGAAGACAAAATAAAGTATTATGACATGTGCAAAGACCTAGAGTTGCAAAGCCAGAAGGAAAGAACACACTTGGCATTTCTCAAGCTGAAAGAGCTGAAGAAAAAATTCAAGTCTCAAGTTGCAATATTGAAGGATTCTACGGGCAACACACACACATGGGCAAAATACACAGGAAGCATCAAAATAAGCTAGAAGGAATACACAGTCACTGTAGCAAAAAGCACTGGTTGATGTTCAATCATTAAAGAAAGTAGCATATGATCAAGAATTAATGATAATGAAGGAAGAAGTCCAAAATACTCTGAAAGCATTGGTGACAAACAGGGCTTCAGGCATTGACGGAATACCAATTGAAATGTTTCAGCAAAGAGATGCAGCACTGCAAGTGCTCACTTTTCTATGCCAAGAAATTTGGGAAGACAGCTATCTGGCCAACTGTCTAGAAGAAATCCATATGTATGCACATCCCAAAGAAAGATGATCCAACAGAATTCACAAATTATCAAACAATATCATTAATATTGCACACAAGAAAAAATTTTCTGAAGATCATCCAAAAGCTGTTGCAGCAGTACATTGACAGGAAACTGCCAGATACTCAAGCTGGATTCAGAAGAGTATGTGGAAGAAGGATATCAATGCTGATGTCCACTGAATCCTGGCTGAAAGCAGAGAGGACAGGAAAGATGTTTACTTGTGTTTTATTGACTATGCGAAGGCATTCAACTGTGTGGATCCTAACAAATTATGAATAATATTGCAAAGAATTGTAAGTGCATAACACTGAATTGTGTTCATGAGGAACCTGTACATAGATCAAGAGGCAGTCGTTCCAACAGAAGAAAGGGACACTGCGTGGTTTAAAGTGAGAAAAGGTGTGCACCAGGGTTGTATCTCTCAGCATATTTATTCAATCTGTATGTTGAGCAAATAACCCAAGAAGCTGGACTATATGAAGAAAAATACAGCATCAGGAGTGGAAGAAAACTCATTTACAACCTGTGATATACAGATGACACAACCTTGCTTGCTGAAAGTGAAGAAGACTTGAGGCATATATTGATGAAGATCAAAGACCACAGTCTACAGTACGGATTACCCCTCAACATAAAGAAAACAAAAATCCTCACAACTTGATCAATAAGCAACATCATGATAAATGGAGAAAAGATTGGAATTGTCAAAAATTTCAAAGTAGAGGCCACCTTAATGAAGTGAATGGAATCAAGCTATCAGGACCTTTATTGCTGATGTGGCACTATTCAAAATGAGAAGAAACAACTGCAAACATCCATTAATAATCAGAATATGGAATGTACAAAGTATGAATTTAGGAAAATTGGAAAATGTCAAAAATGAAAAGGAATGCATAAACATCAATATCCTAGACATTAGTGAGCTGAAATAGACTGGTATTGGCCATTTTGAATCAGACAATCATATGGTCTACTATGCCAGGAATGACAACTTGAAGAGGAATGAGGTTGTGTTCATCATCAAAAAGAACCTTTCAAGATCTGTCCTGAAGCAAAATGCTGTCAGTGATATGATAATATTCATATGCCTACAAGGAAGACCAGTTAATATGACCATTATTCAAATTTTTGCACCAACCACTAAGGCAAGAGATGAAGAAATTGAGGATTTTTATCAACTTTTCCAGTCTGAAACTGATCCAACATGCAATTAGAATGCATTGATAATTACTTGCAATTGGAATGTGAAAGTTGGGAACAAAGAAGGATTAATTGTTGGAAAATATGACCTTGGTGATAGAAATGATGCCAAAAACTGCATGATAGAATTTTGCAAGACCAATGACTTCTTCATGGCAAATACCTTTTTTCAAAAACATAAACAGTGACTAAAAAAAAAAAGAAAAGAAAATTTTTTTTTTTTTATACATGTGGACCTTACCAGATGGAATGTACACGAATCAAATCGACTACATCTTTGGAAAGAGATGATGGAAAAGCTCAATATCATCAGTCAGAACAAGGCCAGGGGCCAACTGTGGAACAAACGATCAGTTGCTCATATGCAAGTTCAAGATGAAGTTGAAGGAAATCCGAACAAGTCCATAAGAACCAAAGTACAACCCATACATAAACATAAGCATACAGAAACACAGGCCATTGTGCTCCTAGGTATTTACTCAAATGAAGTAAAAACTTATTCCACGATGGGTGGAGCCAAGATGGCGGACTAGGCAGACGGTACCTCGGATCCCTCTTACAACAAAGACATGGAAAAACAAGTGAATCGATCACATACATAACAATCTACGAACCCTGAACAACAAACACAGATTTAGAGATGGAGAATGAACTAATACGAGGAAGCAATGATTGTTTTCAGAGCCTGAAGCCAGCGTACCAGTCAGGTACGGCACAAGCACAGAGAGCTGCTCCACCCCCATGAACTAACCCCGGGAGGGGGACCAGCCGGTTCCGCGGGCGGCGTGGGACGCAGCCGGTAGAAGAAGTCCCCGGGAGGCAGTGACTGGTCTTGGAATGGGGAGAGCAGCGTCAGCCGGGGAACCGTCCCGCCGGGATTTGGACTGGATGCAGGTACAGCATAAACACGGAGAGCTGCTCCACCCCCCCTGAACTAACCCAGGGAGGGGGACCAGCTGGCTCGGGTGGGCGGCGTGGGATGCAGCCGGTAGGAGAAGTCCCCGGGAGGCAGCGACTGGTATTGGAGCGTGGAGAACAGCGTCCCAGCCGGGACACTCGGTCACGGCACAAGCACAGGGAGCTGCTCCACCCACCTGAACTAACCCCAGGAGGGGGCCCAACCTTGGTTCACGGGGCGGCACGGCAACACGGCTGGAGGGAGGAGAAGTCCCCGGGAGGCAGCGACTGATTTTGGAGTCGAGAGTGCACCGTCCCAGCAGGGGAGCCTTGACGCTGGGCGTGGGGCTGGAAGCGGAGGATCTGACCGTGACTCCAGCGGGCCAGACCCCCCGGGGGCAATCTCCACACAGCCAGCACACATAGGTGACGCGCCCCACGAGAATCTCAGATATAATAGTCATTCCAAGCAAGACAAGCAACTCTGGCTATATTCTGAGGTTCTACTCTCCTATCTCTCTGTTCCCTCCCCCACCCTCCCCAGGCGGCTTCATTAACATCCGAACAGCCTAAGCCAGAGGGAGAACTCTGATAGGGATCTGACTGCATTTTTTTTTTTAGCGGATTTTCTGGAAAAACTAGTTTCCCAGTGATGGCTCAGAGACAGCAATCCATATCAAACCACTTAAAGAAGCAGACCATGACAGCTTCTCCAACCCTCCAAACAAAAGAATCAAAATCTTTCCCAAATGAAGATACAATCCTAGAATTATCAGAATTATCAGATACAGAATATAAAAAACTAATTTACAGAATGCTTCAAGACATCACAAATGAAATAAGGCAAACGGCAGAAAAAGCCAAGGAACACACTGATAAAACTGTTGAAGAACTCAAAAAGATTATTCAAGAACATAGTGGAAAAATTAATAAGTTGCAAGAATCCATAGAGAGACAGCATGTAGAAATCCAAAAGATTAACAATAAAATTACAGAATTAGACAACACAATAGGAAGTCAGAGGAGCAGACTCGAGCAATTAGAATGCAGACTGGGACATCTGGAGGACCAGGGAATCAACACCAACATAGCTGAAAAAAAATCAGATAAAAGAATTAAAAAAAAGGAAGAAACCCTAAGAATCATGTGGGACTCTATCAAGAAGGATAACCTGCGGGTGATTGGAGTCCCAGAACAGGGAGGGGGGACAGAAAACACAGAGAAAATAGTTGAAGAACTCCTGACACAAAACTTCCCTGACATCATGAAAGACGAAAGGATATCTATCCAAGATGCTCATCGAACCCCATTTAAGATTGATCCAAAAAGAAAAACTCCAAGACATATTATCATCAAACTCACCAAAACCAAAGATAAAGAGAAAATTTTAAAAGCAGCCAGGGAGAAAAGAAAGGTTTCCTTCAAGGGAGAATCAATAAGAATAAGTTCAGACTACTCAGCAGAAACCATGCAGGCAAGAAGGGAATGGGACGACATATACAGAACACTGAAGGAGAAAAAATGCCAGCCAAGGATCATATATCCAGCAAAACTCTCTCTGAAATATGAAGGTGAAATTCAGATATTTTCAGATAAGCACAAGTTTAGAGAATTTGCAAAAACCAAACCAAAGCTACAAGAAATACTAAAGGATATTGTTTGGTCAGAGAACCAATAATATCAGATATCAGCACAACACAAGATCACAAAACAGAACGTCCTGATATCAACTCAAATAGGGAAATCACAAAAACAAACAAATTAAGATTAATTAACAAAAAAAAATACACATAACAGGGAATCATGGAAGTCAATAGGTAAAAGATCACAATAATCAAAAAGAGGGACTAAATACAGGAGGCATTGAACTGCCATATGGAGAGTGATACAAGGCGATATAGAACAATACAAGTTAGGTTTTTACTTAGAAAAATAGGGGTAAATAATAAGGTAACCACAAAAAGGTATAACAACTCTATAACTCAAGATAAAAGCCAAGAAAAACGTAACGACTCAACTAACATAAAGTCAAACACTATGAAAATGAGGATCTCACAATTTTCTAAGAAAAACGCCTCAGCACAAAAAAGTATGTGGAAAAATGAAATTGTCAACAACACATAAAAAGGCATCAAAATGACAGCACTAAAAACTTATTTATCTATAATTACGCTGAATGTAAATGGACTAAACGCACCAATAAAGAGACAGAGAGTCACGGGCTGGATAAAGAAACACGATCCATCTATATGCTGCCTACAAGAGACACACCTTAGACTTAGAGACACAAACAAACTAAAACTCAAAGGATGGAAAAAAATATATCAAGCAAACAATAAGCAAAAAAGAAGAGGAGTAGCAATATTAATTTCTGACAAAATAGACTTTAGACTTAAATCCACCACAAAGGATAAAGAAGGACACTACATAATGATAAAAGGGACAATTGATCAGGAAGATATAACCATATTAAACATTTATGCACCCAATGACAGGGCTGCAAGATACATAAATCAAATTTTAACAGAATTGAAAAGTGAGATAGACACCTCCACAGTTATAGTAGGAGACTTCAACACACCACTTTCGGAGAAGGACAGGACATCTAGTAAGAAGCTCAATAGAGACACGGAAGACCTAATTACAACAATCAACCAACTGGACCTCATTGACTTATACAGAACTCTCCACCCAACTGCTGCAAAATATACTTTTTTTTCTAGCGCACATGGAACATTCTCTAGAATAGACCACATATTAGGTCATAAAACAAACCTTTGCAGAGTCCAAAACATCGAAATATTACAAAGCATCTTCTCAGACCACAAGGCAATAAAACTAGAGATCAATAACAGAAAAACTAGGGAAAAGAAATCAAATACTTGGAAAATGAACAATACCCCCTGAAAAAAGACTGGGTTATAGAAGACATCAAGGAGGGAATAAAGAAATTCTTAGAAAGCAACGAGAATGAAAACACTTCCTATCAAAACCTATGGGACACAGCAAAAGCAGTGCTCAGAGGCCAATTTATATCGATAAATGCACACATACAAAAAGAAGAAAGAGCCAAAATCAGAGAACTGTCCCTACAACTTGAACAAATAGAAAGTGAGCAACAAAAGAATCCATCAGGCACCAGAAGGAAACAAATAATAAAAATTAGAGCTGAACTAAATGAATTAGAGAACAGAAAAACAATCGAAAGAATTAACAAAGCCAAAAGCTGGTTCTTTGAAAAAATTAACAAAATTGATAAACCATTGGCTAGACTGACTAAAGAAATACAGGAAAGGAAACAAATAACCCGAATAAGAAACAAGAAGGACCACATCACAACAGAACCAAATGAAATTAAAAGAATCATTTCAGATTATTATGAAAAATTGTACTCTAACAAATTTGAAAACCTAGAAGAAATGGATGAATTCCTGGAAAAACACTACCTACCTAAACTAACACATTCAGAAGTAGAACAACTAAATAGACCCATAACAAAAAAAGAGATTGAAACGGTAATCAAAAAACTCCCAACAAAAAAAAGCCCTGGCCCTGATGGCTTTACTGCAGAGTTCTACCAAACTTTCAGAGAAGAGTTAACACCACTACTTCTGAAGGTATTCCAAAGCATAGAAAATGACGGAATACTACCCAACTCATTCTATGAAGCCACCATCTCCCTGATACCAAAACCAGGTAAAGACATTACAAAAAAAGAAAATTATAGACCTATATCCCTCATGAACATAGATGCAAAAATCCTCAACAAAATTCTAGCCAATAGAATCCAACAACACATCAAAAAAATAATTCACCCTGATCAAGTGGGATTTATACCAGGTATGCAAGCCTGGTTTAATATCAGAAAAACCATTAATGTAATCCATCACATAAATAAAACAAAAGATAAAAACCACATGATCTTATCAATTGATGCAGAAAAGGCATTTGACAAAGTCCAACACCCATTTATGATAAAAACTCTTACCAAAATAGGAATTGAAGGAAAATTCCTCAACATAATAAAGGGCATCTATGCAAAGCCAACAGCCAATATCACTCTAAATGGAGAGAACCTGAAAGCATTTCCCTTGAGAACGGGAACCAGACAAGGATGCCCTTTATCACCACTCTTATTCAACATCATGCTGGAAGTCCTAGCCAGGGCAATTAGGCTAGACAAAGAAATAAAAGGCATCCGGATTGGCAAGGAGGAAGTAAAGTTATCACTATTTGCAGATGACATGATTATGTACAGAGAAAACCCTAAGGAATCCTCCAGAAAACTACTGAAACTAATAGAAGAGTTTGGCAGAGTCTCAGGTTATAAAATAAACATACAAAAATCACTTGGATTCCTCTACATCAACAAAAAGAACATCGAAGAGGAAATCACCAAATCAATACCATTCACAGTAGCCCCCAAGAAGATAAGATACTTAGGAATAAATCTTACCAAGGATG
Organism: Elephas maximus indicus; assembly: GCF_024166365.1. Lineage (NCBI taxonomy): Eukaryota > Metazoa > Chordata > Mammalia > Proboscidea > Elephantidae > Elephas > Elephas maximus. The sequence goes on along the minus strand of NC_064819.1, from coordinate 81,142,569 downwards.
TAAAAGACCTATACAAAGAAAACTACAAAGCTCTACTACAAGAAATTCAAAAGGACATACTTAAGTGGAAAAACATACCTTGCTCATGGATAGGAAGACTTAACATACTAAAAATCTCTATTCTACCAAAAGCCATCTATACATACAATGCACTTCCGATCCAAATTCCAATGTCATATTTTAAGAGGATAGAGAAACAAATCACCAATTTCATATGGAAGGGAAAGAAGCCCCGGATAAGCAAAGCACTACTGAAAAAGAAGAAGAAAGTGGGAGGCCTCACTCTACCTGATTTCAGAACCTATTATACAGCCACAGTAGTCAAAACAGCCTGGTACTGGTACAACAACAGGCACATAGACCAATGGAACAGAATTGAGAACCCAGACAGATCCACCCACGTATGAGCAGCTGATATTTGACAAAGGACCACTGTCAATTAATTGGGGAAAAGATAGCCTTTTTAACAAATGGTGCTGGCATAACTGGATATCCATTTGCAAAAAAATGAAACAGGACCCATACCTTACACCATGCACAAAAACTAACTCCAAGTGGATCAAAGACCTAAACATAAAGACTAAAACGATAAAGATCATGGAAGAAAAAATTGGGACAACCCTAGGAGCCCTAATACAAGGCATAAACAGAATACAAAACATTACCAACAATGACGAAGAGAAACCCGATAACTGGGAGCTCCTAAAAATCAAACACCTGTGCTCATCTAAAGACTTCACCAAAAGAGTAAAAAGACCACCTACAGACTGGGAAAGAATTTTCAGTTATGACATCTCCGACCAGCGCCTGATCTCTAAAATCTACATGATTCTGTCAAAACTCAACCACAAAAAGACAAACAACCCAATCAAAAATTGGGCAAAGGATATGAACACACATTTCACTAAAGAAGATATTCAGGCAGCCAACAGATACATGAGAAAATGCTCTCGATCATTAGCCATTAGAGAAATGCAAATTAAAACTACGATGAGATTCCATCTCACACCAGCAAGGCTGGCATTAATCCAAAAAACACAAAATAATAAATGTTGGAGAGGCTGCGGAGAGATTGGAACTCTCATACACTACTGGTGGGAATGTAAAATGGTACAACCACTTTGGAAATCTATTTGGTGATATCTTAAACAGTTAGAAATAGAACTATCATACAACCCAGAAATCCCACTCCTCGGAATAAATATACCCTAGAGATACAAGAGCCTTCACACAAACAGATATATGCACACCCATGTTTATTGCAGCTCTGTTTACAATAGCAAAAAGTTGGAAGCAACCAAGGTGTCCATCAACGGATGAATGGGTAAATAAATTGCGGTATATTCACACAATGGAATACTACGCATCGATAAAGAACAGTGACGAATCTGTGAAACATTTCATAACATGGAGGAACCTGGAAGGCATTATGCTGAGCGAAATTAGTCAGAGGCAAAAGGACAAATATTGTATAAGACCACTATTATAAGATCTTGAGTAATAGTAAACCTGAGAAGAACACATACTTTTGTGGTTACGAGGTGGGGAGGGAGGGAGGGTGGGAGAGGGTTTTTTATTGATTAATCAGTAGATAAGAACTGCTTTAGGTGAACGGAAAGACAACACTCAATACTTGGAAGGTCAGCTCAATTGGACTGGACCAAAAGCAAAGAAGTTTCCGGGATAAAATGAATGATTCAAAGGTCAGCGGAGCAAGGGCAGGGGTCTGGGGAACATGGTTTGCGGGGACTTCTAAGTCAATTGGCAAAATAATTCTATTATGAAATCATTCTGGATCCCACTTGGAATGTGGCGTCTGGGGTCTTAAGTGCTAACAAGCGGCCATCTAAGATGCATCAATTGGTCTCAACCCACCTGGAGCAAGGGAAAATGAAGAACACCAAGGCCACACGACAACTAAGAGCCCAAGAGACAGAAAGGGCCACATGAACCAGAGACCTACATCATCCTGAAACCAGAAGAACTAGTTGGTGCCCGGCCACAATAGATGACTGCCCTGACAGGGAGCACAGCAGAGGACCCCTGAGGGAGCAGGAGATCAGTGGGATGCAGACCCCAAATTCTCATAAAAAGAGCAAACTTAATGGTCTGACTGAGACTAGAGGAATCCCGGCGGCCATGGTCCCCAGACCTTCTGTTGGCACAGGACAGGAACCATCCCCGAAGAAACTCATCAGACATGAAATGGACTGGTCAGCGGGTGGGAGAGAGATGCTGATGAAGAGTGAGCTAATTATATCAGGTGGATACTTGAGATTGTGTTGGCAACTCTTGTCTGGAGGGGGGATGGGAGGATAGAGAGAGAGGGAAGCGGGCAAAATTGTCACGAAAGGAGAGACTGAAAGGGCTGACTCAAGAGGGGGAGAGCAAGTGGGAGTAGGGAGTGAGATGTATGTAAATTTATATGTGACAGACTGATTGGATTTGTAAACGTTCACTTGAAGCTTAATAAAAGTTAATTAAAAAAAAAAAGTACAGTATGATCTGTGGTATAAACTACAGAAAAAAAAAAAAAAAAGTATAGCCAGCTCTCTGGGAAGGAGAAATAATAAGAGTTGGGGTGGGAGTTCAAATATTAACTAAGGAGGCCGGGGGAGGTCTGGCTAAGAGGTATCTTTGAAGTAAAGAACTGAGGCAGGGATTTGGGGGAAGAGCCTTCCACTCAGAGAAAACAGCAATTGCAAAGCCTCTGAGGAAGACCCATGCCTAGTGTGGCTGGGCTGAGGGAGCATGGGGCTGAGGAAAAAAAAAAAAAAACTTATTCCACCAAAAACCTGCACACAAATGTTTATAGACACTTTCCTGATTAATTTGCAAAAATGGGAAACAATCAAGACATCCTTCAATTGGTGAGTAAACAAGCTGTGGCACATCCATACAATGGAGTATAATTTAGCAACAAAAAGAAGTGAGCTTTCAAGCTATGAAAAGCCATAAAACCAAACCAAACCAAACCTACTGCCGTCGAGTCGATTCCGACTCATAGTGACCCTATAGGACAGAGTAGAACTGCCCAATAGAGTTTCAAAGGAGCACCTTGGCGGATTTGAACTGCCACCCTCTTGGTTAGCAGCTGTAGCACTTAATCATTATGCCACCGGGGTTGCAACCTTAACTGCATATTGCTAAGCAAAAGACCCAGAAAAATAAGCTAGTCTGAAAAAGCTACATATTGTATGATTTCATATAAAGGACATTCTAGAAAAGGCAAAATTATAGACAGGAAAAAGATCAGTGGCTGCCAGCAATTCAGGGGAGGTTGGGAGGGATAAACAGGTGGAACACGGGGCATTTTTAGGACAGTGAAACTATTCTGAATGATTCTGCAATGGTGGACACTTGGCATTACATGTATTACTTTTACAACATCAAACAGCCAAGATACCACCCAGCATTTACACACATATACACATACACACAAACATATACACATCCCCATCAGTTTTGTGTGTGACACTAAACCTTAAGTGAAACCTACCACACGCTGTTTCTTGACCTTACTGTATAAATCCCATAAGCCAACTGAAACCAGTCTGACAGACAAATCGTGTTCTGCCAATTTCAAAGAAGACTCAATGTTATTTTTATGAGTAGTGGCAAAGTCTCATATATGTGCAAACCAGGATGACAAAAAGCTAACAGGCACTCGAACAATGGTACCAGTAAATGAATTTTCTCTTAACCTTCATATGCAGTTCAAAGAACTGAGTTTTAATCATGATAAATCTCAGAATTCTGGAAGAGTCTTGGAGAAAGCTGATTTGTTTTCCACAAATATCACAATAAATTTCTAATCCCCAAATCTCCAAGTACATTCTTCCACCCTCCACATGCCTATGCTTACTGATCATTCACAAATCCAAGGCTGGAGACCAGAGTACTACCCTGAGTTCACTGTGTAACAATCTCACAAGTGTGTTAAAATAGATCTTGAATTCCATATAAGTTTATCTTCTTCCTCTTCCAGGCTTTCTCCCATGCTCCCCTAACCCCAATTTTTCCTGCAGCTGCCTCTTGTTTGTCTGAACTCTGGTTCTTGGAACTTGAACTAGCAGTTTACCTGCCAGCCCCTGCAGCTACATGAATCAGGAGAAGCCTTGTGGTCTTGCCTGCTAATCTTGGAATTCATCCATCTTCACAGCCTGTGAGCAAGAGTCTTGTTCTTCAACCTGCTGATCTAGGGTTCACCAGCCCCTGTGGCTACATGAATCAGGAGAAGCCCTATCATCATCTATGGACTTGGGACCTTCCAGCCTCTACAATCACCTGAGCTGTTCCCTTGATATAAATCTCTTGTCTGTTGTTGTTGTCGTTGTTGTTAGGTGCCATCGAGTTTCTTCAGACTCACAGTTGCCCATTGCACAAGAGAAGTAAACACTGCCTGGTCCGGCACCATCCTCACAATCGTTGAGATGCTTGAGTCCATTGTTGCAGCCAGTGTTCCAATCTACCTCATTGAAAGTCTTCCTCTTTTTCAATGACCTTCTACTTTAACAAGCATGATGTCCTTCTCCAGGGGCTGATCATCCCTCCTGATACTATGTCCAAAATATGTGACATGTAGTCTCAACATCCTTGCTTCTAAGGAGTATTCTGGTTGTACTTTTCTCAAGACACATTTGTTCGTTCTTCTGGCAGTTCATGGTATATTCAATAATCTTCACCAAAACCACTATTCAAAGGCATTTTTTCTTCTTTGGCCTTCCTTATTCATTGTCCAGCTTTCTGCATGCATATGAGGTGATTGAAAACACCAAGGCATGGGTCAGGCACATTTTAGCCCTTAAGGTGACATCTTTGATTTTCAACACTTGAAAGAGGTCTTTAGAAGCAGATTTGCCCAATGCAGTTCATCTTTTGATTTCTTGACTGCTGCTTTCGTGCATGTTGATTGTGGATACCAGTAAAACGAAATCCTTGACAACCTCAATCTTTTCTGTTTATCACGATGTTGCTTATTGGACCAGTTGCGAGGATTTTGTTTCTTTATGTTGATGTGTAATTCCTACTAAAGGCTGTGGTCTTTGATCTTCATCAGTAAGTGCTTCAAGTCCTCTTCACTTTCAGCAAGGAAGCTTGTGTCATCTGTAGGTTGGTAATGAGTCTTCCTCCAATCCTGATGCCCCATTCTTCTTCATATAGTCCAGCTTCTCAGATTGTTTGCTCAGCATACAGATTGAAAAAGTATGGTGAAAGAAAACAACCTCCATGCACACCTTTCCTGACTTTAAATCATGCAGTATCCCCTTGTTCTCTTCGAATGACTACATCTTGATCCATGTACAGATTCCTCATAAGCACAGTTAACTGTTCTGGAATTCCCATTCTCTGCAATGTCATCCATAATTTGTTATGATCTGTACAGTCAAATCCCTTTGCATAGTCAATAAAACACAGGTAAACATCTTTCTGGTGTTCTCTGCTTTCAGCCAGAATCCATCTGACATCAGCAATGATATCCCTGGTTCCACATCCTCTTCTAAATCCGGCTTGAATTCTGGCAGTTCCCTGTCAATATACCACTGCAGCTGCTTTTGAATAGTATTCAGCAAAATTTTGCTAGCATGTGATAATAATGATACTGTTGGATACTTTATGAATTAGGTTAGATCAACTTTCTTGGGAATAGGCATAAATATGGATCTCTTCCAGTCAGTTGGCCAGGTAGCTGTCTTTCAAATTTCTTCTCATACACGAGTGAGCACTTCCAGTGTGTGCATTTTTTGAAACATCTCCATTGTATTCTGTCCATTCCTAGAGCCTTGTTTTTCACCAGTGCCTTCATTGCAGCTTGAACTTCTTCCTTCAGTACCATCAGTTCCTGATCATAGGGTACCTGCTGAAATCATTGAACATTGACCAATCCTTCTTGGTATAGTGACTGTGTATTCCTTCCATCTTCTTTTGATGTTTTCTGCATCATTTAATACTTTCCCTGTGGAATGCTTCAGCACTGCAACTTGAGGCTGGAATTTTTGCTTCAGTTCTTTCAGCTTGGGAAATGCTGAGCATGTTCTGCCCTTTTGGTTTTCTACTCCCAGGTCTTTGCACATGTCATCATAATATTTCACTTTGTCTTCTTGAGCCACTCTGTGAAATCTTTGGCTTTTTTACTTCATCATTTTTTGTTTTTGCTTTAGCTACTCAGTGTTTAAGGGCAAGTTTCAGAGTCTCTTCTGACATCCATTTAAGTCTTTTCTTTCTCTCTTCTATTTTTAGTGCCCTCTTTCTTTCTTCATGTATAATGTCCTTGATGTCATTGCACAACTCGTCTGGCCTTTGGCCATTAGTGTTCAATGTGTTTAATCTATTCTTGAGATGGTCTCTAAATTCAGGTGGGATATACTTAAGGTCTTGGTCTTGTTCTAATTTTCTCCAGTTTCAACTTGAACTTGCATATGAGTAATTGATGGTCTGATCCACAGTCGGCCCCTGGCCTTGTTCTGACTGATGATATTGAGCTTTTCCATCGTCTGTTTCCACAGATGTAGTCAATTTGATTCCTGTGTATTCCATCTGATGAGGTCCACATGTGTAGTTGCCATTTACATTATTGAAAAACAGGTATTTGCAGGGAAGAAGTCATTGGTCTTGCAAAATTCAATCATGCGATCTCTGGCATCCTTTCTCTTACCAAGGCCATATTTTCCAACCACCGATCCTTCTTCTTTGTTTCTAACTTTCCCTTTCCGGTCACCAGTAATTATCAGTGCATACTGATTGCATGTTTGATCAATTTCAGGGTGCAGAAGTTGGTAAAAATCTTCCGTTTCTTCATCTTTGGCCTTAGTTGTTGGTGTGTTTGTCCATAAATTTGAATAATAGTCGTATTAACTGGTCTTCCTTGTAGGCATATGGATATTATCCTATCATAGATACTGTTGTACTTCAGCATAGATCTTGAAATATTCTTTTTGACAATGAATGCAATGCCATTCCTCTTCAAGTTGTCATTCCTGGCATAGTAGAGCATGATTGTCCAATTCAAAATGACCAGTACCAGTCCATTTCAGCTCACTAATGCCTAGGTTATCAATCTTTATGTGTTCCATTTCATCTTTGATGATTTGCAATTTTCCTAGATAAACATTTTGTACACTCCACTTTCCGATTATTAATGGATGTTTGTAGCTGTTTCTTCCCATTTTGAGTAGTGCCACATCAGCAAATGAAGGTCCTGAAAGTTTGACTCCATCCACGTCATTAAGGTTGACTCTCTCTCTCTATATATATTTAGATGCTTCACTGGTTTTGCTTCTCTAGAGAACCCAGCGTAAGACATGTACCTCCTTCTGTTTGGAAATGATTTAATTTTTTTTTTTTTAATGAATAAATGGCTTCACTCACTTTTGTTTTTACCTTTTGAATCCTGTCTATTTTTCTTCTATCTTACTCTTATAATTCATCTTTCTCTAAATCCTGAAGCTACACTTTCATTCATGCCTTATGAATTCCTCTTCTGGACTGTTTGTAGGGCCCATGAGTTACCTGACATGTTGAGTCGAAAAGAAAAGGCCCTTATAATGAAATGCAGAATGCATCACTATCGGGTTTTCTTCTGTCATTGCTTTCCTCCATCAAATCTGGCACGTACATTCTGATTGAGCAAAAAGCAAACATAATGAAGACTTTTAGGCAGCCAAAAGATGAATTTCTTGAGCTTTGTGCCTCACATTAAGACAACTGTAGAGGAAATCAGAAGAGCTGGAAATGGGGACTTGATTCTTTGTCACCTGTAATAGAAGACAGAGACTTTTTTGGTCTTTTTATTTATTCTTTCTCTTTCTTTTTTTAAATTGTACTTTAGATGAAGATTCATAGAACAAAGTAGTTTCTCATTAAACAATTAGAACACATATTGTTTTATGACATTAGTTAACATCCCCACGACATGTTAACGCTCTCCCTTCTCAACCTTGGGCTCCCTATTACCAGCTTTCCTGTTCCCTCCTGCCTTCTAGTCCTTGCCCCAGAGCTGGTGTGCCCTTTTGTCTCCTCTTGTTTTACACGCCTGTCCAATCTTTGGCTGAACTTCAGGATTGACTTCATTACTGAGCTGAAATGGTGTCCGGGAGCCATACTCTCAGGGTTTTTCCAGTCTTGAAGTCAGAGACTTTTAACAACACAAGGTTGTGAAGAAGCCACCATGGAAACCTCTTGTGGATATTTCTCTGACACATGTTTCCAATCTTCTGCCTTCACTTTCAAGCCCTATAAAAATTAGCATCCTCCACTAGTTCCTGTGCGCCTCTTGCCTAAAGCAGCTGCTGATGCCTCTTAACACCAAGCAACACTACTGCAAAGCTCATGGAGTGTGAATCTCAGGAAATAACACTTAGGTCCAGAAAAAATTTAGCCAGCAGCACTTCAGGAGTGGGGCTTACACAGTTCAGTGGTAGAGAACATGCTTTGCATGCATGAGGCCCTGGCTTCAATTCTCCACACTTTTTCTCTGCTCCAACACTATTTAAACCCCATCTTGAAGGAACACAAATTCATTTCTAATATTTTGCATTCAATTCCTGCACACATCCACAGCAAAAACATAACCGAACGAACTTCTTTGAATGCTCTTCCATTTCTATGCTATGAGCTTCTATATCCCTTAAGGTGACTGCAACAGCAGAAGGAAGACAATAAAGAACCAGGTGCTAACAGAATCTCTTCAATCGCCTAAAACAAAAGCCTGCACCTTAAGCTCCCTTTTTGTACTATAATTAAAGACAGGCAAAGAAGGATGCGGGGGGGGGGGGGGGAGTTTGAAAGGGCCCAGCGGACAGTTTTTTGTTTTTGTTTTTGACCAACTAAACCACAATTCCTAGTGAGGCTCCCCGCTGGGCTACCTCGGGATGTGCTGATGTCTAAATTATTTCAGGGCAAAACTGAGTGCATAAGCTTTCCTTCTCTTTGATTCTCATTACCTTGACTCCTTACAGGTGCGCAGCGTCGCCCAAGCAGTGAAACACAGCTTTGGACAATCATCTTCCATTGGGCCAAGCACGGATTCTCCCTACAGACATCGTTTTCCTCTTGCTCTTCACAACTTCGCTGTATTTGGTATGAGCCCAGATATTGCCTCAAGGAAACTTACAGGCGGCAGGCAAAAACCATAAGAGATAAGAAGTCTCCATAAAGCAATGGGAATCCATATTTGGACATGCTTTCTCAGGGAAAACCAGTTATCCTCAAATCAGTTTTTTGGATGTAGATCACCAGGCGCCTCCGGGTGACTGGAACCTCCAATCTTTCAGTTAGCAGCAAGCAAGTGTTAACTATTTAAGTCTACCTAGTGTCTCCTTCCCAGGGAAAAACCAAAATCCAACTGTCCGGTAGGGTTTCTAGAGAGCGGCTGATGGATTCAAGCTGCAGAGGTTTTACTTATCTTTTAATCACCTCGCCACCGGGACTCCTTCCAGGGATAACCAAAACCAAAACAAAAGAAAACTAAACAAAACCCCAAGCCCACTGGCATGGAGTTGATTCCGTCTCATAGCGGCCCTAGAAGTGTTCCATAGAGTTTCCAAGGGGCACCGGGTGGATTTGAACTACCAGTCCTTTGGTTAGCAAGCGTAGCACTTGACCACCACACCACCAGGGTTTCCTTCAAGGAATAGGGAGCAGTTAAAACCTAGGACAGCCAGAGGCATGCATAAAAACCAAAAAACCCAGTGCCGTGGAGTCCATTCCAACTCACAGCGACCCCATAGGGTTTCCAAGGCTGTAAATCTACAGAAGCCGACTGCCACATCGTTCTGCACCAGAGTAATTGCTGGTTTCAAACCACCACCCTTTGCGTGAGCAATCGATCAGTTTAACCACTGTGCAATTAAAACAAAAACAAAACCCTTTGCTGTGGAGTTGATTCCGACTCACAGAGACCCTATAGGACAGAGTAGAACTGCCCCATAGTTTCCAAGGAGTGCCTGGTGGATTCGAACTGCTGACATTTTGGTTAGCAGCTGGAGCACTCAACCACTACTCACTAAAAATGTCAAAAACAAAAAGATGTCAAAGTCATGTTTATTTCAGTATAAAAGTTTTAAAACCATAAAAAATTGCCCCTTGGGCACAAATGGTGTTCTTAGATATAAAGAATAGACAAGAATGACAATAGTCTGACTTTCTTTATCACTCCATAAACACTACCTGGCTGCTGGTATTGCGGAACTGCTAAGCTCTCGGTTAATAGCCGACTGCTTTAACCACTGCGCCATCAGCGCTCTGACCTCTTAAGTAAGCAGCCCCGAAGCAGTTGTCCCAAGTCAAACTCGCGAAATCTTAGATTCAATTTGAAATAGAATTGGCAGCGCTGGGATTCGAAACCCACGTCCCCGCAGAGACTGGATCCTAAATCCAGCGCCTTAGACCGCTCGGCCACGCTACCAAGCATGTTGATAATCTTTGGAACTATTATTTGTAAAGAAACAAGAATGTTTTCCCACACTATTCCTAAAGCAGATCTCCATGCTAGTTGTCCAAGACACTGATAAATAACAACTAAAATTTATTAGGAATTTATTATGCGCCATGCACTTTCCTTACATTTACTGTCATTCAATCCTCCTAATTGCCTCAGGAGATAGGTACTTCTACTATGATCTCCATTTGCCTGATGGAGAATATGAGGCACAGCGGTAAGTAACTTGCTGGACGTCACTCAGCAGAAAGTGATGCTTAAAGCGGAGCGGAAAACTTCACTGTGTTGTATAATTTATTTATTCCGGGGTAAAGTCCTGAAATATCTTTGATCAAGGTTATTGTGACAAACTCAGAGCAACAGCAAACTTATATATGACATAGCATTAATTCTTTTGGGGGCATGGAGGTGTATAAGATGTAAAGACCTAATGCTTCAGAAATTTCGCTGAGAGCCTTCGAACCAAGAGCCTTGCTGAGGTTGTTCACCTAAGTTCCTTCGTGGTGATGTAGGCAAAGCGTCAGTCTCATAATCTGAAGGTCCTGATGTTCGAGCCTTAGGAAGAGCACCTGGGTTTTCCATCTCTTCTACTTCGTGGGATATGGTTATAAACGGACCTGGACAAACTGCAATTTTTTTCTTTTTTAACCCTCTGCCAAGGAGTCCTTCAAGAGCTTTACCTGTCTCCTTTGGTAACAAGACAGCTTTTCAGTAGGCTAACTATAGCACAACCTAATACCAAACTCTGGATTAGTTACCTATTACTACTGTACCAAATTACCACAGATTTAATGGCTTAAAACACACACACAAATTTATTATCTTACAGTTCTGGAGGTCAGAAGTGTGAAATGGGCTCTCTTCAGGTCGGATTAAGGCATGTGAGGTAATTAAACATTGATAATCCCTGGTGTCCCTTCCTTCTACTTACTCAGGCATTCCCACGGGGCATGTGAGTTATCTGTATACCTGTATACACGTGTGTGTGTGTCTTAGCTACCCATGTATTTTTAAATACGACTATAACATAAAGGAACACAAAAGTGGCCTATGCCGTTTTAGCAGAATGAGATGAACAGCATTATGAAAATTTTAGTGGATGTGGGGTAATAAAATTTTTACTATATAACTAATCTTCTACAAAAAGAATATACTCTGTATACTACAACAAAGAAAATGAGTCAGCGAGCTTAGTTGTTTCAACACTCAGTGTAAAATTCTATTGATCTTCTACAACGAAGTATTGACTTTTACCATTTTTGCTTTAAACGGCTCATCGATTTTGATGCTTGTTTCATAGAAAATGCTATAATTATAAATGAACCAATGAAAAGATGTCTTAAAAGAAAATTGAACGATCAGAAAAAACAAATATTAAGACAAATTACTTTTATTTCTAGGTAGATCTTTCATCTCTAACATGTTATAATTAAAAACATTTCTATTTTTTGCTCTTACAAATTCTTCAATGATTTAATCACAGTTAAGCTGCAGAATAATACCTACTTCCGTGCATAGTAAAGATAATGGATGGAGTCTTTCTTGAATCATTGCTGTACACTCAGGGTTTTTTCATTTCTTTAGGTTCAAAAATCAGCGGTCTGTTGTGCAGTTTGTTACCATTAAAGTTAGGAATACGTGTAAAGCAATTTCAACACTGGGAAATACGCATTGTATTTTATCTTCTATTATGGAATCCTACATGCTTGCACGAGTAAAATTTGTCTTTCCTGAACCTGTAAACTTAGTTCTCATGTAAGAATGAAATTGTGGCACTTCTTCATAAAAGTTTGTATTTAAGCCATGGGGATGAGCCTGCACTAATTTCTTGGATGCCTTCGTGCAATCTTTATCAGATATATCCTCACTGTTTAAGAAGGAAAATCTATTTGAAAGAACTTCAAATACATTCTTCCTCTTTTCATGCAAGATTCAAGTGTGTCAATGATGGTATATTTTGTGGTTAGGAGAAATTGACTTCTGGCTCTCAATGATACTTCTGAGGTGCTTCTATGATTTTGTTTCTTTCTAATGCATCTGTGATGGAGAACTGCTTGATGATCAGTATTTGGCAATATTTATATTGTTGTGTTTTCAAAACTTTCTCTTAAATTATGTAAATACCCTATTAATAACTGGTAGAGATCTGTGCATGCCTTTAAATTTACTTCTGAATCTTGGAGACCTTGACTCTTCTGATGAAAATGCCGCAATATGTTATCCCACATAACCAACACAGGTGCATACTCTAGTGTTTGCATTTTGTTGGCGGTGTCTTCAGTTTCTCTTTTGGCATCTCCTTTTTTGTGTCTGGTCTTCAGCAATACTTCTAAGGCATCTAGAATCTCACTGTACTATTCCGGGATTGCATTCGTTGCTACAGCGTGCACTTCCCAACATGTTTTAGAAAGACAATTTAACACTCAGTCACTGACTAAATATGTTTTAAGAAATGCCCGTTGGTTAGCAGAGGTAGCAAAAAATGTGGAGAGTAACTGAACAGTACAAAAAACCCAACTGCTTCCAGACAACAATCTGTTGCAGCTGCATTCTTCAAGATGAAGTGAATATGCAATACATGGTATGAAAATGGTATATTCATTACCTTCTAATATTTTCTGTTGTATGCCTTTATCATTGGCAGCATTGTCATAGGACTGGCCTCTGCACTTAGAAACATCAGTTTTGCACACTTCACATAAATAGTAAAGTACTTGATTTGTAATTTCTTCACCCATATGACTTTTTAAGCTAGTAAATGTGGTAAATTGCTTAACGGGTTTTCCATCTATGGAGATAAGTATCTTAAAATAATACTTAGCTGATCTGTATGAGCAAGATCAGGAGTGGAATCTACAGACAAACTCAAATATCGAGCTATACTTACATCACTGAAAATAATTGATCAAACTTTATCATTTATTAAGTTTATTAATTATCACATGTTGTTTTAGACATATATGATGGCTTGCCCTCTCTAGTGTTCTCATATTTTGAGATGTGACCTGCTAAAAATGGATCAAACTGACAAACAAGCTCAAGTAGACCTTAAAAATTTCTGCTTTGTGGGCCCCCAAACACTTTATTTCTTTCTCAAATAGACAGTCCACCTTCAGTGATGGTTTTAATGAAAGCACCAACGCATTGCAAAACGGCTTTCCAGTACTGACGTTCTTCATTAATTTGTGTTACCAGTTTATGAGTTCAGTGAAAACAGTGTCTTCAGTTTAAATATGACACCATAGAATCCCTGTTTTCACATTTATCAAACATGTTCAAGTTGCTAAATCTATCCGTAGCAAATTGAGAATTAAATGATTTAGGACAGAATAGTTTGCAAACAACTGAGAGAGATTCCTTCTTACAATTGTCACCATTAGCTTTGCACCCTAGAAGTATATTCTGGCTACAGAACCTTGTTTGTTTACCATCCAGATCATTTTGACAATGAATTTTCAAATGGCCCACTGTGATGTTGACAATCACTTGGCCCTCTTTTGATCCAGTAATTACATCATTAGAAGAAAAATTATTTTGCAAAGCACGATCTGTATTTCTCTTATTTATGGGATCTGCAGATATGACAATTTTAGATTCTAAAATAGTTCCACTTTCTACACCACTATTAATTTTTTCTTTTAACTACAGCAAGGAATGGATGCAGAATTTAGAACAAATTCTATTATATTCATAATGCTATTAGTAATTTCAGCACTGGAGGTACCAGTAGAATGATTTGCACCCATTAAAACCTAATGTTCAAAGGACAAAGTCTCTTCTGATTCATTATGTTTTAAAAAGGAAGTTGATTTTGGAATTGTCTTTAGGAATTCACAAATCTTTTTCTTTTTATCTTCTGTGAGCTTTCATTTTTGCACTCCATTTACTTTGAATTTAATTTTTTAACTTGCTTGTACCATAGCAAATAAATTTGAATAATTTAAAATAAATAAAATTGATAAAAGAAGTAAAATTTATAAAATAAAATTTACATTAAAATTTGAATGTTCGCACTAAAATTAATATTTGAAAATCAATAAAAATTTAATTTACAATGTGTAATTTTGTTCTTCAGGTCTGAGATAGTCAAAAGAAATAGTACTTCCAAGGCAGTCAAAAATAATTTCATTCATTTGTGTACAATGTTTGTTGGTGGGCTCTTTGCGTATCTCCACAAGTGTTTTTGTCTTGAAATAATACCTAAAAACTTGCCCACTGACTTTTTGTACTTTGATGTTGCATCTTCACAGTTCATTGTACTACTGTTGATACCTGAACAGGGATAAGAATGATGGCAAAGAGGATGATACAAATACAAGGGTACGCTCAATCTGAAGATGCATTTTGGCTCGCTTTGTGCAGGATCAGATATATCATGAGTCACATGACTATAGTGCTGCTGGCATGTTCTCACATGATCTACAAGAGAGAACTAAATGTGACGCTATACCTGATCTGTCTGAAATGAAAAGGAAAATATAATTGTTATTGTATGTAAAATTTATAAAATAAAATCAGTATCATTTAACACCCTGTCAGTTCCCTTCCAGCATGCTGCTTGCTTTTCCTTGTGTCTTGTCTGCTTGGCATCTATGGGTCCCTGTTTTGTTTTGCTGATGCCCTAAGCACATGTTTACCATGCTTATTGGGTAATCTGTCCCCGGTCCTATAGGTCTAAACTGAAGAAGTTGGCAGAGTTGCTTTCTTTCTGGAGACACTGGTGGAGAATTCATTCCTTGACTTTTCTGGCTTCCGGAGGCCACCCACATTCTTGGCTCATGGCTGCATCATTCTGACCTCTGCTTCAGTTGTCTCATTTCCTTTTCTGACTCTGGCCCTCCTGTCTTCCTCTTAAAAGGACCTCATGATTATATCGTGTCCGCCCAGAAAATCCAGATTCATTTTTCCATGGCAACATCCTTAACTTAATCAAATCTGCAAAGTCCCTTTTGCCACGTAAGGTAACATACACACAGCTTTTGGATATTACTACATGGATGTCTTTGCTGGCGTATTATTACACCTACCAGAGGCTGCCCTCTGATCTCCAAATATTCACATCTGACCCACATGCAAAAACATTCATTTCATCCCAATACCTCCCCAAATCTCAATCCCATTACAGCATCAACTCAAAGTCCAAAATGTCATCAAAATCTCTTCAGCTGAATAGTCCCCAATCTTTTCATTTACATTGTCTAAATTAGGTCTGGATGAAGCTCTGGGTATAATCCATCCTGAGATAAAATTCCCCTGTATCTGTGAATCTGGAAAATTCAAGAAGGAATTTATCTGCTCCCCAAAATACAATGGCAGAACAGGTATAAGGTAATAGTTACAGATATTCCAATTAAAAAAAAGGGATGAAATTGAAAGAAAAAAAAACAGTCACTGGTCCCAAGTAATGTCTAAATCTAGCCAGGCAAACATTAGCTTTCAAGGCCTGGAATGAATGCTCTGTGTTTTCATGGCTCTGCCATCGGAGTTGTCTTTCCATTTTTATGAAATAGAAAGCATGTGTTTGCAGCTGAGCAGTTTCATGAGACCCTTTCATGCCTGAGAAATATTAGGAGTGTGAGATAGTTATTGAGGGGTATGTGATTTACTGAGGGGGTTGTCTTTAGGATGGGAAAGGGAAAGTAGCCAAGCATTAATATGTCCTTGGGTGAAGTCTAGATTTGGCCTGACCCATGTAGCTATGAGTCGGAATCAACTGTAGGGCAATGGGTTTGTTTGTTTTTATGTGACAGGGGAACTGGCGTATAAATCCCATGACAGAATTGTCCTTGAGTCAAGGGGTTTGGACTTTTGCACCTTCCATCCCCTCCAGTCAGTCACTGAGTGTTGCTGGGAATGGAATGGTGACATAATCTCCAAACCAAGGCAATTCACTGGAGAAGGTCATAGGGATAAACCATTGCGGGGTTGGGTGCAATGGCTATAAAAAGAAAGTGGGAAAATTAAAGAAGTTGGTAGGAGTACTAAGATCATGTACTACTGAAAAACAATTTGATGAGTGGAAGATACTCTAGGTTTGTAATTTTATATCTGAAGTGTGAATGTCCCATGTGTCATCTCTTAATTTAAACCGAGGCTAGAATCATATAGAGCGCAATACAGTTCAATGAATAATATATATATATACACACCATGGAACCAACATCCAGACAAAGATAAACAAATTTTCACCTCCCAGGAGCTCCCTTGTACCTCATCCCAATCAATTCTAATTTTCTGACCTCTACTAGCATAAATTAGCTTTTCCTGTGCTTTGAAAAATAAGAAATTCATATAGCACATGTTCATTTTAGTATGGGTTCTTTCACTTAATATGTTTTTATTAGATGCACCCATACTGTTTCTAGTAGCAGTATTTCTTTCTTATTGCTCTGTCATATTCCATTATATGAATACTGGAATCAGACCTTTTTCATTCATTTTCCTGTTGCTATCCATTTCAAATGGATAATGCTGCTATGAACATTCTTGTACATGTTTTTCAAGGGCAATAGCATGCATTTTCCTAGGGTCTAACTGCAGCTGTGGACTTGCTGGGTTGTAGGTTGTATGTATATTTTCTTTGAGGCAACATTTGCAAATAGTGTACCAAAGTGGATGTACCAGTTGACAGTCTCATCAGCAATCTATTAAAGTTTTGGTTCAGTATTGTCAGAGACACGTGGTGAAACGTAGTATTATTTCATTGTGTTTAATAATTGTGTTTATGCATTTTTTTAGTGAAGTATATGTTTAGTCTTTGCTATTTCTCATTTATTTTTGGTCTTTTTTTCTTAGTGTTTCATAGGAGTTCTTCAAATAGTCTAGATAAGGGTCCTTTGTCAAATATAAGTATTAAAATCTTCTAGACTGTGGTTAATTCCCTATTCTTAAGGAGAAGGTGGCTTGAAAAACTTTGTAAGATGAGAAAAAAAAAAGAAAAAATGGATAGGGAGAGAAGTGGAAAAAACAAGAGAAAGTTCCATTACATCTTTCCTGGTGGTTGCAGGAAAAAATGGGCAGGGCAATTTACTAGGGCAGGAACCTTGGAGTGGGATAATGGGGTGGAATGCCCTAGGAAGAGAAGGTGTTTTGGGTCTGCAATTTCTTTACTTATTTCCTGGTGTAGTTTAGAGGTTTAAAAATAGTGAAATTTGAAACATTGGATTTTCTCTCTGATCATCTATTGAATTTACCAAAACCCCTTAGAAATATGGCTAATATTTCAAGGAGGATTTTCATGAAGTTTCTGTCGTGAGAGAGTTGTGGCTTAAGAGGAGAGTATCCTTTCCTTGAGACGGCTTGAAACCGTGCACACTCATCTGCTTTTTACAATTCCCAACAGCGCTGCACTTTTCTCCTTTTTCAAGTATGTTTTGCGTACTCATACTTATTAAACACATTACCCGATGGATTGCCTTGAGATGTTTCCCCGTTTCTACTCCCTGTTTCTCCTTACCACCCAGGGCGCCCGTGCCAGCACAAGGAAGACAAAAGGAGGGAAATAGAGACTCAGAGTTGGCTTGCTCACGTTTTTCTCATTTCGAAGCCAGAAGCCCGCCACGCCATTAACTGGCTCACTAATCCTCTGTTCCCTTTCCCAGTGTCATGAAAGACTAATACAGAAAAAGGACTGAAAAAAGAGAAGAAGAACAGGCTCGATCATTTCGTTTGAAATTCCCTTAGTTTTCCGAGCAGTGGTTGGAGCGTGAAAGAGCCAGAGGTTAACAAGCAGAAAGCATCGCCCCGTTTTACGTATTCCTCCCCTTTGTCATCTTGTTACCAACCTATCTACGGTCTCCGAAAATTGAATCCCATTTTCATACTTATAATTGAGTCAGCGTGAGTGCATAATGTAGAACAAATTAAGAGTAAATGTTTGAAAACACAGTAGCCATGATCATGTTTTATACCAAAGATTAAAAGAGAACTTTCGTAGTGGCCGAAATGGCTCAGTTGGGAGAGCGTTAGACTGAAGATCTAAAGGTCCCTGGTTCGACTCCGGTTTGCAGCAACTTACTTCGGTGTTGCATAACTGCATTCTTAAAAAACATTGCATTCCAAGGTTTTGGAGTCGAATAGAACTGTACAGCACAAGTATCCGACACAGAACTGTAGAAAAAAAGGAAACTATATCAGTCTACAAGCATTCCTGGTGCAGTCGTTAACGCTGGGCTACTAACAAAACGTAGGTGGTCGCTCAGGAAGAGGAAGACATGGCGTTCAGCTTCGGTAAAGATTTACAGCCCTTGGAAACTCACAGGGCGTTTCTACCCTGTCCTACAGGATCGCTATGAGTCAGAATCTACTGGACCGCAATGGGTTTGATTGGGTTTGGTTTTGAGGTCTTCCATAAAGCGCTAACCGACATTTTGCATGTTTTATTTAAAATTTCAAAAATAAGGAACTAAAATTCAATGAAGAAAGCTAGGAACTGATGCAGCAAGGAATGCAATATACTACATGCTGTTACGCTTAAGATTTTCATTTCTGTCCTGATATTACGTATTATGTGTATGATATGAGGATGCTGAGGGGAAAGGAATGTTTTTAATCACAAGAAATGTTAAAAATCCTGTAGAAAAAGAACCACTACACTATATGAGGAAGGTCCCCGGGTGGCGCACTCTGCGCCGGGTAGTCTAACGGTAACCGAGAGGCTGGCGATTGGAACTTACCCAGTGGCACCGTGGACGGAAAGGTCTGGAAATCTGCTTCCTTAAAAATTGTTGTTGGTTGCTATCCAGGCGATTCTGACTCATGTTGACTCCACGTAATCTTAAATGAAGCAGAAGGCCGTGATTTTTCTTCCGGTAAAACCACCAGTCTTGAGGTTAGCCCAGACTCAAGCCGGTTACCGTCGAGTCGATTCCGACTCACAGGGACCCTATAGGGCAGAGTAGAACTGCCCCATAGAGTTTCCAAGGAGCGCCTGGCGGGTTTGAACTGCGGATCCTTTCTGGTGGGTTCGAACTGCGGATCCTTTCTGGCGGGTTCGAACTGCGGATCCTTTGGTTAGCACTTAACCACTACGCCACCAGCGAGCCCATAGGAGAGTAGAATTGACCCATCGAGTTTCCAATAGAGCCTGGTGGATTCGAACTACTAATCTTAACCACTAAGCCCCCAGGGTTAGCATTCAAGTGCAATTGTGCCCCTGGTCATCCGCAAAGATTAAACCAAAACCCCAAAACCACTGTGGTGGAGTAGATTACGACTCACAACTGTAATCTTTTCCGGAGCTGACCGACCGCCTTCTTTCTCCCGCATAGGCGCTGGTGAGTTCAACAGCCAACCTTTTGGTTAGCAGTCCAGCCCCTAATCACAGGGCACACCTTACATATTACAGCCAAAGAAAACTTATGGAGCAGTTCAACTCTGCAACACATGGGGTCTCCATCCATGAGTTGGATCTATTTGATGGCAATGGAGGAATACCCATCCAGCATCAACAGGGAATATTTTACCTTCCCCCATTCCAATTTCGTGTTTTCCTTATGTCTCCCACAGTGAGAGCCCTGGTTTCCAACAACCTCAATATGTGTACTCATTTCCTCAATCCTAAAATTTACACGAAATAATATCAGAATACACCTATAGCATTATTTAAATTAAAAAAACTATTGCATAGAGTTTAACATTTACTTGCCATTCTTGTTTACAATGAGGACAAAGCACTAAGGAAAACTTTTACTTGAATCTGTTCTCTCTTTTTTCTCCTATGTGGATATGTTATGCTTTTGAAATACGTTAGATTTATTTGTTCCTATTTGTATTTAATTTTAGAGTATTTTCACAAACACGCGAGTTAGTTTCATGTACTTATTTGCCTCCCTAAAACATTAGTATGTTTCCAAGAGTCAAAAGAATACAGAAAGTTATATTCAGACAAGTCCAAGAGAATGTTTATCCTGTAATTCACCCAGGTGATGGAATGGAAGCAGGCTCCGGGCAATCTGGTGGAAGACCATCAACCAGGAGCAATATCTTTCTTCTTAGCACTAAGGTATCCTTCTCTAGGTTTGTTCGTGTCCGAGAGAGCACAGTGTCGGGAGTTTGGAAACAGTTGAATTGAACATAAAGTGAATTTATCTTGACTTAGTCCTAAAAGACTCTGAAAATAGTCCTGAAGACTCCTCTGCAGCAGGGCCTTGCTGGAGTTACAGTTCTGTGGTAGAATGTGTGCTTAACATGCAACAAGCCCTGGGTTCAAACCCCAGTATCTCCACTTTTTTTTTCTCACAATACAGGCCAAAAATCTTTCTCTCAGAAACTTAATTCTTTCTTAAGTTCACTTGTTTTGGCCTTGGTGTTTCTTTATTAACTAACTAGTTGAGACAATGACGCTCACTTAAATTTATTTGTTGTCATTTCTACTATCCATACATTCTCTTCAAGCACTCTCAGCAATCACTGATATATGGGCCACTGTCTGCACCACTCAAAGACTTAGTGGTCCCTTGAAAGGGTTTGCGGGAAAGCTGAATGCAAAGAGCCTGGAGAATCTGAAAGAAGAAAAACCTGCTCTGTGCTTGGGAAAAATCAATGTTCCTTCTCTGGGATGGAGAACACAGGATTCTCATAGAATGTCAGGGAAAGGAGAATTAATTCCTGCAGAAGAAGAGAGCCATTTCTTTGTCTCATGTCCTTCTCTGGCATGTTCTAAACACTGAGAAGTAGATGTTTAACCCAGGTTTGGGCTGAGGAGGCAAAGACTCACTGCCAAGTCTTGTCAACCTCTCATTCACAGACATGGATATTGAGACATGGAGATTGAGCAGGCAGAAGCCATCAAAGATCATGGCAAAGTCTTTGTCCATCTGTTATGAACTCTTGAAGAGGCTGCCAAAGAAGAAACAGAGCGCAAATCCTAAACACTCATGAGTCAAAAGAGGAGAACACAGACACATTAACCCAGAGACCTCGGGTAAGGTCTATATTGTTTCAGGGCAGTTGCCAAATCCTTGTGGAATGATTCTACATTTCCCTATAAATATTTTCAAGTATTGATTCTGAGAATAAAAATAACAATCTTGATGAATCAATGTGGATTCAATCATGCAATCTATACAATATGAACTAAAAGGCTTTTTGTGTTTTGAACTAAACTAGGGGAAAATCTTTTAGGGGACCCTCTTGAAGCAAGGAAAGGGCTAGTTTCTCCATAGGAAGGGGGGATCAGTTATGGTAGGGGAGATGAGAAGCCAAGAGTCCTGAAGTTCTTTTATTATGCGTTATCCCCTTTACTCTTCTTTCCAAAAGCTGTGACTATCTGCTTTTACCAGTCTGTCACAGGTAATCCCTAAGGCAATTTTGAGGTCACCTACTTGATTTTGCCAGGGACTAACCTTCACTGACTCAGACTTATAGTGGCCGTATAGGACAGAGTAGAACTGCCCCACGGGTTTCCAAGGAATGCCTGGCGGATTCAAACTGCTGATCCTTTGGTTAGCAGCCATAGCACTTAACCACCAGCCACCAGGGTTTCTGAGTTGGAATTGACTCCATGGCACGGGCTTTGATTTTGATTTGGTAACCTTCATTGCCTCAGGACTGAGGAAAAGGTGGCTGAGTATGTAATCATGAGCAGTTGTACAGAGCCTCTGGCTTTCTGTGGCCACAGTTTCCCTCTTTAAACTTCCTTTGAGCTAAGAGCAGGATGTGAAAAGTAAAGGGGCCACAGAGAATTTCTTTAGAAAAAAGTTGAGTTTCAAAAGGCTTCATTAAGAGTTAGGAATACAAGGAGCAAACAAATGGGAACTTTCCTTATTATTATTATTTACACTTCAAGCAAGACCTAGTAACCTTCCCCAGTCTCAGCGGTGCTTAATATCAAAGCTGCCGGCCCATCCTGCTTCTGCTCTCAACACTGCTCTCACCACATCCATGCATGGAAATGGTAAATTCTTGCAGCTGCCAGGGCAAAACCAATGCTGAACAAGTCTAAATCACACACACACACACAAAATTCAAACTCACGTGAGCCCTCCACAGTGCTCAGCCTGTCTACCCCGAGAAGGAAAGAGCGGAGAGTCACTCTCAAAGGCCAGGTAGTCTTGAGCAAAACGAACCGACTCCTTTTCTGGGAAAACCCTGTTTCTCTTTTCCTTGTCCTCTTCCTCTCTCCCCTTTTTCTCCTTCTTTTCTTTTATTTCACCCCACTCCCACTCTTTACTCTGCATTAGCTGATGCTCCTCTCTCTTTCTTCATGTGCACTCCAGAATGTTTTCACAGTAGTTCAGCACACTTCCTAGTGCCGTGCATGACCATTTAAATTTTTTTTTTTATTGAGATTCACGTGTAGTTGATACCCTTCTTTATCCTAACCCCATCCCAAAAAAATCACTTGATAATTTTTTCCCCTATATGCCCAGTGTAACTTCTCCACAGCATAGGCTGAGGCCAACTGCAGAGCTGGGACAAAGGGAAGGCAAATGAATGTTTGGCTTGTGAGGCAGAACCCCCACAGTGCTGTATTCTTTACCTGGAGTCCCCCCCTACAGTGTTGTATTGGAAAATTGTTTCCTTTGCTGCGCTTCACCCCATCCCCCTCAGCTTTGAATTTGAACCCTGCTTTTGCTTGGAGGTTATATATAAACCCCATTGCACCTACATAGTATGATTAAGAATGTTGCAGACAAAACTTGTGTGAACTCCCTACTTGTAAACCCTTGGTGGATTCATTTGTTCCTATTCGTATTTAATTTTAGAGTATTTTCACAAACACTTGAGTTTTTATGAAACTTGGTGAGCAGTCTTAGGAGCAGTAACCACGGACCGACTCCATTTCCTTGTACAAAGAAATAAAGGTGCCTTTTGTTCACCCATCTGGGTCTCTCATTTACTGGCCAATAAAGTCATGCAAATAAGAACCCGGGGTTTCCACCTGGTAACACTAGAACTGAGAAGTCTTGGACCTCACGCCGGGGAGAAAGCAGCTGTAAAAGAATCTAAAATATTTTTTGGAGAAAATATTCTAAAAACTTGTATCTGAAATGACAGTCACAACCAAAATGTGCTTAAGGCAGAAAGCCTTGACTCCGCTCATCCGAGACTGAGGTTTGAGAACCTGTCCAGGCACATGGAGGACTTTTATTAAAATTCACTTTGTAAATGGTCTTCAGCTGCTGCGACTTCCTCATTCATTCCTGAGAGGCTGATTCTGAAAGATGAGCTGTCACCAAACGGAGAGTTTCTTCTTTATTTTGCACACTCTTCTTTGTTTTCAGTCACACCTGAGGCCCGTTTTTAGACCACAGCTCTCTGGCACATACACTACTTGTCTTCTGACTTCTCTAGCCTTCTTAACCTTGATTCACATATGGAAGTTAGAGTTACAAATAAATAATATGAATTTTACTTCGTGTTTAGCTAAAGGAGTCCTTGGGTGGTGTAAATGGTTAACTCACTGGGCTGATAACCCAAGAGCTGGATGTTGAAATCCACCCGGAAGCACTGGGAAGAAAAAAAGGAGCCATTACAAACCCTATGGAGCACAATTTTACTCTGCCACACAAGGGGTCGCCATTCATCAGAATCACCTCTAACAGACTGTTTTTTGTGTGTGTGTATTTGTTTTATTTTAGCCAATAATGGCAAATTATAAATATGGAAAGCAGACGTGATTAAGATCATGGTCATTTTGAAACAATAAATTATAAAAGTAAATAATAATACTTCCTCAGATTTTTATATTCTCTTGGGTTCTAGGTGTCCAACCAATCTCACAATATCAAAAGCAGCAACAGAGTTCTACTGCTTGATCATTAAGTGGCCAGCTCCACATTCCACTCACCCAATTCCTGAAATTGTTTCTACTTTATTTAAGTGGAAGAGTCCAATATTCTGGCACAGTCAAATTGATACAAAAGTTTCTAATGCCCACAGACAGGTAAAACACAGCTCTTAGAAGGCATCAATCTGCAGACCAAAATTTGAACAGCACTAAAGAAGAGATAGGATCTACTGGGGGTGAGACGATATCCAAAGAAATCCTTTCTTCTTTTTAAGTTGAGGCTTGGTTCATGAAGAGGAAAATGCGTACAACTTAATTATTCAGCTTAATGACTTATTACATATGTATATATCTCATATAGCCAACATTCAGACCAAGATAAGAAATTTTTCAGCTCTCAGAAGCTGAAATTGTATTTGTATCTATCCCAATTAATTCCAATCTTCTGACCTCTACCACTGTTTTCCTGTGTTTTGAAATACTATAGGTGGAATCATACAATATGTGTTCATTTCAGTATAGACTCTTTCACTCAACATAATTTTTATTAGATATATCCATATTGTGTCTAGTAGCAGTGGTTCTTTTTTCTTGCTGTCATATCCCATTGTATTACTACTGTACATCACAATTTTTTGTTTCTTTTGCTGTTGATGTACATATAAAACAACTAATGCTGCTGTGAACATTTTTGTACATAGGGTTCAAGGGAAATAAGCCTTCATTTTTCTTGGGTCTAAATGCAGCTGTGGAGTTTTAGGGTTATAGGTCTTATATATATATATATATTTTTTTTTTTTTTAATTTTTATTAAGCTTCAAGTGAACATTTACCATTCCAATCAGTCTGTCACATGTAGGTTTACATACATCTTACTCCCTTCTCCCACTTGCTCTCCCCCTATTGAGTCAGCCCTTACAGTCTCTCGTTTCGTGCCAATTTTACCATCTTCCCTCTCTCTCTATCTTCCCATCCCCCCTCCAGTCAAGAGTTGCCAACACACTCTCCCGTGTCCACCTGATTTAATTAGCTCACTCTTCATCAGTATCTCTCTCCCCCCTACTGACCAGTCCTTTTCATGCCTGATGATTTGTCTTCGGGGATGGTTCCTGTCCTGTGCCATCAGAAGTTCTGGGGAGCATTGTCTCTGGGATTCCTCTAGTCGCAATCATACCATTAGGTGTGGTCTTTTAATGAGAATTTGGGGTCTGCATCCCATTGGTCTCCTGCTCCCTCAGGAGTTGTCTGTTGTGTTCCCTGACAGGGCAGACATCGACTGTGGCCGGGCACCAACTAGTTCTTCTGGTCTCAGGATAATGTAGGTCTCTGGTTCAAGTGGCCCTTTCTGTCTCTTGGGTTCTTAGTTGTCGTGTGACCTTGGTGTTCTTCCTTTGCCTTTGCTCCCGGTGGGTTGAGACCAATTAATGTATTTTAGATGGCTGCTTGTTGGCATTTAGGACGCCAGGCGCCACAATTCAAAGTGGGATGCAGAGTGTTTTCATAATAGAATTGTTTTGCCCATTGACTTAGAAGTCCCCTCAAACCAAGTTCCCCAGACGCCAGCCCCTGCTTCGCTAACCTTTGAAGCTTTCATTTTATCTCGGAAACCTCTTTACTTTTAATCCAGTCCAATTAGGCTGACCTTCCTTGTTTTGAGTGTTGTCTTTCCCTTCACCCAAAGCAGTTCCCATCTACAGATTGATCAATAAAAAGCCCTCTCCCTCCCTCCCTCCCTCCCTCCCCCCTTTGTAACCACAAAAGTATGTGTTCTTTTCCGTTTTTTCTATTTCTCAAGATCTTATAATAGTGGTCTTATACAATATTTGTCCTTTTGCAACTGACTCATTTCGCTCAGCATAATGCCTTCCAGATTCCTCTATGTTATGAAATGTTTCAGAGATTCGTCACTGTTCTTTATCGATGCGTAGTATTCCATTGTGTGAATATACCACAATTTATTTACCCATTCATCCGTTGATGGACATCTTGGTTGCTTCCAGCTTTTTGCTATTGTAAACAGAGCTGCAATAAACATGGGTGTGCATATATCTGTTTGTGTGAAGGGTCTTGTATCTTTAGGGTATATTCCGAGGAGTGGGATTTCTGGGTTGTATGGTAGTTCTATTTCTAACTGTTTAAGATAACGCCAGATGGATTTCCAAAGTGGTTGTACCATTTTACAATCCCACCAGCAGTGTATGAGAGTTCCAGTCTCTCCGCAGCCTCTCCAACATTTATTATTTTGTGTTTTTTGAATTAATGCCAGTCTAGTTGGTGTCAGATGGAATCTCATCGTAGTTTTAATTTGCATTTCTCTAATGGCTAATGATCGAGAGCATTTTCTCATGTATCTGTTGGCTGCCTGAATATCTTCCTTAGTGAAATGTGTGTTCATATCCTTTGCCCACTTCTTGATTGGGTTGTTTGTCTTTTTGTGGTTGAGTTTTGACAGAGTCATGTAGATTTTAGAGATCAGGCGCTGGTCTGAGATGTCATAGCTGAATATTCTTTCCCAGTCTGTAGGTGGTCTTTTTACTCTTTTGGTGAAGTCTTTAGATGAGCATAGGTGTTTGATTTTTAGGAGCTCCCAGTTATGTGGTTTCTCTTCATCATTTTTGGTAATGTTTTGTATTCTGTCTATGCCCTGTATTAGGGCTCCTAGGGTAGATCCTATTTTTTCTTCCATGATTTTTATCGTTTTAGTCTTTATGTTTAGGTCTTTGATCCACTTGGAGTTAGTTTTTGTGCATGGTGTGAGGTATGGGTCCTGTTTCATTCTTTTGCAAATGGATATCCAGGTATGCCAGCACCATTTGTTAAAAAGACTATTATTTCCCCAATTGACTGACACTGGTCCTTTGTCAAATATCAGCTGCTCATAAACGGATGGATTTATATCTGGATTCTCAATTCTGTTCCATTGGTCTATGTGCCTGTTGTTGTACCAGTACCAGGCTGTTTTGACTACTGTAGCTATATAATAGGTTCTGAAATCAGGTAGGGTGAGGCCTCCCACTTTCTTCTTCTTTTTCAGTAATGTTTTGCTTATCCGGGGGTTCTTTCCTTTCCATATGAAATTAGTGATTTGTTTCTCTAGTCCCTTAAAGTATGACATTGGTATTTGGATTGGAAGTGCGTTGTATGTATAAATGGCTTTTGGTAGAATAGACATTTTTACTATGTTAAGTCTTCCTATCCATGAGCAGGGTATGTTTTTCCATTTAAGTGTGTCCTTTTGAATTTCTTGTAGCAGAGTTTTATAGTTTTCTTTGTATAGGTCTTTTACATCCTTGGTAAGATTTATTCCTAAGTATTTTATCTTCTTGGGGGCTACTGTGAATGTCTTATGTATATTTTGTTTCAGGCAATATTTCTAAATAGTCTACAAGTGTGAATGTGTCAGTTGACAGTCTCATCTGCAATGTAGGAAAGTTTCAGTTGTTCCATATCATCAGCAACACTTGATATTTTCAATTCTTTTATCTTAAGCAATTTTGGTGGAGGGGAGTATGATTTCACTGTGTTTTAATCTGCATTTTCCTTATAATTAATGATATTCAGCACCCCACCAGATCAGCTACAGGACTGGCTGCAAGGGGCATAGGTCCAATTCCATGTGGGAAAAAAAGTCCTTAGGAAGGTAGCTGTAGTCGTTGCCGAGTGGTTAAGGCGATGGACTAGAAGTCCATTGGGGTTTCTCCCTGCCAACTACGGACTGTTTGGGGCCCTGGCGTTGTGTGGGTAAAGAGTGGCTCCTTGGAAAGCGCATGGATCCCTGATCACTAGGAGTCCTAGTTGGCTTCACAGCGACGGTTTTTAGTTTATTTTAGTTTTGCTTTTTAGGTCTCATGCGGCCCTCACCCTTGAAGGTGCCGAACCGGCCGGCCCTTGACAGAGCTGCCTTCATAAGAGATTTCGAGGCACTTCTCTCTCCCCGTGTAGTTGATGGTTTGGGCGGTGAAGAGATGGCTGGCAGTGTCCAAACATTTCTCCAGGGCCATGCCAGGGGAATCAAGGACTCCATCTGGGGTATCTATACCATTTCGAAGCTGGGCGCTCCAATACTGTAAAAGAGGGAGGAAAAGCATAGAAGAAGGCTAGTAGCGACCTGAGGCAGAAAGGACCCCAGAGTACAGAGCCTAAACAAGACAAGTGAGCCACGTATTGCTGGTAGAATTTTCCAGTGCTGCGCTTGGAATGGAGGAATATTCTGCTTCAGTCTCCTCTTGTTTCATCAAGTGTTTATTCCTGTGATTCAGTCAGTAACAGCACAAATTATTGGTGATCTATCACTATCGAAACATTTGATCGTGGCTGGAATTCTTCCTCACGTCAATTTTCAGTGCTCTTTGGGTGCTCCCCTGTTCTTGCTTAGCAAAGTTGTCAATGTCATTTGGTTCCAAAATATAGCTGACCAGGCATTTGAGGTATCAGGGAGGAAGCCTCACCCATTCCCTAGTTTCAGGAAAGCAATTGCTGATATGCTCTTCAACCTCTGCCGCAGGCTCTTTTCCTTCTCCAAGGGAAGTTTGGGAGTCTCTTCATCCATCCTGTTGGTCAGCTGGTTTGTCTCCTGCATATGTCCCTTCTATATTCACTACACTGCTTTGAATACTACTGATTCAATAAAGGAATTGAAATGCACTAGCTGTTGTCAAACATACAAAGGAACTGGCCCTCCTACTTTGGATTTGGTTTGCCCTTGGCTTTGCTCACAGCAACGCAGTTCTCATACATTACCAGTGGTTGCCTCTTCTCCATCCTCTTTCCTTTATTCATTATCAGCATCAGTGAAGCAAAGGACCCTGGCAAAGTGTATCGTTTTTAAGTTAAGCCTCTTCTCTCTGGTGGTCTTATTAACAGACCCTTCCATAAGATGGTCTACATGCAGTCTGCTCAAACTCTGCAGAGATGTTCCCTTCACCACATCCATCTCCTGCCAAACTTAATGCTGCTGCAGGCCACTGACTTCACCTGCCACCCACAGGGAACGGGTAGGATTGGAAGGAGGATGTGGCAGCTCTTTTCCCTGTTCACCTCCCCTGCCCAGGGAAGATAGGACTCTTTCTGCCAAGGGCGCTTTACATATTCTGTTCTCTCCGAGGAACTGGAATTTTGTCTCTGGTGCACTTAAGCAGAATCTTCCTGACACTAGTAAGTGGGTTTTAAGGCCATGAGTCTGAAAAGACCACAGGTTTTCCTGTAGCTATTTTCTAGCATTTGCCAGACCTTGTGCCATTTTTTTTTTTTTTTTCCTGCCTGTGCTATTTACCCTCCCACCTCCCTTCCCTGCCTTCCACCCTTGGATGAATGGATTTTGTAAAGCTTGCAATTTGTGGATTTGTTATTTCTGTTGTTTTTCTGTGAAGCACATACATTGGATGTGGTGGGTAAAGGGGCATCTCAGTTGCTCCTGATCACTCCTTTTACAGCTGTCACTGTCGTGTTTTTCATAACTTGGGTTAGGTTTTGGTCTCTCTTGTTCCACTGCAACAAATGAGTCTGAAGAATTGCGACAGGAGGAAAGACCTGGCAGCCAAAACTGTTGGGTTTTGAGGAGTGTTTTTCTTTCTTCCCCTTAAAGAGAGAAGGTTTCTTCACTGGGACATAAAGTATCCCAGCGATAGGGAATTATCAACTCTGGAAAAGTGCCACTGCAACACAGAATGATCAGAGAACCTGAACTTTTTAACTCTGGAGGTCTGAGGTTTACTGTTGGCCATCGTTGGGTCTGTTTGGTATTTCAAAGGAATATTAACCCCATGCAGTCGAGTCAATTCTGACTCATAGCGAGCCTATAGGACAGAGTAGACCTGCCCCACAGAGTTCCCAAGGAGCACCTGGCAGATTCGAACTGCCGACCCTTTGGTTAGCAGCCATAGCACTTAACCACCATGCGACCAGGGTTTCCAAAGGAATATTGGGTGCTGCTAATAGGAACTGAAGGGGTATATTTATTAAACCCATTCAACTTGTGGGGGGCAAAAAGCAATAAAAGCCATGTTGATGAGACAAAGCATTATTAGGGAACTTCCATACAGAGGTTGACAGTAAGATTCTCACAAAGGACAGAGAAGCATTGAATGTCACCCAGGTAGAGGTCCAGCCGAGGCAGTGTGAGTTGTGGGCTTATATACCTGGTCTTTATGTGAAAGGATGTGTGCAGGGAGACCAGGGAAAACATACTATCTTTGATGGATGGGGTTGGTTTTGTACTAGTTAATGGGATCCCCTTGGCAGTTACCATAAAGTTGGGTGTTAATTGTGTTTTTTCCTGGCCCAGGTCACTGTTCAGTCAAGGCCTCTGGTTTTTCATCAGAGTTCTTTGCAGACAGACCTATCTTGTATTATTCCTGCCCCTCACACCAGTAACTTCTAAAATTGCTTATTGGGCAGTTGAGTATACTCTTTTGTGAAGCACATGTTTAATCTTTGCTTTTTCTCATCAATTTTTCAGCCTCTTTCTTATTGTTTTGTAGAATACCTCCAAATATTCCATATAAGGATCTTCTGTCAAATAGAAGTATTGAAATATCTTCTCCTATGCAAGAAGAATTTTGCTGAAGAACCTTCAGAAATGTTGCAGCTGTACATAGATAGGGAACTGCCAAAAATTCATGCAGATTCAGAAGAAGATATGGAATGAGGGATATCATTGCTGATGTCAGATGGATCATGACTGAAAGCAGAGAATACCGGAAAGATGTTTACCTGTGTTTCATTGACTACAGAAAGGCATTTGACTGTGTGCATCATAACAAATTATGGATAACATTGTGAGGAATGGGAATTCCAGAATACTTAATCGTGCTCGTGAGGAACCTGTACATAGAACAAGAGGCAGTCATTTGAAGAGAACGGGGAGATACTGCATGGTTTAAAGTCAAGAAGAAGAAGAAGCTGGAATATGTGAAAAATGCAGCATTGCGATTAGAAGAAGACTAATTAACAATCTGCAATATACAGATGATACAACCTTCCTTGCTGAAAATGAAGAGGAGTTGAAGCAGTTACTGATGAAGATCAAATACCACAGCCTTCAGTATGGATTACACCTCAACATAAAGAAAACAAAAATCCTCACAACTGGAACAATAAGCAACATCATGAAAATGGAGAACATATTGAAGTTGTCAAGGATTTCATTTTGCTTTGATCCACAATCAAAGCCCATGGAAACAGAAGACAAGAAATCCAAAGATGCATTGCATTGGGGAAATCTGCTGCAAAAGACCCCTTAAAGTGTTTAAAAGCACAGATGTCACCTTGAGGATTAAGGTGCACCTGACCCAAGCCATGGTGTTTTCATTTACCTCATATGCATGTGAAAGGTGGACAGTGAATAAGGAAGATCAAATAAGAATTGATACCTTTGAATTATGGAGTTGGGGAAGAATACTGAATATATCACGGACTGCTAGAAGAACAAAAATAATTTGTCTTTGAAGAAGTACAGCCAGAATGCTCCTTAGAAGAAGGATTGTGAGACTTCGCCTCACATACTTAGGACCTCTTAACAGGATGGATTAGTCCCTGGAGAAGGACATCATGCTTGGTAAAGTGGAGAGCCAGCAAAAAAGAGGAAGACTGTCAATGAGATTGATTGACACAGTGGCTGCAACAATGCACTCAAACGCAACAATGATTGTCAGGATGGCACAGATCTGGGCAGGGTTTCGTTTTGTTGTACATAGGGTCATTATGAGTCAGAATCGACTTGAAGGCAAATAACAAAAATGACAACTGACTGTGAAAAACCCATCTTCTTAAAGGAAAACAAACAAACCAAGCCCATTGCTGTTGTGTGTCAATTCCAACTCATAGCGACCCTATAGAACAGAGTATAACTGCCCCATAGAATTTCAGGAAGCTGCTGGTGGATTTGGATTTGAACTACAGACCTTTTGGTTAGCACTGGTGCTCTTAACCACTGCATCACCAGGGCTCTTTCTTAAGGAGAAGCCCCCACCCCAGACTTGAAAAACTTTGTAAGAAAAGAAAAAAAAGGCATCAATTCTTCTTGGTGTTCCTTATTCATTGTGCAGCTTTCACATGCATATGAGAAGATTGAAAACACCATGACATGGGTCAGGTGGACCTTAGTCCTCAAGGTGACATCGTTGCTTTTTCACAATTTAAAGAGGTCTTTTGCAGCAGATTTGCCCAATGCAATGCATTATTTGATTTCTTGACTTCTGCTTCCATGGGTGTTGATCGTGGATCCAAATAAAATGAAATCTTTGACAACTTCAAACTTTTCCCCATTGATCATGATGTTGCTTTTGTTCCAATTGTGAGGATTTTTGCTTTCTTTATATTGAGGTGGGAAACGCTGGTGGTGTAGTGATTAAGTGCTACAGCTGCTAACCAAAGGGTCGGCAGTTCGAATCTGCCAGACTCTCCTTGGAAACTGTGTTGGGTAGTTCTACTCTGTCCTATAGGGTCGCTATGAGTCGGAATTGACTCGATGGCACTGGGTTTGGTTTCTGGATTTATACTGAGGTGCAGTCCATACTGAAGGCTGTGGTCTTTGATCTTCATCAGTAATTGCTTCAATTCCTCTTCACTTTCAGCAAGCAAGGTTGTGTCATCTGCTTATTCTAAGTTGTTAATGAGTCTACCTCCCATCCGGATGCTGCTTTCTTCTTCATATGTTCCAGCTTTTTGTATTATTTTCTCGGCATATAGATTGAATAAGTATGGTGAATGGACATAGCCTTTCACATGTTGTTCTTGACTTTAAGCCATGCAGTATCCCCCTGTTCTGATCAAATGACTGTCTTTCTATGTACAGAGTTCTCATGAGCACAATTAAGTATTCTGGAATGCCCATTCCTCAGAATGTTATCATTAATTTGTTATGATCCACACAGTCAAATGCTTTTCCATAGTCCATGAAACACAGCTAAACATCTTTCTGGTCTTCTCTACTTTCAGCCAAGATGCATCTGACATCAGCAATGATCTGTTTTGAGCTTCTGGCAATTCCCTGTTGATGTACAGCTGCAACAGGTTTTGAATGATCTTCAGCGAAATTTTACTTGTATGTTATAGCAATGACATAGTTCAAAAATTTCTGTATTGTGTTCGATCATCTTTCTTTGGGAAGAGTACAAATTCGAATATCTTCCAGTCAGTTGGCCAGGTAGCTGTGTTACAAATTTCCTTACAAGTGAGCATGTCAAGTGCTGCATCCATTTGTTGAAACATATCAATAGGTGCTGCGTCAATTCCAGGAGCCTAGATTTTTGCCATCCCCTTCAGTGCAACTTGGATCTCTTCCTTCACTACCATCAATTCCAGATCTTATGTTGCCTCCTGAAATAGTTGAATGTTGACCAATTTTTTGGATGCAGTGATTGTGTATTCTTTCCATCTTCTTTTGATGCTTCCCGCACCATTTAATATTTTCCCCATAGAATCCTCCAATATTGCAACTCGAGCCTTGAGTTTTTTCTTTAGTTCTTTCAGCTTGAGAAATGCCAAGCATGTTTTACCCTTTTGTTTTTTTTAACTGCAGGTCACTGCACATTTCATTATAATACTTTACTTTGTCTTCTCCAACCATCGTTTGAAATATTCTATTCAGCTCTTTTACTTCATTATTTCTTCCTTTTGCTTTAGCTACTCTATGTTTAAGAACATGTTTCAGAGTCTCTTCTGACATGTGTTTTGCTCTTTTCTTTCTTTCCTGTCTTTCTAATGACCTCTTGCTTTTTTTCAGGTATGATGTCCTTGATGTCATCCCACAATTTGTCAAGTCTATTCCTGAGATGGTCAGTTATCTGTCAGTTTGTCGTACTGCGCTGGCTTCTGTGTTGCTGTGATGCTGGAAGCTTTGCCACAGGTATTTCAAATACCAGTAGATTCATCTCAGGTGGACAGGTTTCAGTATCTCTTCCAGACTAAAACTGGGTAGGAAGAAGGAACTGGCAGTCTACTTCTGAAAAAATTGGCCAGTGAAAAGCTTGTGAATAGCAGCAGAACACTGTCTGATATAATGCCAAAAGATGAGCTCCTCAGATTAGAAGGCACTCAAAATATCCTAGGCATTAGTGACCTGAAATGGACTTGTATTAGCCATTTTTATTTGGACAATCATATGGTCTACTATGCAAACTGAAGAAGAATGATATTTCATTCATTGTCAAAAAGAATATTTCAAGATCTATCCTGAAATACTGTACTGTCAGTGTTAGGATAATATCAATATGTCTACAAGGAAGGCCAGTTAATAGGAGTATTATTCAAATACATGCACAAAATACTAATGCCAAAGATGAAGTAATTGAGGATTTTTACCAACTTTTGCAGTCTGAAATTGGTCAAACATGCAGTCAAGGTGCCTTGATGATTACTGGGGATTGGAATGCAAAAGTTGGAAACAAAGAAGGATTGGTTTTTGGAAAAAAATGGCCTTGGTGATGGAAATGATGCCGGAGATTTCGTGATAAAATTCTGCAAGACCAACGACTTTTTCATTGCAAATGTCTTTTTCAAGTACATAATGGTGGATGCTTGACATTACACATGTTGCTTTTACAGCATTAAACAGCCAAGGTACTATCTAGCATTTCCGCATACATACACAGACACACAGACAAACATATACACATCCTCAACAGTTTTGTGTGTGACAGTCTCGTTTTCTCCATAAGTGAAACCTACTACACACTATGTCTTGTTCTTATTGTACAAATTCCATGAGCCAACTGAAAGAACAAGTCTGACAGACAAGCCATGTTCTGCCAATATCAAAAAAGGCTCCATGTTATTTTTATGAATATTGGCACAGTCTCTTATATGTGCAAAAAACTGGGATAAGAAAAAGCTAATAGGCTCTAGAAATCTGGTACGACTCTAACCTGACCCTACTAATGCCAGTAAATTTCCATTAGTCGTTAAACTAGCCCAAGTCAGAAGTGGCCCACCCAGCACTCATAGAAAGGCCAGCTTTGACCACTAATTGACCTCAGCAGTGGATGCAGCAACAGGTGGAACCAATCAGAAGGAAAGTAATCACTTGGACCCTATTCCGAAGTGAGAGGTCTGACAAGAACCACGGCACTTCCTGTTTCCTGGCTGCCTTCTAGAATTTCCTTCCCCAATATGCCTGTGCAACCACCATCTTGCTGCCAAAATCACATAAAAGCTCTGCTTCTCCATAGCTCAGGGAGCCAGGTCTGACAAGCTTCTTTCCGGATCCTCGCTCTCTTCATTGTAATAAATTTATTTCTCTTTCTCAAAGACCTGTGTCCAGATAATTGGAAGTCTGAGCACAAGTACCCATCTTCTAGGCTTCTGTAACACCAGGAAATGAATTTTCTCTTAGTCTTCTTATGTAGTTCAAAGAACTGAGTTTTAACCATGATAAATCTCAGGGTTCTAGAAGAGTCTTGGAGCAAGCTCATTTATTTTCCACAAATATCACAAAAGAATTTCTAATTCCCATATCTTAAAGTGCATTTTTCAGTCTTTATCCACCCTCTCACTCACAAATCCAAGGGTGGAGACCAGAGTATTATCCTGAGTTCACTGTGTAACATTCTCACTAGTGTGTTCCAAGGTATCTTGAATTTCATATGAGTTTATCTTCTCTCCCTTCCAGACTTCCTCCCTTGCCCTTCTACCCCCAGTTTTTCAAAATGCTCTTTTCTGTAACCTCCTTCTGTCTGGAAATGGCTTAAAATTTTTTTTAAGTGAATAAATGCTTCACTCACTTTGTTCTTGTGCTTTATATCCTGTCTATTTACCTTCTATCTTATTCTTATAATTCACCTTTCTCTAAATCCTGAAGCTACTGTTTCATTCATGCTTTATGAATTCCTCTTCTGAATTGTTCGTAGGGCCCGGAGTTACCTGATATCTCAAGTAGAAAAGACCCTTATAATGAAATGCAGAATGCTTCACTATGTGGTTTTCTCTGCCTTTGCTTTCCTCCATCAAATCTGGCACATACATTCTGATTGAGCAAACAGTAAATATAGTGAAGACTTTTAGGCAGCCAAAGGATTAATTTCTTTAGCTTTGTGCTTCAGGTTAAGACAACTATAGAGGAAATCAAAAGAGCTGAAAATGGGGACTTGATTCTTTGCCACCCATAATACAAGGCAGAGACTTTTAACAACTCGAAGTTGTACAAAAGCCACCATGGAAATCTCTTGTGCCTATTTATCCAACACATGTTTCCAATCTTCTGCATTCACTTTCAAGTCCTGTAAAGAGTCAGCTTCCCCCACTGGTTCCTCAGTTCCTCCTGCCTAAAGCACCTGCTTATGCCTTTTAACACTGATCAACACTACCACAACGCTCAAGGAGCGTGATTCTCAGGAAATAAAACTCAGTTCTAGATAAAATTTAGCCAGCAGCACTTCAGGAATGAGGTCTATGTAGCTCAGCGGTAGAGCACATCCTTTGCATGTATGAGCCTCTGGCTTTCATCTTCCACACCTCTACATTTTTTCTCAGCTTCAATACTATTCAAACCCAATCTTGAAAGGATATAAATTCACTTCTCCTAATATTTTCCATTCAATTCCTGTGCACACAGACAGCAAAAACACAACTCAATGGACTTCCTTGAATGCTCTTTCACTTCTATGCTATGACCTTCTATATCCTTTAAGGTGACTGTGACAGCAGAAGGGGTATGACAAGAATGGGGAGAAAAGAACCAGATGCTAATGGAATCTCTTCAATCACCCAAAACAAAAGCCTGCACCTGTACTATTATTAAAGAGACAGAAAGACAGATAAGGGGTGGGGGGTTTGAAAGGGTCCTGTGGATAGTTTTTTTTTTTTTTTTTTTTTTAACCAACTAATCCACAAAGGCCCCTACTGAATTTACTTCCTGGGCTACCTCTAGTTATGATGATGTCTGAATCATTTCAGGGCAAGACTGAGTGCATAACCTTTCCTTGTCTTTGATTCTGCTTTACTTGACTCCTGATGAAGTGACCAAGTGGTTAAGGCGATGGACTGCTAATCCATTGTGCACTGCATGCGTGGGTCCATAATTCCATCCTTGTCCTTCCTTCCTCTTCCCCACTGTGTTGTGGGAGTGAGATTTGGAACCCTGGTTGCACAGTGGTTAAGGGGATCAGCTGCTAACTGAAAGGTAGGCAGTTTGAATCCACCAGCCACTTCTTGGAAACCCGATGGGGCAGTTCAATTCTGTCCTATAGGATGGCTGTGAGTTGGAATCGACTGGATTGCAATGGGATTGGTTTTTTTCTCTTTGACTCCTGACAGGTTCATTGTGTCACCCAGTGAAACATGGCCTTGGAGGATCATCTTCCATTTGGCCAAGCACAGATTCTCCAGACAGACATCATTTTCCTCCAGCTCTTCATAATCTCACTGTATTTGGCTTGGAGCTCTGATATTGTCTCAAAGAACTTTCAGGTGGCAGGCAAAAACCGTAAGAAATAAGTCTCCATAAAGTAACAGGGATCCATATTTAAACGTGATTTCCCAGGGGAAACCAGTTATCCTTATGTCGATTTTGGCTCGTGGTAATCCCATGTATGTCGGGGTAGAACTGTCCTCTATAGGGTTTTCAATGGCTGCTTTTTTGGAAGTAGATCACTAAGCGCCTCTGAGTGACTGGAACCTCCAATATTGCAGCAAGCAAGTGTTAACTATTTAAGACCACCTCAGAACTCCTTTCCCAGGGAAAAACAAAAACCCATCTGCCCCGTAGAGTTTCTAGAGACTGGCTGATGGATTATAACTGCCAACCTTTTGCTTGGCACCTAAGCTTTTAACCACTTGCACCACCAGGACTCCTTCCAGGCATAGGGAACAGTTAAACCCTATGCCATCGAAGTCTCAGCCACCGGCATGCATAAAAACAAAAACAAAAAAACTCACTGCTGTGGAGTGGATTCTGACTCATAGCAACCCCATAGGGTTTCTAAGGCTATCAATCTGTGGAAGCCAATTGATACATCTTTCTACTGAGGAGCCGCTGCTGGTTTCCAACACCAACCTTTCAGTGAGCAGGTGATCAGCTTAACCATTGAGCCACAGCCAGTATTAATTCAAGGGGCTTCAGCTTGAAACTCCAAATTAGTTGCTTTTTCTCCACACAGTTTTCATGATATTAGCTTTCCAATCATCACACCAGGGTCCGGCACCTCCACTACTTCTGGCTACCAGAGGAACAGCAGATAATTCTAGGCTAAGAATACAAAAAAGCAAGACACAAAAAGTTGTCTCAGGAAACTTAGATCCAAATGGAAAGAAAAAAATAAATCCTAAGTGAAAAACAGGAAATATATGGTATCACAGACAATCACTGTTCTAGCAAGACCTAGAGTCCAAAACCTTGGTTGGGAAATCAAGCAGTGGCTTTTTCTTGTGAAGCTGCAGCTCTAGTTCTGAGAACCACACAGAAGCATGAGGGAGGCATGCTGGGGGATTAGCAAGAACTGCAAGCATATTAATCTTTTGTAAGAGCCCACTTGTGCTCCTGGACAGGCATTCAAACCTCAGCCATCACAGAGGATAAAAGAATAAAAACTTCAGCTTCTTGACAAAATTTGTAGTGTCAGTCAACCCACATAAGAGTTTTAGGAGGTAATCCTTAATCATTGTGTCTTCTCTTGCTTTTAGTTTTCATTTTGATATTTTTCCCCCGTGAGAGGTTTATATTTTCCTGAATATTGGAATACATTACATATGTCAACTCTTTGGCTCCTCCCCAGCACTAGTCATCTCCTCTATCCTAAACTCCCATGAACAAGCAACTGGGGCTTAGTTGGTGCTGGGAAGTAGCTGACATGAGTGCTTAGAGGTGGGAAGTCGAGGTTCCCAAACTTAGGCAACTGCCTGAGAACTTTGTGAATATATATATTCCTGACTCCACCTCTGTAGATTCTGAATGGACTGAGAATCACTAGACAGGGAAAGAGTGGGATCTATATCACTGAAAAGTCTCCACAGATATTCCCATTTTTCAGCCATGTTTGAGAACGGCTAGCCTCAGAAGTGGTGCAGAGGGAACTGGAGTAAACTGAGCTGTTGGGAAATTTTCTCTAGGAGGAAGCACTGGAGACAGGATAAAGGGGGGCTGGGAAAGTGAAAATGAAGGTAACACATTCTGTGATGAAGAAAATGAAGGGGAAGATAGGAGGCAGGAGGTGGGTGTGGGTGTGGAAGAACAAGAAAAGAAGATGAAAGAAGGTTTGCAACTAAGTCCTTAGGATGTGTAGAATTTGGATGGTGAGGAGGTAGTTTGAGCCGGCCAGGGTTGCCTATATCTACTTTGCTCTCTCCACAATGCAGGAAGTAAGATAGTACCCTTCCTCCTAAGGAAAGTGGATTAAGGGTGTTGGCTTCATAAGAATTACCAATATTCAGCTGTGAGTCGCTGAGGAAAGAAAACATATATGGAGATGGCTGGGGACTGAACTCAGGGCCTTGCGCATGCTAGGCACACATCTTACCACTGAGTTATACCCCACTGCGAGCCAGACATAATGAGACTACTCTTGATACTGACTTCCAGCATGATCTGCAGGCATTTTAAAACGTTGAGTTTTCACAAGTCAAAATTCATTATGTTCAATTCTCATGTTCCTGGATTGGACCCTACCTCGTAGCTATGCCAGGAGAAGGGGTGAGGGTGAGGGTAGGGGGAAGGAAACTCATTCCGGACCAAAAGACTCTAAGATCTTCCAGCAGTTATTGGCTTCTTCAAGGGGTCTTTCAGTCAAATGCCAGAGTGTCAGTCAGCTCCAGTCCACCATGTGAGAGAGTCACAGGATTGAACATTCTGAATAGTCTTCTGATTGTCTTCTTGAAAAGTTTGTGCCTATGAAGCTTGCAGAAAGTCACAAAAGATAGTTCAGGGGAATACAAAGATGTGTTGGGTGAGTGCTCGGAAGGAATGAGGATCCAGGTGCAGAGATAAAACTACCAACAACAACAAAAAAACCATTTCCATCGAGCCCATACCGACTAAAGCGACCTTATACGACAGAGTAGAACTGCCCCACAGGGTTTCCAAGGAGCCCCTGGTGGATTCAAACTGCCTACCTTTTGGTTAGCAGAAATAGCTCTTAACAAGTAGGCCACCAGGGTTTCCGAAATTAGGCTAAAGGTTAATTAACTCACAGCATTTGACTGAAACAGGAGCCCTGATGGCGCGGTGGTTAGGAGCTATAACTGCTAACCAAAAAGGTTAGCAGTTCGAACCCACCAGCCGCTCATCATGGGGTAGGATCGGCTCCATGGCAACGTGTTTATTAGACAACAGCGAAGGGCGACTAGTGCAGTCATGCTTCTTGCAAAGGGCTGCGTCCCACACCTGGGTTTGGAAACGTGGTTTTGCCTCCGCAAGGTTGTAGCTCTGATATTGAGAGAGAAGAAAGATGGACGGATGCTCCTGCAATTAAAGCGTATCATTTAGACCTAATTATTTCCTTAATGAGGA
This sequence comes from Elephas maximus indicus, assembly GCF_024166365.1. Taxonomy (NCBI): domain Eukaryota; kingdom Metazoa; phylum Chordata; class Mammalia; order Proboscidea; family Elephantidae; genus Elephas; species Elephas maximus. Next base: position 81,101,961 of record NC_064819.1, on the reverse strand, counting down.
AGCACAAGAGAAGCACTTTATTGGATGGGCACAACCTTCAAAACAAATTCGCTCCTTATAAAATTTCCCTACGACTGGGGAAGTTAGTAAGTTCCTGATGTGGTACGACTGTTAATCCAGATATAGAGAAAATCCAAGTCTTCTTGGCTGGAGGGAAGGGTGTCCAAAATCTATAGATTATGTTACTACTTTATCAGAAAGACACCTCTCTGGGAATTGGATTGCGAGGAACAGTAGGCGTGAGGAAGGAAGTGAATAGGAGAGAGTGGGGGAATTTATGACGGGGGAAAGGAGGATACTGAGCGGAGGGGAGAAGCAGCAGCAGAGGGGTAGATGGCAGAGAGAAGGGGAATAACGTTTGAAGATGAGTCTCTAAAAACGGATAGGATATGGCCCGTCACGGAGGCAGAAAGTGATCAAGCTCCCATGCTTTCTGCAGGCCTTCGGGAAGAGAGAGGCTAAAATAAGTGCTTTCAAAGCGTATGTCTCACAAAAAGATAGGACTAGTTTTGCCCAAAATTTTGCGACCTCCAGGTGAAATCGCCGAGCATTTTGGAATGCGCTCCCGTGCTTCCGTGTTTCTGGAATAGCAGTTGCTGAGATTGGAGTCTTTGGAAAAAGCCAGAGGCAGGCCCGGTTGTGCGGATTCCACGTGCTAGCAAAGCAACGTGAAGCTTAAAAATAGAATCCCCAAACGACTTTGGGCTAGAATATCTTTTATTTGCAGCAACTTGGCTTTAGCGTGTTTGGGCTTAATACTGAATGAAAAAGAAAAGTCAAGCAGTGACCAAGCCTTTTTGGTTTGAATAGACTCTTACCGAACCCATCAAACTCCTGGAGAGCTCAGTGCACCAGGCCTCTAGTCTGAGGATCTAGGATTCATGACCCTGTTCTGGTGTAGATGCTTTAAGTTTTCCCATAATTCTTTCTCACTCATACACAAATGGCTACTGAGCCCACCTTTCTCCTAGAGCAGCTCTGGGAATATTTACAGTGCATTTTACTACTGACATGCTTGCTTTTCTCAATGGGACTCTGAAGAGCAAGACTTCAAATGTGGAAAGTCAGATTTGCAGTATCATTTGAGAGTTATTCATTCAATGTGCACAGCAACCTTATTCTCTGTCCTACTGTCAAAAAAAAAAAAAAAAACTACTGTCAAATAGATGAGTAAAATAGGGACTTAAGGAATGAGGAGGATGGCACAGAGTTGAGCGGTAAAGGTTGATGATGGAATTTAAATGTGGAAATTTTTAAGAACATCCCCAAGTCTCTGGATTGTGGAGATGCTAAGTCCCTTCACTTTGGGAAAGGAGGAGTGGACATTACTTGTTGTTGTTTTCTTTTTCTTTAAGGGCATTGGATAGGATTGGAAAGTGGAGAGAAGGAGTTTGATCTGGGAAATCATTTATTCAGGATACTTACTAATTTAAGGTGCATATTCACTTTAGTGTTTGGTAAGCATGGTGATTCTTGAGACTAGAATGTTACAAAGGTCTCTCATCTGGACATTTGTGTAAAGCACGTGGCTGTAGAGAAGTGAGTATCTGCACAAAGGTAGGGTGAGTCCTGAAGACAGTGCATTGTAGTTTGAAGATTTGGAGCTCCTTAAAGGTATTCATTGAAAACCAAGCGATGAGCTTTGCCTCTAGAGTGATCGTGGACTCTGGAGTTCACACTGATTATCATTATCTTCTTGGAATTTCTTAGTAGACCGAAGAAGGAGCAACCTCCAAGTGAGATGACTTGTATCTCTTCTTTGCCAATTTCTGTCCCAATAAGGATCTTCTCCATTTCACAGGAATCACATGAAGTCCCCTTTTAACTTGGGAGGACTCCATTTTTCTAATAGCACTTGCCTCTCAGCTGACCTGGAAGGCAGCTCATCAGAGCATTTGAATGTGAGAGGAGTAAAGAGAAGCAAATGTCCCTTTTGAAGAGACCATTAGACAGATGTCAGCCACAAAGATATGCAACCATTTGTGTGTGGGTAGAATGATAGCCCTCCCCCCCTCCAAAAAAAAACAAACCAAACCCGTTGCCTTCGAGTCAATTCCAAATCATATCGGCCCTAGAGAGCAGGGGTTAATATGGCTCTGAATGTTGCGAAGCACAATTAGGATAGTTTTGGGGTGGCTGAACTCAGGGGTTGATCTTGTGGCTAGAGCAACCTGGATTCCAAATATACACTCCTAAGTTCCCAATATGGAGGGATGCAGGAATGCATTGTTGTTAAATTAACAATAAAGAGGCTCAGCCCATTTGAGATTTCCAAAGCCTCTTTAATGTTAATTATTGATATGTGACAGAAGAAACTTCACCTATATCAATTCTCCCTTCCAAAAACACCTCAGGAATTAGTAGTCACTGGGAGCCAATTCAAGAATCTTCTACTCGTTGTGCAATAAGAAATAAACAAACATGGAGGGACTTGAACCCTCAGTCTTCTAGATCTGGAATCAGAAACGTTATCCATTAGACCATGCAGCCAATACTGTGAGGATATGGTACAAGCAAATAACTTAAAGTGTTGATAAGGGAACATAGTTTTCTGTTTTCAATTTTATAACTTACAATTGAAGGCAATTTTTACAACATTCAAAAAAGGAGTCAAATATCATCTGAAGACTATGAAAACAATTTAGAATTAGTAAACCAAGATTGTGAGATAATTTCCAGGGCTCTCTCATCTAGGTCACTTATAATGATGATGCATTTGGGTGGAGAATTATAAGCCAAGAACTGAACTCTGCCATAAAAGGATACAGATCGCAAGAAGCTGCTATGTTCAGATTTTTTTTCTCAAATATAATATGGTGTTGCTCCAGGGAGAAAAGTCTGGAAGCTCAAACAAGAGCTCCCTTTGTCAGAAATGTCTGCCCTAATACCAGGAAAATATTCTATTACAATCCATTTATAACAAAGATTTTTAAAACACAGCTTTTAAAATACTTTATCCTTTACCCACAAGTAAAAGAATCACCTGAGACAGAGGTGGGATGAGGTAGTGTGTCCCAAATCTCCCTGGGAGAGTGGTCCCTATGTGTGAGGTGCAGGTTGGTGTCTTCCAGTCTACATCAAATGTAGAAAAAGCAGACAAAATAGCTTGGAGGGATGCTTGTCTCATTGAAATGCTAACTAACCCCAAGGTATTTTGCTTAAAAGTCTTTCCCTAGTTTCCCTGTGGATTGATCCACAAAACATTTCAAGATGATTTTGTGTGACCCATCCCCAACCCTGCCTTGTATATTGGTAGGATAGGAGAGAGGAGAAATCCACAAATTCGTGAAGTTAAGTAATCACAAATTCTCTCAATTTTCTCATAGTCTGTTTCTTGGAAGTGCCAAGTTATTTTTAAGAAGTAACAATAGTCTTTCCCATTCCCTGCACTGTCTTTCCTCCCTAGAGAGGTTAAATTTCCTTCACTCCAAAACTTCCCCATTTGTTCCCAGATCCCTTGTACAGTATTTTCTCCAGGTTTGGGTCAAAACTCAAAACTATCTTAGGTCATATTCTGGATGTAGTAAAGTACACTAATTCGTCAAGAAAATTATCATTTTCACTTGGATCTGAATAGCAAATAGTATTCATGACATGAAGACCTGAAGGAGGAAGAGAAAAAGGAGACCAAAGAGAATGAGGAGGAGAAATAAAATGAAAAGAAGTGGCTCACAGATGGTAACGAAGGGCATCAAGAAGAAAAGCAAGCAAAGAGGTGCAGAAGACTAAACCCATGCATCTTTGCTTGCCCCACCATTATGGAACATTCTCTTTGGTCTTCAGTTTTCCTCTCTTTTATCTCTTTTCTCCTCTGCCTCCCAATGATGCAAGAAAAATGTATAAGACAATGTAAAGGAATGCATAAAAGAGTAGCATGAGTGTTGCTTTAAGAAAAATAGATGCAGGTGGGAATGAAACCCTCTGGGTGTAGCAATGTGTTCTGAAAGCCGGTAGTGCTTTGTCTAGGTGACCAAGTCTGTTTTCGAAAGCCTAAAGAGACAGAAGACAAGACAGAAGGAAGGGAAATTCTCCTAGTGCTATGACATCTTTTTGGAACAGAAACTCCTTGACAGGCAGGAGAATTTCAAAGAAGCTATAATTTTTTTTTTTTTTTTTTTTTTGGGAACCAGGACATGAAACATAAAACCAACTGACCTATATAAAACCTCCATTAGGTACTCAAGGAAAGTTAAATGTAGAGGCCTGGGTAGCTCAGTTGGTAGAGCATCAGACTTTTAATCTGAGGGTCCAGGGTTCAAGTCCCTGTTCAGGCGTTATTCTCTTTTTACCCTAGTTATTTCCCTTAGAAGCCTATTGACATTCCGCTGCCCCTTAGAGGAACACTTCCAGACATTTACTATAGGCTTCTTGACTCATCTCTTCCTGCTCTTTGCTCAACAAGAGTCGGAATAGAGCAGGGAGAACAGAGAAAGGACAAAGGGTTAAGTGCTTAATTAATAGCCAAAAGGTTGGGGGTCTGAACGCACCAAGAGGTTCCTCAGAAGACAGGCCTGGTAATCTGCTTCTGAATGGTAAAAGCCTAGAAAACACTTTGGAGGAGTTCTACACTGCCCACAAGGGGTCAGAAAAAGTTGAGGCAGCCCCATTCTTCCAAATGAGATGAAAGTTTCTAAAAACAAACTTCAGAGCCAGGGCCAAGATGGTAGAATAGTCATATGCTTCTTGTGGTCCCTCTTATAACAAAGACCTAAAAAAACAAGTGAGTAAATTATATATGACAATCTACGAGCCCTGAATATCGAAGGAAAAGTTGAGGAATTGGACCAAGTGGCAGGGGGAGGGAGAGATTGTTCAGAAGCAGTGAGGAGTTGCCAGACCTGACCTGGTGGGAACCAGCACCCCTCAGGCCAGATCTGCTGGCACAAGCTTGGTGAGGCAAGCAGAGGTGTTCAGGACATGTTTTCCACATTGGAAGAGACTGATTGATGGAGAGTTCACTCATGCTTACAGAATCAGTGAAAAGTGATGCTCTTAGCAAAAGATAAGAATTGCATCTAATCTAACCCAGGGGCCAAAAAAACACCCGTTTGGAAAAAACTCTCTCCCATTTAACTGATCCCTCCCCACCCTGCACTGGGTCCTAAGCAGGATTCAGTGATAGCTGCTTTCCCTGGGCCGGAAGTAGGACATGCCTTGAGCCCTGAGCCATCCTCCCAGCCTGGGAGAAGGAACAAATTAACAAATAAGGGGGAAAAATAATCTGCCAGCTCCTGTAAACTGGGAACTCAGGGCAGAAACAGTTCCTCTGCCTAAGCACAGGCATAAGTGGTCCATGGACTTTCAAACCTGCATGGACCTGTGTGGGACCATTTCAACAGTGTAGGCCCTCATTAGCACAGTTTAACAGGGTATATACCTGAAGACTAATGTCAACTGTTTCAGCTATATGGTGAAGAGTCAGGTTCGTGACTTCTGACATTGCTCTGCCTATTAAGCACAGTCCTCACCTAACCACATCACGGGCCTGAGGACTGGTGGCTTCACCTATGCGACCTAGCCACCCTTGACAGGGATCTAAGGCCAAGTGGTGTCTCTCAGTCTTACAGCCAACAGCATTGTGAGCCCATAGTCTGGCTGCAAAACACACCCACCCAGGCACTCTGGGAACCAGGGACACATTTTCCTCACAGGCACTCAGGGGTTGTTATCAGTCCCCTGCCCTGCTCAGGGCATCGCTCCCTACTGCAAACAGATACTTGTGCCTACACCATTCATACCTGCTCATCTAAGACTGTAGGTGAGAGCGTGCTCCACACACTTGGTGACCGACTACCTGGATGCCTGAGCTGAATCCATACAAGTGAATTGACTCCTGGACTCATATACCTAGTAACAGCTCCAACCAACTGGTGATAGGACATTAGAGCTTCAAAGGCATCAATAATCAAACCAGTTCACCTGAGCAACTTATTTGGGCACATATCAAAATGAAATAAACCAAGAAGCTAGGACACAGTAAGTAAACATAAAATAAATAAATACAATAACTTTATTGATGGCTCAGAGACAACAGTGAATATCAAATCACATAAAAAGGCAGACCATGACAGCTTTAGCAAAGCTCCCAAAATAAAGAATCAAGAAATCTTCCAGAGGAAGGGAAATTCCTGGAATTATCAAAGGCAGAATAAAAAAGATTAATATAGAGAACTTCTCAAGAGATCAGGAAGGAGATCAGGCAAAATGCAGAACAAGACAAGGAAGGCACAGACAGAGCATTAGAGGAACTTAAGAAGATTAGAGAAGTGCATAATGACAAATTTAATAGGCTGCAAGAGTTCACAGAGAGACAGCAAACAGAAATTCAAAGGATTAACAATAAAATTTCAGAATTACACAATTCAGTAGAAAGTCAAAGGAGCAGAACTGAGGAAACGGATGTCAGAATTATTGAGATTGGAAGACAAAGCACTTGACACTGACATATTTGAGGTAAAATCAGATAAAAGAATTATAAGAAGAAATCCTTAGAATTATGTGGGACTCTATCAAGAGAAATAACCTACAAGTGATCTGAGTACCAGAACAGAGGTGGGTAACAGAAAATACAGAGAGAATTGTTGAAGATCTGTTGGCAGTAAACTTCCCTGATATTGTGAAAGATGAGAAGATATCCATCCAAGGTGCTCATTGAACCCCACACAAGGTAGATCCTAAAAGGAAGTCGCTGAGACATAATCAACCTTGCCAAAGCCAAAGGTAAACAGAGAATTTTAAGAGCAGCTAGGGATATACGAAAAGTCACCTACAAATGAGAGTCAGTAAGAATAAGCTCTGATTTTTACTCAGCAGAAACCATGTAGGCAAGAAGGCAAAGGAATGACATACTTAAAGCCAAGACAGATTTGTTTGTTCTTTTGGCAGTCCATGGTACATGCAATATTCTTTGCCAACACCACAATTCAAAGGGGTCAATTCTTCTTCGGTCTTCTTTATTCATTGTCCAGCTTTCACATGCATATAATGCGATTGAAATCGCCATGGCTTGGGCCAGCCTCACCTTAGTCTTCAAGGTGACATCTTTGCTTTTCAGCACTTTAAAGAGATCTCTTGCAGCCAATTTGCCCAATGCGATGGATCTTTTGATTTCTTGACTGCTGCTTCCATGGGTGTTGATTGTGGATCCAAGTAAAATGAAATCCTTGACAACTTCAATATATATATCCATTTGGATTTGATCATACAATCCAGAATATGAACTAAAAGACTTTTTGTTTTTTGACCTAAACTAGGAGAAAATCTTGTACAGAGACCTTGCAGAGGAAGGCTTGGAGTCAAGGAGAAGTCTCCTTTCTCTGCAGGAATTGGGGATCAGTTGCAGCAGAAGAGGTGAGAGGCCAAGTGACCTGGAGGTCTTTTATAATGCATCGCCCCCTTTTCTCTTCTCTCCAAAAGCTGTAACTATGCACCTTCTATCTGTCTGTCACAGGCCATGCCTAAGCCAATTTTGAGGTTACCTAGTTGACTTGGGAAGGACTAAACTACATAGCCTCTGCACCTATGCTAAAAATTGATGCTTATGTAGTTATTACCAATTGTACAGAGTCTCTGACTTTTTGTGGTCACAGCTCCCTCTTTCTAAGCTAAAAGCAGGATGTAAAGAGTAGAGGGGCCACATAGAATTTCTTTAGAAAAAAGTTGGTGTCATGAATTGAATTGTGTCCCCCAAAAATATGTGTATCAATTTATTGTCCACCATCTTGTCACCTGGTGTGGTTTTTCTAAGTGTTGTAAATCCTATCAGCATGATGCTAATGGGATGGGATTAGCGGCAGTTGTATTGATGAAATCTGCAAGATTACATTGTGCTTTAAGACAATTTCTTCTGAGATATAAAAGAGAGAAAAGAGCAGAGATGGGGGACTTCATACCACCAAGAAAGCAGAGCTGGGGGCAGAGTGCATACTTTGGACCTGAGGTTCCTGCACTGAGAAACTCCCAGACAAAGAAAATATTGATGACAAGTTCCTTCCCCTAGAGCCGAAAGACAGAGAAAGAGTTTCTCTGTAGCTGATGTCCTACATCTGGACTTGTAGCCTATTAGACTGTGAGAAAATTCATTTCTCTTTGTTAAAGCCATCCACTTGTGGTATTTCTGTTACAGCAGCAATAGATAACCAAGACAGCTGGGTTTTAATAGGCTTCTTTTAAGAGGTATAAATATGCAGAGCAAAGAAATGGGAACTTTTTAAAAATTATTATTATTTGCATTTAAGCAAAACCTAGTGAACTTCCCCAGTCACAGTGGTGCTTAATCTAAAAGCTGCCTGCCTGTACTTCTTCTACTCTCAATACCAGTCCTACCACTCCATGGGTGGAAATTGGGAAATCCCTGCAGCTACCACTGAAGCCACCAATACCAACGATGTCTGAATTGCAAACAAAAATTCATCCTCACCTGGAGAAACCCCAAGATTATGGCCCCTGGACACCCTTTTAGCTCAGTAATGAAGTCACTCCTGAGGTTCAGCCAAAGATTAGATATGCCCATAAGACAAAACTAGACCGAATGGGCACACCAGCCCAAGGACAAGGACTAGAAGGCAGGAGGCGATAGGAAGGTAATAGGGAAACCAAGGGCGAGAAGGAAGAATGTTGACATGTCGTGGGGTCATTAGCCAATGTCATAAAACAATATGCGTACTAACTGTTTAATGATAAACTAGTTTGTTCTGTAAGCCTTCATCTAAAGTACAATAAAAAATAAATAAATAAAAACTCAAAATGAAAAAGAAATTTCAGCCTCACATGAGCCCTCCACAGTGCTCAGCCTGTCTATCCCAGGAAGGAAAGTGCAGTGAATCACTCTCAAAGGCAAGGAAGTCTTGGGCAAAATGAACAGATTTCTCTTCTGGGACAAGCCTGCTTCTCTTTTCCTTGCCCTCTTCCTCTCTCTCCTTTTTCTCCTTCTCTTCCTTCCTTTCACCCTACCCCACCTCTTGCCTCTCTCGTTCAGCTGTGCACTCCAGAATGAAGTTTTCACAATACTTCAGCAGACTTCTAGTCCCATGCATGCCCATTTTAATCTCTGTATTGAGATTCACATGTAGTTGGTATCTTCATTTTCCATGTCACTTGATAATTTCTTCCCTCCCCTGTACACCCAGTGTAATATCTTCCCAGCATAGGCCCAGGCTCATTCAGGTCAACTGCAGAGCAGGGAGAAATGGAAGGAAGATGAATTTTTTTCTTCGAATTGAGAAGGCTTGAACCTCACACTGGGGAGAAAGAAATTGTAAAAGAATCTAAAATATTTTTGCAGGAAATACTTTAAAAATTTACATCCGAATCGATGGTCTCACCGAAATGTTAAGGCAGAAAGCCTCGACTCTTTGCTCATTGGAAACTGGTTTGAGAACCTGTGAGGACACATGGAGGGCTTTTATTAAAATTCACTTTGCAGATGGTCTTCAGCTGCTGCAAATTTCTCATTCCTTCCAGAGAGGCCAATTCTAAAAGACAAGCTATCACCCAACAGAGTGTTTCTTCTTTATTTTCTGTTCTCCAAAGAAAAAAAAAAATTTTTTTTTTTCTTTATTTTCTGTCATGCCTCGGCCTGTTTTCAGACCACAGCACTCTGGCACATACACTACACTACTTGTCTTCTGGCTTCTCTAGCCTCCTTAACCTGTTTCACACACGTAAATTAGGGTTACAAATAAATTTGACTTCTCTGTTTAGCTAACAGAGCCCCTGGGTGGTGCAAATGGTTAACACATTGGGCTGATAACCAAAAAGTTGAATGTTAGAATCCACCCAGAAGCCCTGGGAAGAAATGTTGGGCTCTCTACATCTGAAAAAAAATCAGCCATTGAAAATCCTATGAAGCACAATTGTACTCTTGTACAGGTGGAGTCACCATTCATCAGAATCAACCGAAAGACAACTTATTATTATTATAATGGTAAATTGTAAATATACAAAGTAGGCTTGATTAAGATTAATATCATTTTAAAATGACAAATTACAAAAGTAAATAATACTTCCTCAGATTTGTGTATTCTCTTGGATTATAGGCATCTAACCAATCTTACAATATCGTAAGGGGCAACACGTTCTACTGCTTGACCATTAAGTGGCCAGCACCACATTCCACTCACCCAATTCCTGAAATTGTTTCTACTTTATTTAATAGGAGGCGTCCAATATCCTGTCACAGTCTAATTGATACAAAAGAGTCTAATGCTCACAGACCATGAAACACAGTTCTTAGAAAGCACCTATCTGCAGACCACAATATGAGCAGCATTAATGAAGAGACAGGATGTACTGAAAGTGAGAAGATAGCCAAGAAAATCTGTCTTCTTTTTGTTTGAGGCTTAGCTCACAAAGAGTAAAATGCATATAACTTAATTATTCAGCTTGTTGAGTTACTACATGTGTATCTCATATAACCAACATCCAGACCAAGGTAAAGAAATGTTCAGCTCTCAGAAGCTCCTTGTATCTATCCCAATCAATTCCAATCTTCAGACCTCTACCACCATTTTCCTGTTTTGAAAAACTATAAATGGAATCATACAACATGTGTTCATCTGAGTATAGAATCATTCAATGTAATTTTTATTAGATACATCCATCTTGTGTCTAATAGCAGTAGTTCTTTTTTATTGCTGTCATATTTCACTGTACTAATACTGTACACCACAATTTTTTCATTTGTTTTGCTGTTGATGTACATACCAAAAAAAAACAACAACAACAAAAAAAAAAACAACCAAACCCACTGCCATCGAGTTGATTCTAACTCATAGCGACCCTATAGGACGGAGTAGAACTGCCCCATAGAGTTTCCAAGGAGCGCCTGGCAGATTAGAACTGCCGACCTCTTGGTTAACAGTCACAGCACTTATCCACTATGCCGTCATATAAAACTAATGCTGCTATGAACATTTTTGTACATATCTTTCAAGGGCAATAAGCATTCATTTTTCTTGGGTCTAAACGCAGCTGTGGAGTTTCAGGGTTATAGGTTATAAATATGTTTTGTTCTAGGCAATATTTCTAAATAATGTACAAGTATGGATGTGCCAGTTGACAGTGTCATCAGCAATGTATGAAATTTTCAGTTGTTCCATATCATCAGCAACACTTGATATTTTCAGTTCTTTTATCTTAATCCATTTTGGTGAAGGGGGTATTATTTCAATGTGTTTTTACTTTGCACTTTCCTTATAATTAATAACGCCCAGTGGTTGCAGCCCACCAGACCAGCTTTGGAAGTGGCTGCAAGGGGCACAGGTCCAGTTCCTGGTGGGAAAAAAGGCTTTAAGAAAGTCAACTGTAGTTGTGTCCTAGAGGTTCAGGGGATGGACTAGAAATGCACTGGGCTGTCCTGCACAGGTTTGATTTCTGCTGACTACAGACTACCTGGATCCCAGGTACTTTAAGTTCCCTTCATTATCAGCAAGCAAGTTGGAGGTTCACCAAAAAAGAGAAAGGCTCTCACTGAGGTGGATTGATGCAGTAGCTGCATAATAACGACTGTGAGGACAGCACAGGACTGGACAGTATTTCTTTTTTGTTGTACATAGGGTCGCTATAAGTTGGAAGCCACTTGATGGCACCTAACAACAACTGCAGCAATCCCTTCTTCTTAAAGAGAAAAAAACCAAACTCATAGCGACCCTATAGAACAGGGTAAAACTGCCCCATAGGGGTTCCAAGGAGCTATTGGTGGATTTGGATTTGAATTGCAGACCTTTTGGTTAGCACCCAAGCTCTTAGCCTCTGTGCCACCAAGGCTCCTTCTTCAAGAGAAGAGGGCTTGAAAAACTTTGTAAGAAGAGAAAAAAAGAAAAGGTGGAGAAAGAGCAGAAAAGTTGAAAATACAGAAGTTCCATCATAGACCTTTCCTTGTCGTTGTGAAAAATGTCACCAGGCAGTTTATTAAGAAGGGGACTTCAGAGCAGGCTGATGGAATGAAATGTCCTAGCAGCAGAAACAGTGTTATTTGGTCTATGATCTCCTTAAGTATTTCCTGGTATAGCAGTTAAGAGAACACAATTTAAAGGCTTAAGAAATAGTGAGATTTGAAACAGTGGGTTTTTCTCTCTGGCCAACTATCGAATCTGTGAAGACCCCTTATAAACATAGGTGATATTTTAAGGAGGATCTTCATGATGTCTTTGTAGTGAGAGAGGCATGGCCCGATGAGAGTGTATCCTAATCTTGAGAAGGTTTGAAACCAATTCCCAACACTTTTGTACTTTCCTCCTTTTTAAAACAGCTTTTTTGCATACTCATGTGGAGATAAACACATTACGTGATGGATTGCCTTGAATTGTTTCCCATTTTCTACAGCCTGTGTCTCCTCGCCACCCAGGGCAGCTGTGTCAGCACAAGGAAGACAAGGAACAAAGAAGGAAATGGAGAAAACAGAATGGCTTATTCAAGATTTCTCCATCAGAAGCAAAAAGCTTGCTCCCATGATATTGTGCTCAATAATCCTCTCTTCCCTTTTCCAGCGTCATTGAGGAGCATGACAGGAAAAGAAGGACTGAAAGAAGAGAGAAAGAATAGGCTCTGTCCTTTCATTTGAAATTCACTTGGTTTTCTGAGCAGTGTTTAGAGCCTGGAATATCCAGAGGGGGACAAGCAGAAAAGCTTCTTTCTGTTTTACATATTCCTCCCCTTTTTGTCTTCCTCATCCTCTATGAACTCATCCCCTCTCAAAAAACTGAATGTTATTTTCAGACATGGGTGGCAAAGGAGCCCATATAATTTTGGATTAGAGAGCAGATTATATTGGATACATTAAGATTAGGTATTCAAAAACACAAGGGCATTGCAAATGAAAGTTAAGTACAATTTTGAAAGAATGGCTAAAACAGGTACTTTCAGGCAGCTGAAATAGCTTAGTTGGGAGAGGATAGACCGATGATCTGGAGATCCCTGGCTCAATCCTGGGTTTGGCAGTCATGTGTAGTTTTCTAGAATTACTATGATTCACTTTATTACAGGACAATTGCAACCCAAGGCTTTGGGATTCTAACAGAACTGAGGATAATACAGTAAAACCTGCAAAAACCAGAACCAGTGTAAGGCAGAAACCTGTCATAGAAGAAAAACTCAAATATTTTCCACTAAAAAGAGAGAAAAGTGGTGACACTGTACCCTGTCAAAGGCAGAAAACTTTCAAGACCAAGAAAAACAAGGCAGTCCCATCAAGTCCAGCTCTCACAGTTTTACTCTACATCTATCCAACAGGGAACTATGTGAGAAAAGTTACATTAACATCTGTATCATCTCTCACTACAATTTTTACTGATTTTTTTCAACTCCAGTCAGGTTGTATATATACATATTTTTATCATCCTCTGCTTCACTTACACATTCCTGAGGTCTTCTACAAAGTGGTAAGTGACATTTTTCATCTCTTATTCTTCTTACTTTTAACTGACAACAGGTAACAATTTGTTTAAAACAACAATAAATAAAACCAAACCAAACCCCTTGCCATCATTTTGATTCCAAACTGGACAGAGTATAACTGTCCCATAGGGTTTTCAAGGAGCAGCTAAGAAAGGCAAAAAAATCCAGTCATGCAAATTGCCCAAATGCCCAATTAAACTAGAGAAGGCAAAAGAAACAGACAAAGAAGCAAATAACCAGGGCAATGAATAGAAAGCAGTTGCTAATATGGTAGATATTAATTAAACAGTATTGCTATCACTTTAAATGCAAATGATTTAAATATATGTATCTTAGTCTGGGTTTTCCAGAGGAGGAAAACCAGAGAAAAATGCATATAAATATTGTCTCAGCCATCTAGTGCTGCCACAACAGAAATACCACAAGCGGATGGCTTTAACAAAGAGAAATTTATTTTCTCACTGTCTAGTAGGTTACAAGTCCAAATTCAGGGCATCGGCCCCAGGGGAAGTCTTTCCCTATCTCTGTCACCTCTGGAGGAAGGTCTTTGTCCTCAATCTCCCCTTGGTCAAGGAGGTTCTCAGGCACAGGGACCCCGGGTCCAAAGGACGCGCTCTGCTCCCTGTGCTGCTTTCTTGGTGGTATGAGGTCCCCAACTCTCTGCTTGCTTCTCTTTCCTTTTATCTCATCCCAGGGAAACTCCCTTTATACTGGATCAGGGAGGTGACCTGAGTAACGGTGGTGTTACAATCCCACCCTAATGGTCTTAACATAAAATTACAATCACAAAATGGAGGACAACCACACAATACTGGGAATCATGGCCTAACCAAGTTGATACACACACTTTTGTGGGGACATATTTCAATCCATGACAAATATATACAACGAAATTCACCTAAAGGAAATGGCTCCTGTAATAGTGGGGACTGGCAAGTCACAAATCCATGGGTCTGGTAGCAGGTTGAAAATCTCTGACACCTCATAGGGTTGTAGGGGCTGTCAAATCCAAAATCTGCTAGTCAAGCAGCAGCCTAGAGACTTCTGCAGGCATAGGCCCAAAGACTGGAGGTCAGGTGCTGAGAAGAGTAAAGAGTCTAGAGAGAGTGAATTTTGCCAGAACATCCCTTTATGTACTGGAGACAGGCTACACTGCAAGGAAATTCCTCTTTCAACCGACTGGTTGCTCACATCAGATCACAAAATGGAAGGTAACTAAATTATAGAAGAGCACATGCCAAGCTACTGAGAATCACATCCTAGCCAAGTTGACACATAACATTAACTATTACAATAACATTTAAAAGACAGACTATCCAAGTGGATTAAAAACTACATGTTGTTTACAAGAAATCCACTTTAAACATAAAAACATGGGTAGATTAAAAGTAAAAAGATGGAGAAAGATACCATACTAACACTAATCAAAAGAAAGCTGGAGCTGCTATACTAACGTCAGGCAAGTCAGATTTCAGAGCAAGGAAAATTATCAAAAATAAAGAAGGGGTTACATAATGATTAAAGGGTCAATTCTCCAAGAAGACATAACAATCCTGAATGTGTATGCACCTAACAACAGAGCATCAAAATACACGAGGCAAAAGTCATATCTGAGGAAGGAATTGAGTCCAAGCCGTACTCTGCTACACATGGGGTTGCCATGAGTCATAATCAATTCGTTGGTACCTGGTCATTGTGGTGGATCCAAGATATACAAGCCAAGCCCAAGCCCAAGCCCAAACCCAGTGCCGTCGAGTCAATTCCGTCTCATAGCGACCCCAAAGGACGGAGTAGAACTGCACCATAGAGTTTCCAAGGAGCACCTGGTGGATTTGAACTGCCAGCCCTTTGATTAGCAGCAGTAGCGCTTAACCACTACACCACCAGGGTTTCCAAGATATACAAAGAACTCCTAAAACTCAACAATAAAAACACAAGCAACCCAATTAGAAAGTGGGTAAAATATCTGAAGAGATACCCCAGCAAAGAAGATATACAGGTGGCATATGTCTTAAAAAAAAAAAAAAAAAAAAACCAATTCCCCCATGAGTAGAATGTGCTTCACATGGCTTTTATTGGAAGTAGATCTCCAGGCCTTTCTTCTGAGGCAACTCTGTGTGGCTCCAAACCACCAATTAATCAATCATTCAGTTAGTAGCTAAAAATTTAACCATTTCCACCACCCAGGGACTCCCACATACCACTAGGGCATTACAAATTAAAACAATGATGCGATACCATTACATACCTACTGTTGCTGTTCTTGTTAGCTGCTGTTGAGTCAGTGCCGACTCACAGTGATCCTAGAGGGCAGAAAAAGGCTCCATAGGGTTTCCAAGGAGCACCTGGTGGTTTGAACTGCCAGCATCTTGGTTAGCAGCCAGGCTCCTAACTACTACCCCACCAGGGTGTCTACACAGCTATTTGAATGGCTAAAATCCTAATACTGACAACACCACATGCTGGCAAGGATGTGGAGCTACAGGAACTTTCATTCATTACCGGGAAAATGCAAAATAGTACAGCTACTTTGGAAGATAGCCTAGCAGTTTCTTACAAAGCTAAATGTAGACGAACATAAACATGTTGTTGTCAGATGCTGTGGAGTCAGTTCTGACTCATAGTGACCCTATGTACAACAAAATAAAACACTGACCGGTCCTGTACCATTCTCACTAGCATTGTTATGCTTGAACCCATTGTTGTAGCCACTGTGTGAATCCATTTTGTTAAGGGTCTTCCTCTTTTTCACTGACCCTCTACTTTACCAAGCATGATGTCCTTCTCCAGGGACTGGTCCATCCTGATAACAGGTCCAAAGTATGTGAGATGAGGTCTCCCCATCCTTGCTTCTAAGGAGAATTCTGCCTGTACTTCTTCCAAGACAAATTTCTTTGTTCTTCTGGCAGTCCATGGTATGTATATCCAACATTCTTCACCAACACCATAATTCAAAGGTATGAATTCTTCTTCAGTCTTCCTTATTCATTGTCCACCTTTCACATGCATATGAGGCAATTGAAAACACCATGGCTTGGGTCAGGTGCACCTTAGTCCTCAAGGTGAAATCTTTGCTTTTTAACACTTTAAAGAGGTCTTTTGCAGAAAATTTGCCCAGTGTAATGCATTGTTTGATTTCTTGACTGCTGCTTCCATGGGTGTTGGTTGTGGGTCCAAGTAAAATGAAATCCTTGACAGCTTTAATCTTTTCTCCATTTATCATGATGTTGCTTATTGATCCGATCGTGAGGATTTTTGTTTTCTTTATGTTGAGGTGTAATCCATACTGAAGGCTGTGATCTTTGGTCTTCACCAGTAAGTGCTTCATGTCCTCTTCATTTTCAGCAAGGAAAGTTGTGTCATCTGCATATCACAGGTTGTTAATGAGTCTTCCTCCCACCCTGGTACCTCCTTCTTCTCCATGTAGTCTGGTTTCTTGGATTATTTGCTTAGCATATGGTTTGAATTAGTATAGTGAAAGGATGCAACACTGACACACATTTCTTTACTTTAAACCACGCATTATCCCCCTGTTCTGTTCAAATGAATGCCTCTTGGTCTATGTAGAGGTTCCTTATGAGCATAATTAAGTGTTCTTGAATTCCCATTCCTCACAATGTTATCCATAATTTGTTATGATTCACATAGTTGAATGCCTTTGCACAGTCAGTGAAGCACAGGTAAACATCTTGTATTCTCTATTTTCAGCCAAGATCCATCTGACATAAGCAATGACATCCCCCCTTCCACATCCTCTTCTGAATTCTTCTTGAACTTCTGGCCGTTCCCTGTTGATGTACAGCTGCAACTTCTTTTGAATGATCTTCAGCAAAATTTTACTTGTATGTTGTATTATGACATTCTTTAATAATTTCTGCATTCTGCTGGATCACTTTTCTTTGGAATGGGCACAAATTTGGATCTCTTCCAGCTGGTTGGCCTGGTAGCTGTCTTCCAAATTTCTTGGCATAGATGAGTGAGCACCTCCAGCACTGCATCTGCTTGAAACATCTCAATTGGAATTCTGTCAATTCCTGGAATCTTGTTTTTCGCCAATGCCTGCAGTACAGCTTGGATCTCTTCCTTCAGTAGCGTAGGTTCTTGATCATATGCTACCTCCAGAAATGGTTGAATGTTGACCAATTCTTTTTGGTACAATGACCTTGTGTATTCTTTCCATCTTCTTTTGATGCTTCCTGCACCATTTATTTTCCCTGTAGAATTCTTCAATATTGAAACTTAAGCCTGGAATTTTTCTTCAATTCTTTCAGCTTGAGAAATGCCGAGTGTGTTCTTCGGTTTTGGTTTTCTAATGCCAGGTCTTTGCACATTTCATTATAATACTTTACTTTGGCTTCTTGAGCCACCCTTTGAAATCCTTTGTTCAGCTCTTTTATTTCATTATTTCTTCCTTTCACTTTACCTACTCTGTGTTCAGGGGCAAGTTTCAGAGTATCTTCTGACATCCATTTTGGTCTTTTCTTTCTTTCCTCTCTTTTTTAATGACCCCTTGCTTTCTTCATGTGTGATGCCCTTGATGTCATTCTAGAACTTGTCTACTCTTCGACCATTCATGTTCAATGTGTCAAATCTATTCTTGAGATGGTCCATCATATGTCTGTCAGTTTGCCATGCCGTAGTATTGTATGTTGCTGTGACACTGGAAACTTTGCCACTGGTATTTCAAATACCAGCAGAGTCACCCTTGGGAGACAGATTTCACCTGAGCTTCCAGACTGATACAGACTAGGAAGAAGGACTTGGCAGTCTACTTCTGAAAAAATTTGCCAGCGAAAACCTATGACTAGCAGCAGAACATTGTCTGATATAGTGGTGAAAGATGAGCCTCTCATGTTGGAAGGCACAAAAAATATGACTGGGGATAAACTGCCTCTTCAAAGTACAGTCGACCTTAATGATGTGAATGGAGTCAATCTCCTAGGACCTTCATTTGCTGATGTGGCACAACTCAAAACGAGAAGAAACATGTACGAATGTTCATTAATAATTGGAATGTGGAATATAGGAGGCAGGGATTTAGGAAAATTGGAAGATGTCAAAATTGAAATGGAATGCATCAAGATCAATATCTTAGGCATTAGTGAGCTGAAATGGACAGTATTGGACATTTTGATACGGACAATGACATAGCCTACTATGTTGGGAATGACAATTTGAAGAGGGTATGCGGTTGCATTCGTCACCAAAAAGAACATTTCAAGGTCTATCCTTAAGTACAATGCTGTCAGTGATAGGATAATATCCACATGCCTACAAGGTAGACCAGTTAATACAACTGTCATTCAAATTTATGGACAAACCACTAATGCCAAAGGTGAAGAAATTGAGGATTTTTACCAATTTTTGAGTCTGAAATTGATCAAACTAGCAGTCAAGACACATTAATAATTACTGGTGATTGGAATGTGAAAGTTGGAAACAAAGAAGGATTGGTTGTTGGAAAATATGGTAATAGTAACGGTCCCGGAGATTGCGTGATAAAATTTTGAAAGACCAATTAATTCTTCAGTGCAAATACCTCTTTTCAACAACATAAACGGCAACTATACATGTGGACCTCACCATACGCAATACACATGAATCAAATCAACTATATCTGTGGAAAGAGATGACGGTAAAGCTCAATGTCATTCGTCAGAACAAGGCCAGGGGACGACTGTGGAACAGGCCATCAATTGCTCCTATGGAAGTTCAAGATGAAGTTGAAGAAAATTAGAACAAGTCCATCAGGGGCAAAGTAGAGCCCATACAGACACATAGGCATATGCAAATATATGATTCAGCCGTTGTGCATCTAGGTATTTACCAGGGAAATAAAAGTTTATGTCCACCAAAAACCTGCCCACAAATGTTTATAGCAGCTTTACTGATAACTGCTAGAAATTTGGAAACAATCAAGATGTCCTTAAATAGATGAATAAACAAGCTGTGGCACACCCATATAATGGAGTATTATTCACGAACAAAAATAAGTGAGCTTTCAAGCTATGAAAAGTAACAGAGTAATCTTAAATGCATATTGCTAAGTGAAAGAAGTTAGTCTGATATGCTACATATTGTATTATTCCAAATACATGACATTCTAGAAAAGACAAAATTTTAGACAGTGAAAAGATCAGTGGCTGCCAGCAATTCAGAGTGGTTTGGAGGGATGAATAGTGGAGCACAGACATTTTTAGGACAGTGAAACTATTCTGAATGATACTGTAATGAGGGTTGCTTGACATTACACATACTGCTTTTACAGCATCAAACAGCCAAGACACCACCCAGTATTTACACACACATACACAGACACACAGGTAAACATATACACATTCCCATCAGTTTTGTGTGTGACACTCTAGTTTTCTCTTTAAGTGAAACCTACCACACACTGTTCCTTGTTCTTATTGTACAAATCCCCTGAGCCCACTGAAAGAACAAGTCTGACAGACAAACCATGTTCTGCCAATTTTGAAAAAGACTCAGTGTTATTTTTATAAGTATTCGCAAAGGCTCATATTTGTGCAAACTATGATGAGAAAAGGCTAACAGGCACTAGAAATCTGGTACCAGGAAATGATTTTTGTTTTTTAAATATCTTCTTATGTAGTTCAGAGAATTGAGTTTTCACCATGATAAATCTCAGGGTTCTAGACCAGTCTTGAGGCAAGCTGATTTATTTTCCACAAGTATCACAAATGAATTTCTAACCCCCAAATCTCAAAGTACATTTTTTCAGTCTTTATTCACCCTCTACATGCAGGTGTTTTTTTTTTTTTTTTTTACATGCAGGTGTTTACTGATCACTCGTAAATCCAAGACCAGAGACCAGAGCACTACCCGAGTTCACTATGTAACATTCTTACAGGTGTGTTCCAAGATATGTTGAATCTCATATGAGTTTATCTTCTCCCTCTTCCAGGCTTTCCCCCATGCCCCTCCACTCACAATTTTTCAGAACTCCCTTTTCTGTACCTACTTCTGTTTGAGAATGACTTAATTTTTTTTTCATGAATAAATGCTTCATTCACTTTTGTTCTTTAAATCCTGTCTATTTACCTTCTATCTTACTCTTATAATTCACCTTTTCTAAATCCTGAAGCTGCTGTTTTGTTCATGTCTTATGAATTCTTTTCTGGACTGCTTGTAGGGCCCTTGAGTTACCTGATATCTCGAGTAGAAAAGACCCTTACAATGAAATGCAGAGTACATCACTTTCGGGTGTTCTTTTGCCATTGCTTTCCTACAACAAATCTGACACATATATTCTGATCGAGCAAACAGCAAATATAGTGAAGGCTTTTACATGGCCAAAATATTAATTTTTTTAGCTTTGTGCCTCAGGTTAAGTCAACTATTGAGGAAATCAAGGGCTGAAAATGGGGACTTGATTCTTTGACACCCATAATAGAAGACAGAGACTTTTAACAACTCGAGGTTGTAAAAAAGCCACCATGGAAACCTCTTGTGGCTATTTATCCAACACATTTCCAATCCTCTGCCTTGACTTTCAAGCCCTGTAAAGAATCAGTATCCTCCACTGGTTCCTGAGCACCTCCTGCCTAAAGCAGCTGCTGATGCCTCTTAACACTGACCAACACTACCCCAATGCTCAAGGAGCATGAATCTCAGGTAGAGCACACGCTTTGCATGTATGTGGCCCTGGCTTCCATCCTCTGTACATCTACACTTTTTCTTCGCTTCAACACTGTTTAAAACCAATCTTGAGAGAATACAGATTCACTTCTCCTAATATTTTCCATTCAATTTCTGCACACATAGACAGGAAAAAGACAACTCAATGGACTTCCTTCAATGCTCTTTCATTTCTATGCTATGAGCTTCTATATCCCTTAAAGTGACTGTGACGGTAGAAGGAGTATGACAAAAAAGGGAAGAAAAGAAGAACCAAATGCTAACAAAATCTCTTCAATCACCCAAAACAAAATCGTGCAGATTAAGCTCCCATTTTGTACTATTATTAAAGAGAAAGACAGATGGGGGGGGGGGTGCTTGAAAGGGCCCTGCAGAGAGTTTTTTTTTTTTTTTTTTAATCAACTAATCCACAAAGCCCCCTAGTGACGCTCTCCACTGGGCTACTTCCAGATATGTAGATGTCTAAATTATTTCAGGGCAAAACTGAGTGCCTAAGTGTCCTTCTCTTTGATTCTCTTTCCCTTTATCCCTGACGAGGTGGCCGAGTGGTTAAGGCGATGGACTGCTAATCCACTGTGCATTGCATGCGTGGGTTCGAATCCCACCCTCGTCGGTTCTTCTTTTCCCCACTTGTCGTGGGAGTAAGATTTGGAGCCCTAGGTTGCACAGTGGTTAAGAGCTTGGCTGCTAACCCAAAGGTTAAAATTTTACTAGTAGGATGCACTGGAGACAGGATAAAAGGGGACAGGGAGAGGAAAGGTGAAGGTGACACATAATGGGATGAAGAATATGAAGGGGAAGATAAGAGAAGGGAAGTGGGTTTGGGTGTGGAAGAACTAGAAGAGAAGGTGAAAGAAGGTTTGGAACTAGGTCTTTAGGATGCACAAAATATGGATGGCCAAAGAAGTACTTTGAGACTACCAGGGTTGCCTATGTCCCCTCTGTTCTCTCTACAAGGCAGGAAGTCAGAAAGTTCCCTTCCTCCTAAGGAAAATGGACTATGGGTGTTTTTCCAATAGGAGCATGCAGCTGTTTTTGCTCAAGACTTTTGTGGTTTTAAGAGAGCTTAGAAGCTCTTTCCACCTCTGGAAATAATTTTTCAACTGTGGATGCTGGAAGACTTAAGGTTTCCTGAGAAATCCCTTTCCTCTGGATAGCACCCAAACACTTCACGGTTAACAAAGAGTTGGGAATCACAGATCTCTGTGGTTGGGATCACAGATCTCCATGACTGGTGATTGGACGGACATTTTGCTGACCAGGAAGAGCTGGTGGCATAGTGGTTAAGAGCTGTAGCTGCTAACCAAAAGGCTGGCAGTTCAAATCCACCAGGCACTCCTTGGAAACCCTATGGGGCAGTTCTACTCTGTCCTGTAGGGTCACTATGAGTTGAAATCCACTTGATGCAACAGGTTGTTGTTTGTTTGCTGACCAAGATTATATGGGTAGGTGTGGAAGTGTAGAAGGAATGGGAAAAAGAAAAGCAGATGGAAACCTTCCTCCTGAAACTGCTATCTGTTCATTGACACAGGCACAGGTGAGGGAAAAAAGAAGACTCAAAAGGAACTTGTCCAACAGTCACTTCCCCCTACTTTCCATCTGTCTTTTTCTTCCCAACTTCTTAATAATAATGAGAAATTGTAGTAAAGGAGAACAGGCGGTCTGTGACACGGTGGGATCTTGTTGCTTCACCATCAGCAGGTCCTGAGTGAGCACCTTCTTTTATTCCAGTTCCTCCTTACATCATTGTTCTTAAGCAGTTAGGTTGGGAAGCCCAAAGAGTGTCCAGAACTATGGTCCAAGAGAGTAACTATCAAGCAATTTATCCTTTCTGTGAGTAGGAAAAACACAAGAAAAGATATTCACAAAGAGAAAAATGGGAGAAGTCTGAAACAAATCTGACCAGAGTCAAATGCCAGTCAGTGAGAAAGGGAAATAACACTTGGAGGTACTGGGAATTGAACCCAGGGCCTCGTGCATGCTAAGCACGTGCTCTACCACTGAGCTATACCCCCATTACAAGAAAATTATGAGAACAGTTCATAATACTGACTTCTAGCCTGGTCTATAGGCATATTAAAAGGTCAGTTTTTGCAAGTCAAAGTCCATTATGTTCAATTCTTGTGTTCCTGAATTGCATCAGGCCTCACAGCTATGACAGGAAAATGAAAAAAAAAAAAAAAAAAAAGCATTCCAACCAAATGACTCTGAGATCGGCCAACAGCTTTTGGCTTCTTCAAGGACTGCTTTTAGCCAACTGCCTAAAAGTCTTGTCAGTTCAGTCCACCACGAGGGAGAGTCTCGGGATTGAACGTTCTGTTAAGCCTTTTGATTGTCTTCTTGAAAAGTCGTTCTCTGCCTATGAAGCTTACAGAAAGGCACAAAAGATAGTACAGGGGAATAGAAAGATGAGTTCCATGAGTGCTGCGAAAGAATGAAGATCCAGGTGGGGAAAGAAGACTAGAAGTTAACTAATTCAAAGTACTTGACCGAAACAGGAGCCCTGGTACGCCTTCGTTAGTACGTATGGCTGCTAACGGAAAGGCTTACAGTTCACTCCTTGGAAACCTTATGAGGTCAGGATCGGATCTACAGCAACGGCTCAATTAGACCGAAACGAAGAGCGACAAGTACAGTCACGCTCTTGCAAACGCCTGTGTCCAGCACCTGGGTTTGACAATGTAGTTTTGCCTCGGCGATGCCGTAGCTCTGGTTTTGAAGAGACGGAAGTCAGAAGTCAAAAGAGAGAGGTGAAAGGTGGACACTCCTGTCTTTAAAACATCCCTTTTTTTAGAAAATTATTTCCTTAATGAGGAAAGAACAAGAGAAGCCCTTCGTGGGCTGGGCACAAACTTCAAGACAAAATGGCTCTTTATAAAGTTTCCCTGTGCCTGGAGAATTCGCAAATTCCCGATGTGGTGCTACTGTTAATCCAGATATAATGGATTAAATCCAAATCTTGGATGGAGAGAACATGTGTCCGGAACGCATAGATTAAACAAAAAAACCAAACCCGTCGCCATTGAGTCGATCCCAACTCATAGCGACCCTATAGGACAGGGTAGAAGTGCCCTATAGAGTTTCCAAGAGCGCCTCGTGGATTCAAACTGCCAACCTTTCAGTTGGCAGCCACAGCTCTTAAACTACACCGCCAGGGTTTACCAATGCAGCTGTCAGCGGTGGGATTCGAACCCAATTCCTGGTAGAGATGGAAACCTTAATCCAGCGCCTTGGACCGCTCAGTTAAGTAGACAAATTATTAACTTCATAGATTAAGTTATTACCATATTAGAAAGACACCTGTCTGAAAAAGAGTGCAAGGAGGAGTGAGTGTGAGGAATGGAATCAATAGGAAAGAGTGGGAGGGGTTATAGCTGGAGAAAGGATGACGCTGAGCGGAGGGGGGAAGCAGCAGCAGAGAAGTAGATGGCAGAGAGGAAAGGGATAGGGTTTGGAGAAGAGTCTGTAAGAAAAGATAGGATATGGACAAGCGTGCAGGTAGAAAGTGACCAAGTTCCCATCTTTACTATGCTGTCGGCAGGCCCTCCGGAAGAGAGAGGCTAAAGTAAATTCTTTCAAAGCATATCTCCCACAAAAAGATATGACTGGTTTTGCTCTGGGCTACCTCCTGATATGCTGATGTCTAAATTACCTCAGGGCAAAACTGAGTGTATAATCTTTCCTTCTCTTTGATTCTCTTTCCCTGTATTCCTGACAAGGTGGCTGACTGGTTAAGGAGATGGACTGCTAATCCATTGTGCATTGCACATGATAAGCTGTCTCAATAAAGTAACAGGAATCCATATTTGGAGGTGTTTTCTCAGGGAAAACCAGTTGTTATCGAGTCGATTCTGACTCACAGCAACCCCATGTGTGTCAGAGTAGAACTGTCCTCTCCAGGGTTGTCAATGGCTAATTTGTTGGAATTAGATCACCAGGTGCCTCTGGGTGACAGGAACCTCCAATGTTTCAGTAACCAACAAGTAAGTGTTAACTATTTAAGTCCACCTAGGGACTCCTTTCCCAAGGAAAAACCAAAATCCAACTGCCCCATAGTATTTCTAGAGAGTGGCTGATGGACTGGAACCGCTGACCTTTGGCTTGGCAGCTATGCTTCTCACCACTTGCCCCACCAGGACTCCTTCCATGGATAGGGACCACTTAAACCCTAGAACATCGAAGTCTCAGCCAGGGGGATACATAAAAACCCAAAAAACTCACTGCTGTCCAGTCAATTCTGACTCTTAGTGACCACATAGGGTTTCCAAGGCTGTAAATCTACAGAAGCCACCTACCACATCTGTCTCCTGTGGAGCCATTGGTGGTTTGAAATCACCAATACTTTGGTGAGCAGTTGATCCCATTAACCACTGTGCCAAAGTCAGCATTAATTCAAGTGGCTTTGGCTCTCAACTCCAAATTAGTTGCTCCTTCTCCACAAAGTTTTTGTGGTATTAGGAATTTTCCAACCATCACACCAGGGTCTAGCACCTTCACTACTTCTGGCTATCACAGCCACAGCAAATAATTATTGGGAAAGAATACAAAAGCGAAGAACCTGAAAAATTGGCTTGGGAAACTTAAATGCAGATGCAGAGAGAAAACAGATCCTAAGCAAAAAACAGTAAGTATATGGTGTCATGGACAGTCACTGTTCAAGCAAACCCTGGAGCCCAAAACACTGGTTGGGAAATTTAGCAGTGACTTTGTCTTGTGAAGCTGCAGCTGGGGTTCTGAGAGCCACACAGAAGCATGTGGGGCAAATGTTGGAGGCTGAGCAAGAACTGCAAGCATATTAATCTTTTGTAACAGCCCACTCCTCTTCCTGGGCATTCAAACCTCAGCCATCACAGAGGCTAAGAGACCAGAAGCTTCAGCCTCTTGCCAAAATTTGTGGTGTCAGTCAACCCACATACAAGTTTTAGGAGGTACTCCTTAACCATTGTGTCTTCTCTTGCTTTTAGTTTTCCTTCTGAGATTTTTTCCCCCATGAGAGGTTTTATCTTCCTGAATATTGGAGTATTTTATATATCACTTCTTCAGTTCCTCCCCAGCACTAGTCATCTCCGCTATCCTAACCTCCCTCAAATAACTGACTGAGACCTCGTTGGCACTGGGAAGTAGCTGACATGGGTGCTTAGAGGCATGAAGTTGTGGTTCTTAAACTTGGGGAATTGCCTGAGAACTTTGTGAATATATGTATTCCTGACTCCACCTCTATAGATCCTGAATGGACTGAGAATCACTGGATAGGGAGGTGATTGGATCTACATCTTTAAAAGTCTCCATGGATGTTTCCATTTTTCAGCCGTGTTTGAGAACTGCTAGCCTAAGAAGTGGTGCTGAGGAAACTGGAGTGAACTGAGCTGCTGGGAAATTTTTGCTACGAGGAAGCACTGTTTGAATAGGCTCTTACTGAACTCATCAAACTTCTGGAGAGCTCAATGCACCAAGCCTTTAATCCGAGGATCTAAGATTCACACCCCTGTCTGAAGTAGATACTTTCAGTTTTCCCTTACTTCTAACTTATACACCAAAGGCTACTAAGCCCAACTTTCTCCTGGAGCAGCTCTGGGAATATTTACAGTGCATTTTGCTACTCACATATTCTCTTTTCTCAATAGGACTCTGAAGAGGAAGATTTCAAATGTGGAAAATCAGATTTGTAGTATTATTTGAGAGTTATTCATTCAATGAGAACAGCAACCTTATGCTCTGTCCTACTGTCAAATATATGATCAAAATAGTGCCTTAAGGGATGAGTAGGATGGCACAGTGTTGAGAGGTCAAGGTTGATGATGGAACTAAAATTTGCAAATTTTTAGGAGGATCCCCAAGTCTCTGGATTGTGGAGATGCTAGGTCCTTTCACTTTGAGAAAGGAGGAATGGACTTTACCACTTGTTATGTTGTTTTCTTCTTCTTTGGGGGCATTGGATAGGATTGGAAAGGGGTAAAAAAAGAATTTGATCTGGGATTTCATTTATTTGAGATGCTTACAAATTTAAGGTGCAAATTCAGGTGGATGTTTTATATGTACAGTGATTCCTGAGACTAGAATGTTACAAAGATCTCTCATCTAGACATTTGTATAAAGCATGTGGCTATAGAGGAGAGGGTCTCTACACAGAAGTAGAGTGAACCCTGAAGAAACTCTATTGTAATTTGAAGATTTGGAGCTCCTTAAAGGCATTCATTAAAAAACAAGGGATATGTTTTGCCCTTAGAGTGATCTTGGATTCTGGACTTCATACTGATTACACTATCTTCTTGGACTATCTTAGAAGACTTAAGGAGCAGCAACCTCCAGGTGAGATAACTTGTACCTCTTCTTTGCCAAGTTCTGCACCAATAAGAATCTTCTCCATCTTCACAGGAACCATATGAAGTCCCCTTATAAACTGTGAAGTCCCCATTTTTCTAACAGAACTTGCCTCACAGCTGACCCAGATGGCAGATTCTCAGAGCAATCGAATGTAAGAGCAGTAAAGAGAAGCAAAGGTCTCCTTGAAGGTGACAATTAGACAGATGTCAGACACAAAGATTTGCAGTCACTTGAGTACAGGTAGAATGATAGAGCAGGGGTTAATTTGGCTCTGAGTCTTGTGAAGCAAAATTAGGATAATTTTGGGTAACTGTGAAGTTATAGGTTGATATTATGCTAGAACACCTGGGCTCCAAACATACCCTTTTAAATTTGCGATATGGAGGAATGCAGGGATGCATTCTTGTGGAATCAAGTTGTACTTGAAAGTCTCAAAAGTGAATTCAGTACGTTATTTGTGAGAAGGTCCAATCTACTCTGTATATCACTCTTGGAACATCTCAAAGGAGGAACTTTTCTTAAATTATAAGATTTTATGAGATACTAAAGTTGAACTTAGCTGAAGAAACATACATACGTTCCCTGTGTTCTAGTCTGGAAATCCAAAACCTTTAAATTGTATGTATAATCCACATAGATCCTGGGAAAAACAGAAGTCAATGTGATTTGTAAGGATTCTCAATAGTGAGGGGATGGAAAAACATTTTGAAGGTAAATTTATATATTATATTCTGCATTTTACAGGCTACATGATCTACCATCCATGTAGAATCTTTCGCAGAAGGACAATAACCATCACATCACTGGTTAGTTTTCACAAGTTAAATCAAATTGCTGCTATGATTCTTGGAGTTTGCAATGGGAAAAGACCAGGAAAAAAAAAAAAAGAAGAGTAACTGTGAAGGGCCTGGAATTGATGAAGAAGATAAGGCATCTACATAAAGTAAAGAGAAAGGAACATAGAGACAACTTCTGATTCATAGTTCTGTACAATTAGAATACGATTGGCTAGTATGTTTAAGAAAAGAAATAAACAGCCATTTGAAATCTTAAAAAGTTATTTCAAAAAAGTAATCAACTAAGAATATCATTGGTGGGTACACAGATTTGCTTCCTTGTCTTTTTGAGGTTCAGCCCATTTTAGATTTCCTAAGCCTCTTTAATGTTAATCATTGATTTGTGAAAGAAGAAACTTCACCTATATTAATTCTTCCTTCCATCAACACCACAGGAATTAGTTACTGGAAGTCAATTCAAGAATCTTCTACTTGTTGGGCATAAGAAAAAACAACCATGAAGGGACTTGAAACCTCAATCCTCTACATCTGGAATCAGATACCTTATCCATTACACCACACAGCCAATACTGTGAGGATACGGTACAAGCATGTAAGTGAAAGTGTTGATAAGGGAACATTAGGTCTCTGTTTTTAAATTTTTCACTTTGCAGTTGGAGGGAATTTTAACAACATTCATAAAAGGAATCAAATATCATCTGAAACGTCTGAGAACAATTACCTAGAATTAATAAACTGAGATTGTGAGATGATCAGAAGTGACATATTTCTTTGAGAGCACTCTCGTCTACATCACTTATAATGAAGATGCGTTTGGGTGGAGAATTACGACCCAAAAGCTAAACTCTTCTATAAAGGGGTGCAGATGACAGCATAAAGAGAGGGATTTCCAGACGTTGGTACCTTCGGACCTTATGGTCTCAAAGATAATACAGCGTTGCTCTAGGGAGAAAAGTCTGGAACCACAAACAAGAGCTTCCTTTGTAGAAATATCTAGTTTTAATGCCAGGAAAATATTTTATTACAATCCATTCATAACATAGCTTTTAAAAACTTTATCCTCTACCCACAAGTCAAAGAATCAGCTGATACTGAGGTGGGATGAGGTAGTGGGTCCCAAATCTCCCCAGAAGAGTGGTCCTGAAGTGGGAGGTGCAGTTTAGTGACTTCCAAGCTACATCAAATGGAGAAAAAGGTGCCCAAATAGCTTGGAGGGACGCTTATCTCATTGAAATGCTAATTAACCACAAAGTATTTTGCCTAAAAGTCATTCCCTAGTTTCCCTGTGGATTCATCCACAAAACAATTCAAGGTGATTTTGTGTAATCCACCCTCAACTCAGCCTTGTATGTTGGTAGGGTAGGAGAGATAAGATATCCACAAATTCCTAAAGTTAAGTAATCACTAATTCTCTCAGTTTTCACGTAGTCTTGATTTCTTGGAAGTGCTGAGTTATTCGCAATAAATAAAAAATAATTTTTTCCTGCTCCTCTCCCTGTCTTTCCTCCCCAGAGACGTTAAGCTTTCCTTCACTCCAAAACTTCCCCCACTTGTTCCCAGAGCCCCTGTACAGTTTTTTTCTCCAAGTTTAGGACAAAATTCAAAAGCTATCTAAGGTCATATTCTGAATGTTACGTTTTAATGTACACTAATTCATGAAGATAATTCTCATTTTCCATTGGATGTGAATAGAAAACATTGTCTACGACACACACACACACACACACACACACACACACACGCAAAATGGACACAAAGACCTGAAGGAGGAAGAGAAAAAAGCAGACCTAAGAGAAGGAGGAGAAGAAATAAAATGAAACGAAGTAGGAGTGGCTTACAGATGGTGGAGAAGTTGCATCATGAAGAAAGGCAAGCACAGAGATGCAGAAGCTTAAACCCATGCACCTTTACTTGCTCACCGTCATGGAACCTTTTCCCCAGCTTTCAGTTTTTCTCTCCTTCAACTCCTTTGGCCTCTGCCTCCCAAGGCTGCAAGAAAGGTGTACAAACAAGACAATGCAGAGGCATACAAAGAAGAGTAGTAGGAGTGTTGCTTCGAGAAAAATAGACGCAGGTGGGTAAACAAGAAACAAAGGACACTTGGTAAAAATTAAGCCATCTGAGTGTAGCAATGCTATCTGAAAGGCAACAGCGCTTTGTCTAGGTGACCAACTCTGTTTCTGAAAATCTAAAGAGACAAAAGACAAGATAAAAGGAAGGGAAATTCTCCTAGCGATTATAACATCTGTTTGAAACAGAATCTCTTGGCAAGCAGGAAAATTCCAAGGAAGCTATTTGGGGACTAGGACATAAAACATAAAACCAATTGGCCTACCTAAAACGCACGTTAGGTAGTCATGAAAACTTCAGACAATGTGCCTGAGTAGCTCAGTTGGTAGATCATCAGACTTTTAACCTGAGGGTCCTGTGTTCAAGTCCCTGTGCAGGCATTCTCCTCGTTTTACCCTCCTTATTTCTCTTAGAATTCTATTGACATTCTACTTCCACTTGGGGAAACCCATCCCTGACATTTACTATAGGCACCTTCATTCCTTTCTTCCTGCTTTGCTCAAAAAGAAACGGAATAGGGCAAGGAGAGCAGAAAAAGGACAAAGTGCTCAATTACTAGCCAAATGTTGGCGGTTTGTACCCACGGAGAGCTGCCTCAGAAGACAGGCTTGGTAATCTGCTCCTGAAAGGTAAAAGCCTAGAAAACACTATGGAGCAGTTCTACACTGACCACAAGGGGTCAATAAAAGTCGAGGCAGCCCAATCCTTCCAAACGAGATGAAGTTTTCTGAAAACAAACTTTGCTGCTACTGTTCCTCATCTTTTGTAATTTAGACTCTTCGTTTGAATGCCCTAAGTGAGGGTCTCTAACAAAAGAACTCCATTAAGAGACTCAGATCGCCAAGTACTCAACACTTGCACTCAAGTAGTCATTTGGAGGGGAGGAAAGCGAAAGGAGAAAGAGAAAGCTAGGAGAGTCGAACTCAGCTGCAGAACCTCCCTTAAAATCCCACAATGCCAGTGTCTAGGGCTGCAAAGATTCTAATCACTCAACCAGAGATGTAGAGCTTCTTGGGGGAAGGGGGAGGTGAAGGGCCGGCTGGCCACAGGGGGTCCCTGATCCAGGCACCGACCTGAGGTGAATAGCGTTAGGGCTCCAGGGAACAACCGCTGTGCCCTCTACTCACCCAAGACCTGGTTTCAAGCAAAGTAGGTTATATACTCGCAAAGACAGTAAAGTCTTCTCGTCTCTAACCTGGCCCTTGCACCCTGCGGTGACTCCCCGTGCTCACCTCCCCTTCCCTCGGTGGAATCCCGGCTGGGGCGCTCAGAGGGCCTGGCCGGTTGGCTGTGAGTCTCAACGCGGCTCTGCGTCCCAGAATATTCCTCGCGGGACTGTAGAAGAGCTGTGAGAGTCTGCCCTGCAGCAGGGCTCGGCGCTCCTAGGACACACGGTGGCTGAAACCTCTGAGGGGATGAGGTGGGGGGAGCGAGGCAGGAAAGGGGACACCCAGGGGCCCCGCCCAAACCGCCTGGGTGAGGTGAGAGCGGGTAGAAAGTGTGCTCTTTAATACATTTTTTTCTTCGGCTGTCTTTATGCTTTGTGATATCCAGGTATCATAAAGAGACAGAAAAAGATGTGAAACTTAGATTTCCGGTGTCCCTGCTTGATGGAACAAAAACCAAACTTGTTGCCGCCGAGATAATGTGAAAGTCTCATCCCTCACTCTCCCACAACATTCCGGGTCACCGATTTCCTCCTTGCACAGGCAAGCCTAATTTCTTGGGTATTCTCTCAGAGATATTATTTCCCCCAGTTTTTATACAAATAAGGAAATACCAAATACATTCCACTGCATCTCGGTTTTTTCACTTCGTGGATGTTGTAGTGATTTCCAAATCAATACAGAAACAGCTTCTTCCTTCTTTGCTTGGCGTTTAGGACACAGAAGCTTCAGCGAAAGAAGGCAAGCCCAGGACACAGCCCTAGCCCCCTGCAGCAATCTCAGCGGGGACCCATCCAGTACACACAAGCTACACACGCCTCTGGAATCTGAGATAAAACAGCGCTCTCTGCACAAGACAAGTGATTTTGTCTAATTTGCAGGTGGATCTAACAGCTCCTCCTTTAAAAGAACTCTCTCCTAACTATCTGATCCCTCCTCCCTCTGCCTCAGCAGGCTGCATTAACAGTTGATTTCCCTGGGCCTGAAATAGGTCTTGCTGTGCTCCCTGAGCCATTCTCCTGGCCTTGGAGCATCATAAGTCACATGATTACATTGCTGCTGGCATGTTTCTATGTGATGTACAAGAGAGAACTAAATATGAGGCTATACACAATCTGTCTGAAATGAAAAGAAAAATATAATTGTTACTGTTTACAAAATTTACAAAACAGCATCAATTTCATTGAGTACCCTGTCTGTTCACTTCCACCAGGGTGCTTGCATTTCCTTGTGTCCTGTCTGCTTGGCACCTATGGGTCTTTGCTTTGGAAACTGGTGCCTGTTTTGCTGCTGCCCTAAGCACACGCTTGCCATGTTTATTGGGTAATTGGTTCCTGGTCCTGTAGGTATAAACTGAAGGTAATGGCAGAGATGCATTCTTTCTGAAGACTCTGGTGGAAAATTCATTCCTTGACTTTTATGGCTTCTAGAGGCCACCAACGTTCTTTGGCTCATGGATGGATCGCTCTAACCTCTGCTTCTGTTGCCTCATTTCCTTTTCTGACTCTGGCCCTCAAGTCATCTTCTTATAAGGGACCTGTGATTATATTGGGTCCACCCAAGAAATCCAGATTAATTTTTCCATGGCAATATCCTTAACTTAATCAAATCTGCAAAGGCCCTTTTGCAGTATAAGCTAACATATCACAGTTTTTGAATATTACGACATGGAAATCTTCACTGAGGCATTATTACACCTACCACATCTGCCCTCTGGTCTCCAAACGTTCACACCTGTCCCACATGCAAACACATGCACTTTGTCCCAACATCCCTCCAAATTTTAATCCATTACAGTACTAACTCAAAGTCCTAAATCTCATCAGCTCAAAAGTCCCAAATTTTTCATTTAAATTCCCTAAATTAGGTATAGGTGAGGCTCTGGGTATAATGCATCCTGAGATACAATTTTCCTCTATCTGTGAATCTGTGAAATTCAAGAAACAAGTTATCTGCTCCCAAGAATACAGAGGTGGGACAGGTATAAGATTACAGTTAAAGACATTCCAATTAAAAATGGATGAAATTGCAAGAAAAGAAAAGAAAGGAGTCATTGGTCCCAAGAAATGTCTAAATCTAGCCAGGCAAAAAGCATGAGCTTTCAAGGCCGGAATTAATGTTCTGTGGTTTGATGGTTCTGTCATCGGAGTCATCCTTTCATTTTCATAAAGGTAGCATGTGTTTACAGCCAAGTACTTTCATCAGCCTGTTTTCTGTCTGATGACTATTAGGAATGTGAGACAGGGATTGAGGGGTACATGATTTATTGAGCGAGTCATCTTCAGGATGGGAAAGGAAAGTAGCCAAACAATAATATGTTCTTAGGTAAAGTCTGGGTTTGGCCTAACCCACGTCATTATGAGTTGGAATCGACTCATTGGCAATGGGTTTGGGTATTTTGTTTGTTCTGTGTGAAAGGGGCCCTGGAGTATACATCACATAGCAGAGTTGTCTTTGCATCAACCGGTTTGGGCTTTTGCATTTTCCACCTCCTCCAGTCAGTCTTCGGCTGCTGCTAGGAATGGAGTGGTGGCATAATCTACTAGGTGTAACCAAGGACAATTCACTGGAGAAGGTCGCAGGGGGATAAACCCTTGGGAGTTTGGGTGCAGTGGCTGTAAAAAGAAAGTGGAAAATAAAGGAGCTGAAGGGGTACTAAGATCATGTACTACCGTGAAAGAATTAGATGAGTGGAATATACGCTAGGTTTGTAATTTTATATCTGAAGTGTGAATGTTCCATATGTCATCTCTTAATTTAGGAAAAAGAACAGATTTCATTTATTTGCTAGTATAAATCACTTATTTTGTTTTAATGCTTGGAACTTTTATCTTTAGATTTTAGATAATATTCAGTGTTTTTCAAAGAATTAAGTACTTGGCACAAAACGATTGTTCAAAAATAAGAAGAATAAGAATAATGATAAAAATGAGATCTCTAGATGGTACATTTGTTTTGCACTGAACTGGCGATCTGCTTTCATAAAGTTTGCAGCCAAGAAAATCCTATGGAGCAGTTCTACACTGTACTACATGGAGTTACCATGAGTTGGAATGGACTCCTTGGCAACTATCATCAACAACAACAATAATGAACTTTAATGCTTATTTATGTGCCAGATACCTTTCTAAACCATTTTATGTATATTTACTCATCCAGTCCTCCCATCAACTCTATTACATAGGCTTATTACTATTTCCATTTTACATATTGGAAATTGAGGCCCAGAAAGCTAAAGCAATTTGCCAAACGTTCCCTGAGCTATTAAGAAGAGCAGCTGAGGGATGAATACAGGCAGTGTGACCTAGTTCAACATGGTCCTACTCAA
Source organism: Elephas maximus indicus (assembly GCF_024166365.1). Taxonomy (NCBI): domain Eukaryota; kingdom Metazoa; phylum Chordata; class Mammalia; order Proboscidea; family Elephantidae; genus Elephas; species Elephas maximus. The sequence goes on along the minus strand of NC_064819.1, from coordinate 81,067,219 downwards.
AACGAACAGAGGTGAAGTCTAGATATACTTCAGGGACAATTTTCTAATTACAAGCAACCCCAGTTTACAAAACTCCAACTTACACACAAGTTGTGGTAGTGGATCATCCTTCATAAAGCCTATTATATTAAAAATTGGGGGTACCTACAATGTTTCAAAACAACAAACAGGTTCAACTTTGGAATTTGCATCAACATATATTATTATTACTGTATAATTATGTTAAAGATGTTTTACTGTATCTGGAAGTGTTTAATGTTTTTTACACATAGAAAGGTACCCTACATACTGTAGTATATACTAAGACAAACATTTGACTAAAGGACATTAGATATGAACCATACCTAACTGTTCTGATTTACATACCAATTTGTTTCTACCTTACTTAATAAGAGAATTCAATTGTACCGCTACATCAAATTGATACATAAGTTTCTAATGCTCAAAGTAAGGTAGAAAACAGTTCCTAGACAGGCACCAGTCTGCAGACCACAATTTGAACAGGACTAATGGGATCACTATGAGTCAGAATCATCTTGACTGCACCTAACAGCAACAACAATGTGGACGTAAGATATACTGGAGTTGGAGCCCTGGTGGTGCAGTGGTTAAAAGGTCAGCTGCTATCCCAAAGGTTAGTTGTTCAAATCTATCAGCTGCTCCTTGGAAACCCTATGAAGCAGTTCTACTCTGTCCCAGAGGGTCACTATGAGTTGGAATTTACTCAATTGCAATGGGTTTGGTTTTTTTGTTTGTTTTTTGCAAGTGATAAGATACTCAAGGAAATCCTTCTTCCTCCTCTTTTCTATTTAAATTGAGGCTAGATTCACGTCAAGTGAAATGCAAAAAACTTAATTTTCAGTTTTATGAATACACACACACATACCATGGAGCCAACATCCAGATGAAGATAAAGAAATTTTCAGCTCCCAGGAGCTCCCTTGTACCTCATCCCAATCAATTCCAATCTTCTGACTCCTACTAGCATAGATTAGTTTTTCCTGTGCTTTGAAATATAAGAAAGGAAATCAAAAAGTATGTGCTCATTTGAGTATGGATTCTTTCACTCAATATGTTTTTTATTAGATACATCCATACTTTTTCTAGTAGCAGTATTTCTTTCTTAGTGCTCTGTCATATTCCATTGTATGAATACTGGACATCAGACTTTTTCATTTTTTACTGCTGGTGTACATTTGAAATGGCTAATGCTGCTATGAACATTCTTGTACATGTCTTTCAAGGGCAATAAGCACTCATTTTCCTCAGGTCTGATTGCCGCTGTGGACTTTCTGGGTTGTAGATCGTATGCATATTTGTTTGAGGCAATATTTCCAAATGGTGTCTCTGAGCACATGTACCAGTTGACAATCTCATCAGCAATGTATGAAAGTTTCAGCTCTGTATCATCAGAGACAGTTGATATCCTCAGTTACTTTAACTAAAGCAATTTTGGTGAAAGGTAGTATTACTTCATTGTGTTTGTTAATTTGCAATAAGTACATTCTTTAGTGAAGTGTATGTTTAGTCTTCGCTCTTTCTTATTGAGTTTCAGCCTTTTTTCTTAGTGTTTCATAACAGTTCTTCATCCATTCTACATAAGGGTCCTTTGTCAAATGTAAGAATTGAAATATCTTCTCCTAGACTGTGGTTAATCCCCTCTTCGTAAGGAGAAGGGGGCATGAAAAACTTGGCAAGAAGAGAAAAAAAGAAAAAGTGGGTCGAGAGAGAAGTTGAAAAAACAAGAGGAAGTTCTATCATAAGTCTTTCTTGGTGGTTGCAGAAAAAAATGGGCAAGGCAGTTTACTTGGAGTGGGAAAATGGGGTGGAATGTCCTAGGAGCAGAATGTGTTTTTTGGTCTTCAATCTCTTTACTTATTTCCTGGTGTAGTTAAGGGCTTTAGAAATAGTGAAATTTGAAACAGTGCATTTTCTCTCTGGTCAGTTATTAGATCTGCCAAAACTGCTTAGAAATATGGATAATATTTCAAGAAAGGTCTTCATGAGGTTTCTTCCGTGAGAGAGGTGTGGCTCAATAGGAGACTGTCCTTTCCTTGAGAGGGTCTGAAATCATGTACACGTACCTGCTTTTTACAATTCCTTACATTTTTTTTTTTTTTTTGCTTTGCTTTTTAATATACATTTTGGGTACTCATAGGTATTAAGCACATTATCCGATGGATTGCCTTGAAGTATTTCCCTCTTTATACTCCATGTATCTCCTCACCACCCATGATGCCTGTGTCAGCACAAGGAAGAAGGAAGGAAATACAGAAAACAAAATTGGCTTCTTCAGAATTTCCTCAAATGGCAGCAAGAAGCCCGCCAGCACATTAACCTGCTCACTAATCCTCTGTTCCCTTTTGCAGTGTCATTGAAGAGCAAGACAGAAAAAGAAGGACTGAAAGAAGAGAAAAAGAACAGGCTCGATCATTTCAATTGAAATTCCCTTAGTTTTCTCAGCAGTGTTTGGAGCATGAAAGAGCCAGAAGTTACTAAGCAGAAAAACATCACCCTGTTTTACCTGTTCCTCCCCTTTGTTGCCATCCCTGTCCTCTACCTACCTGTCCATGGTTTCAGAATATTGGATTCCATTTTCAGACATGGATGGTAATGGAGCCTTATAATGTTGTCTCTGAGCAAGTGCATAATATAGAATAAGTTAAAACTAAATATTTGAGATCACATCAGCTGTGATAATATTTTGAAGAAAGACTGAAATGACCATTTTCAGGCTGCAGAAATAGCTCAGTTGGGAGAGCAATAGACTGAAGATCTGAAGATCCCTGGCTGGATTCCACGTTTCCACAACTGAAGTCAATTTTGCTTTATTTCTTTCTTAAAAAGCATTTGCATTCCAAGGCTTTGGATTCTAATAGAAATGAATACTGCAGTTATCCAACACAGTAGTATTAAAAAAAAAAAAAATCTCTGTCTAGGAACCTTGGTGGTGCAGTTGTCGAGTGTTTGGCTACTAACAAAAGGTCGGTGGTTCCAACCTACCACCCGCTCGGGGAGAGAAAAACGTCACTGTCAGCTTCCATAAAGATTTACAGCCTTGGAAACCATATGGAGCAATTCTACCCTGTCCATAGATTTGCTATGAGTCAGAATCGATTGGGCAAGAATGGGTTTGATTTCGTTTGGTTTTGAGGTCTTCCGTGAAATACTAACCGACATTCTGCATATTTCATTTAAAATTTTAAGAATAAAAAAAAGAAAACTGAAATTTAATAAGGAAACCTAGGAACTGATGGAGTACAGAATTCCAATATGCTACATGCTGTTGCATTTATGATTCATTTCTGCTGTGATATTATATATTCTGTGTGGGGACATCTACCACAGCCTTCACCAGACAGAGTCCAGTACAGCTAGATGGTGCCTGGCTACCACCACTGACTGCAGTGATAGGGATCACAACAGAGGGTGCCAGACACAGCTAGAGAAAAACATAGAACAAAATTCTAACTCACAAAAGAAGACCAGACTTGCTGGCCTGACAGAAACAGGAGAAACCCCAAGAGTATGGCCCCTGGACACCATTTTAGCTCAGTAATGAAGTAATTCCCAAGGTTCACTCCTCAGCCCAAGATTAGACAGGCCTATAAAACTAAACGAGGATAAAGGAGCACACCAGCCGAGCGGCAAGGACTAGAAGACAGGGGGGTACAGGAAAGCCGGTTATAGGGAACCCAAGGTGGAGAAGGGAGAGTGTTGACATGTGGTAGAGTTGTTAACCAGTGTCATAAAACAATATGTGTACTAACTGTTTAATGAGAAACTAGTTTGTTCTGTAAGCCTTCATCTAAAGAACAATAAAAAAAAGTAAATAAGGAACTGAAATTCAATGTGGAAACCTAGAAATTGATGGAGCAAGGAATCCCGTATGCTACATGCTGTTGCCCTTATGACTTTCATTTCTGTTCTGATATTAGTATTATGTGCGTAGGGAAAGATATATTTTTAACCAGAAGAAATGTTTTAAAATCCTGTAGAAAAAGAATCACTACATTATATAAGAAATGTTTCTGGCTGGTGCAAATATTTTGTGCTCGGTAACCGAAAGGTTGGCAATTGGAATTTACACAGCAGCACCATCTAAGCCTGGCAATCTGCTTCCTTAAAAATTGTTGTTGGTTGCTATCCAGGCGATTCTGACTCATGTTGATCCCATGGGGTGACTCCATGTGTTGCCTGTAACCTTAAACGAAGCAGACGGCCTGCCTTTTCTTCCACTGGAACCAACAATCTTTAGGTTAGCAGTCAAGTGTAATTGTGCCCCTGGTCATCCTTAAAGATTAAACCAAAAACTCAAAACGATTGTGATGGAGCCAATTTCCACTCACAGCTGTAATATTTCCCAGAACCCACTGACTGCCTTCTTTCTCCCAAATAGCTGCTGGTTGGTTTGAACTGGCCAACATTTTGGTTAGCAGTCCAGCGCTTAACCACAGATTAGAGCCAAAGAAACCATATGGAGGAGTTCTACTCTGTACACATGGGGTCTCCATCCAAGAGTTAGAATCGATTTGATGGCAACGGAGGAATGCCCATTCAGCACCAACAGGGGATTTCTTTCCTTCGTCCCTTCCAATTTCTTCTTTTCCTTCTATCTCCCACAGTGAGAGCGCTGATTACCAACAACCTCAATATGTGTACTCATTTTCTCAAGCCAAAAATTCACACGAAATAATATCAGAATTGCTACATCCATTACCCTAACCATTGCCGTGGAGTCCATTCCGACTAATAGCTACCCTATAGGACAGAGTAGAACTGCCCCATAAGATTTCCAAGGAGCACCTGGTGGATTCAAACTGCCAACATTTTGGTTAGCAGCCATAGTCCTTTACCAGTATGCCACCCCTAGCATTATTTAAAAAACAAAGTCAAAGAGCTGATATGCCGAGTTTAATATTTGCTTGTCATTCTTTTTGTCTTACAGTGAGGACAAAGCACTACGGAAAACATTTACTTGAATCTATTCTCTCTTTTTCCTCCTATGTGGATGTTATTCTTTCAAACTATGTTAGCTTTATTTGTTTCTATTTGTATTTAATTTTACAGTATTTTCACAAACACTTGAGTTAGTTTTATTGACTTATTTGCCTCTGTAACACATTAATATGTTCCCAAGAGTCAAAAGAATACAAAAAGTCAATTCAGACAAGTTCCAAGAGAATGTTGTAACTTGTGATTCATCCAGGTGATAGAATGGAAGCAGGCTCTGGGTAATCTGGTGGCAGAGCATTGACTAGGAACAGTATTGATCTTTCTAGTACTAAGATAACCTTCTCTGGTTGTGTTTGCGTCTGGGAGTGTGCAGTGTAGGGAGTTTGGAAGTAGTGGAATTGAACTTAAAGTGATTTTATCTTGACTTAATCTTCAAAGACTCTGAGAATAGTCATGAAGATTCCTCTCAGATGGGGGGCTAGCTGGGGGCATAGTTCAGTGGTGGAGCACTGTGCTCAGCATGCATGAAGGTTTCGGTTCAATCCCTACTCTCTTTTGTACCCTCACAACTCAGGCCAAAGATCTTACTCTCAGAACCTTACTTCTTGTTTTTTAATTGTGCTTTAAGTGCAAGTTTACAAATCAAGTCAGTCTCTCATACAAAAATTTATATACACCTTGCTATATACTCCTAATTGCTCTCCACCTAATGAGACAGCTCACTCCTTTCCTCCACTCTCTTTTCGTGTCCATTCCAAGTATTTTTGTCTTGAAATAATACCTAAAAACTTGCCCACTGACTTTTTGTACTTTAATGTTGCATCTTCACAGTTCATTGTACTACTGTTGATACTGAACAGGGATAAGAATGATGGCAAAGAGCATGATACAAATACAAGGGTATGCTCAATTTGAAGATGCATTTTGGCTCGCTTTGCGCAGGACCAGATATATCACGAGTCACATGACTATAGTGCTGCTGGCATGTTCTCACGTGATCTACAAGAGAGAACTAAATGAGAGGCTATGCCTGATCTGTCTGAAATGAAAAGGAAAATATAATTGTTATTGTATGTAAAATTTATAAAATAGTATCAATATCATTTAACACCCTGTTAGTTCCCTTCCAGCATGGTGCTTGCTTTTCCTTGTGTCTTGTCTGCTTGGCATCTATGGGTCCCTGTTTTGTTTTGTTGATGCCCTAAGCACATGTTTACCATGCTTATTGGGTGATCTGTCCCCGGTCCTATAGGTCTAAACTGAAGATGTTGGCAGAGTTGCTTTCTTTCTGGAGACACTGGTGGAGAATTCATTCCTTGACTTTTCTGGCTTCCGGAGGCCACCCACATTCTTGGCTCATGGCTGCATCATTCTGACCTCTGCTTCAGTTGTCTCATGTCCTTTTCTGACTCTGGCCCTCCTGTCTTCCTCTTAAAAGGACCTCGTGATTATATCGTGTCCGCCCAGAAAATCCAGATTCATTTTTCCATGGCAACACCCTTAACTTAATCAAATCTGCAAAGTCCCTTTTGCCACGTAAGGTAACATACACACAGCTTTTGGATATTACTACATGGATGTCTTTGCTGCGGCATTATTACACCTATCAGAGGCTTCCCTCTGATCTCCAAATATTCACATCTGACCCACATGCAAAAACATTCATTTCATCCCAATACCTCCCCAAATCTCAATCCCATTACAGCATCAACTCAAAGTCCAAAATGTCATCAAAATCTCTTCAGCTGAAAAGTCCCCAATCTTTTCATTTCAATTGTCTAAATTAGGTCTGGATGAAGCTCTGAGTATAATCCATCCTGAGATAAAATTCCCCTGTATCTGTGAATCTGTAAAATTCAAGAAACAACTTATCTGCTCCCCCAAATACAATGGCAGAACAGGTATAATAGTTACAGACATTCGAATTAAAAAAAGGGATGAAATTGAAAGAAAAAAAAACAGTCACTGGTCCCAAGTAATGTCTAAATCCAGCCAGGCAAACAACATTAGCTTTCAAGGCCTGGAATGAATGCTCTGTGTTTTCATGGCTCTGCCATCGGAGTCATCCTTTCAGCGTTGTCTTTCCATTTTTATGAAATAGAAAGCATGTGTTTGCAGCTGAACAGTTTCATCAGACCCTTTCATGCCTGAGGAATATTAGGAGTGTGAGATAGGTATTGAGGGGCATGTGATTTACTGAGGGGGTTGTCTTTAGGATGGGAAAGGGAAAGTAGCCAAGCATTAATATGTCCTTGGGTGAAGTCTAGATTTGGCCTGACCCGTGTAGCTATGAGTCAGAATCAATTGTAGGGCAATGGGTTTGTTTGTTTTTATGTGACAGGGGAACTGGGGTATAAATCCCATGACGGAATTGTCCTTGAGTCAAGGGGTTTGGACTTTTGCACCTTCCATCCCCTCCAGTCAGTCACTGAGTATTGCTGGGAATGGAATGGTGGCATAATCTCCAAACCAAGGCAATTCACTGGAGAAGGTCACAGGGATAATCCATCGCTGGGTTGGGTGCAGTGGCTATAAAAAGAAAGTGGGAAAATGAAAGAAGCTGGTAGGAGTACTAAGATCATGTACTACTGAAAAACAATTAGATGAGTGGAAGATACTCTAGGTTTGTAATTTAATATCTGAAGTGCGAATGTCCCATGTGTCATCTCTTAATTTAAATTGAGGCTAGAATCACATAGAGCGAAATGCAGTTCAATGAATAATACATATATATACACCATGGAACCAACATCCAGACCAAGATAAAGAAATTTTCACCTCCCAGGAGCTCCCTTGTACCTCATCCCAATCAATTCTAATTTTCTGACCTCTACTAGCATAAACTAGCTTTTCCTGTGCTTTGAAAAATAAGAAATAAAATCATATAGCACATGTTCATTTTAGTATGGGTTCTTTCACTCAATATGTTTTTTATTAGATGCACCCATACTGTTTCTAGTAGCAGTATTTCTTTCTTATTGCTCTGTCATATTCCATTATATGAATACTGGAATCAGACCTTTTTCATTCATTTTACTGTTGCTATACATTTCAAATGGATAATGCTGCTATGAACATTCTTGTACATGTTTTTCAAGGGCAATAGCATGCATTTTCCTAGGGTCTAACTGCAGCTGTGGACTTGCTGGGTTGTAGGTTGTATGTATATTTTCTTTGAGGCAACATTTGCAAATAGTGTACCAAAGTGGATGTACCAGTTGACAGTCTCATCAGCAATCTATTAAAGTTTCAGTTCAGTATTGTCAGAGACACTTGGTGAAAAGTAGTAGTATTTCATTGTGTTTAATAATTGTGTTTATGCATTTTTTTAGTGAAATATATGTTTAGTCTTTGCTATTTCTCATTTATTTTCAGTCTTTTTTTTCTTAGTGTTTCATAGGAGTTCTTCAAATAGTCTAGATAAGGGTCCTTTGTCAAATATAAGTATTGAAATCTTCTAGACTGTGGTTAATTCCCTATTCTTAAGGAGAAGGTGGCTTGAAAAACTTTGTAAGATGAGAAAAAAAAAGAAAAAATGGATAGGGAGAGAAGTGGAAAAAACAAGAGAAAGTTCCATTACATCTTTCCTGGTGGTTGCAGGAAAAAATGGGCAGGGCAATTTACTAGGGCAGGAACCTTGGAGTGGGATAATGGGGTGGAATGCCTAGGAAGAGAAGGTGTTTTGGGTCTGCAATTTCTTTACTTATTTCCTGGTGTAGTTTAGAGGTTTAAAAATAGTGAAATTTGAAACACTGGATTTTCTCTCTGGTCATCTATCGAATTTACCAAAACCCCTTAGAAATATGGCTAATATTTCAAGGAGGATTTTCATGAAGTTTCTGTCGTGAGAGAGTTGTGGCTTAAGAGGAGAGTATCCTTTCCTTGAGACGGCTTGAAACCGTGCACACTCATCTGCTTTTTACAATTCCCAACAGCTCTGCACTTTTCTCCTTTTTCAAGTGGGTTTTGCGTACTCATACTTATTAAACACATTACCCGATGGATTGCCTTGAGATGTTTCCCCGTTTCTACTCCATGTTTCTCCTTACCACCCAGGGCGCCCGTGCCAGCACCAGGGAGACAAAGAAAAGGAAGGAAATAGAGAATCAGAGTTGGCTTGCTCAGGTTTTTCTCATTTCGAAGCCAGAAGCTCGCCACGCCATTAACCGGCTCATTAATCCTCTGTTCCCTTTTCCAGTGTCATGGAAGACTAATACAGAAAAAGGACTGAAAAAAGAGAAGAAGAACAGGCTCGATCATTTCGTTTGAAATTCCCTTAGTTTTCCGAGCAGTGGTTGGAGCGTGAAAGAGCTAGAGGTTACCAAGCAGAAAAGCATCGCCCCGTTTTACGTTTTCCTCCCCTTTGTCATCTTGTAATAATGTAGAACAAATTAAGAGTAAATATTTGAAAGCACAGTAGCTATGATCATGTTTTATACCAACGATTAAAATAGAACTTCCGAAATAGCTGAAGTGGCTCAGTTGGGAGAGCGTTAGACTGAAGATCTAAAGGTCCCCGGTTCGATCCCGGGTTTCAGCAACTTACTTCGGTATTGCATAACTGCATTCTTAAAAAACATTGCATTCCAAGGCTTTGGAGTCCGCTGGAAGTGTATAGCACAAGTATCCGACGCAGAACTATAGAAAAAAAGAAAACTGTATCAGTTTACAAGCATTCCTGGTGCAGTCGTTAAGGTTGGGCTCCTAACAAAAGGTAGGTGGTCGTTCAGGAAGAGGAAGACATGGCGTTCAGCTTCGGTAAAGGTTTACAGCCCTTGGAAACTTATGGGGAATTTCTACCCTGTCCTACAGGGTCGCTATAAGTCGGAATCTACTGGACCGCAATGGGTTTGACTGGGTTTAGTTTTGAGGTCTTCCATAAAGCGCTAACCGACATTTCGCATATTTTATTTGAAATTTCAAAAATAAGGAACTGAAATTCAATGAGGAAACCTAGGAACTGATGCAGCAAGGAATGCAATATGCTACATGCTGTTATGCTTAAGATTTTCATTTCTGTCCTTCTGATACCATTCTGATATTACGTATTATGTGTATGATAAAAACAATTTTTTTTTATGAGGATGCTAAGGGGAAAGGAATGTTTTTAATCACAAGAAATGTTTAAAAATCCTGCAGAAATAGAATCACTACACTATATGAGGAAGGTCCCCGGGTGGCGCACTCTGCACCGGGTAATCTAACGGTAACCGAAAGGCTGGCGATTGGAACTTACCCAGTGGCACCGTGGACGAAAAGGTCTGGAAATCTGCTTCCTTAAAAATTGTTGTTGGTTGCTATCCAGGCGATTCTGACTCATGTTGACTCCACGTAATCTTAAATGAAGCAGAAGGCCGTGATTTTTCTTCCGGTAAAACCACCAATCTTTAGGTTAGCTCAGACTCAAGCTGGTTGCCGTCAAGTCGATTCCGACTCATAGCGACCCCATAAAAACCAAGCCAAACCCAGTGCGGTCGAGTCGATTCCGACTCACAGCGACCCTATAGGGCAGAGTAGAACTGCCCCATAGAGTTTCCAAGGAGCGCCTGGCGGGTTCGAACTGCGCATCCTTTGGTTAGCAGCCGTAGCACTTAACCACTACGCCACCAGCGAGCCCATAGGAGAGTGGAATTGACCTATCGAGTTTCCAGTAGAGCCTGGTGGATTCGAACTACTGACCTTAACCACTAAGCCACCAGAGTTAGCATTCAAGAGCAATTGTGCCCCTGGTCATCCGCAAAGATTAAATCAAAACCCCAAAACCACTGTGGTGGAGTAGGTTACGACTCACAGCTGTAATCTTTCCCGGAGCCGACCAACCGCCTTCTTTCTCCCGCATAGGCGCTGGTGAGTTCATCCGCCAACCTTCTGGTTAGCAGTCCAGCCCCTAACCACAGGAAACACCTTACAGATTACAGCTAAAGAAACCTTATGGAGCAGTTCAACTCTGCAACACATGGGGTCTCCATCCATGAGTTGGATCTATTTGCTGGAAATGGAGGAATACCCATCCAGCATCAACAGGGAATGTTTTACTTTCCCCCATTCCAATTTCGTGTTTCCTTCTGTCTCCCACAGTGAGAGCCCTGGTTTCCAACAATCTCAATATGTATACTCATTTTCTCAAGCCTAAAATTTACACGAAATAATATCAGAATCGCTACACCCATAGCATTATTTAAATAAAAAAAAACTGCTGCATAGAGTTTAACATTTACTTGCCATTCTTGTTTACAATGAGGACAAAGCACTAAGGTAAACTTTTATTTGAATCTGTTCTCTCTTTTTTCTCCTATGTGGATACGTTATGCTTTTGAAATACGTTAGATTTATTTGTTCCTATTTGTATTTAATTTTAGAGTATTTTCACAAACACGCGAGTTAGTTTTATTTACTTATTTGCCTCCCTAAAACATTAGTATGTTTCCAAGAGTCAAAAGAATACAGAAAGTTATATTCAGACAAGTCCAAGAGAATGTTTATCCTGTAATTCACCCAGGTGATGGAATGGAGGCAGGCTCCCGGCAATCTGGTGGAAGACCATCAACCAGGAGCAATATCTTTCTTCTTAGCACTAAGGTATCCTTCTTAGGTTTGTTCGTGTCCGAGAGAGCACAGCGTCAGGAGTTTGGAAACAGTTGAATTGAACAAGGGGTCGCCATTCATCAGAATCAACTCTAATCGACTGGTTTGTTTTTTGTGTGTATTTGTTTTATTTTAGCCAATAATGGCAAATTATAAATATAGAAAGCAGACTTGATTAAGATCACGGTTATTTTGAAACAATAAATTATAAAAGTAAATAATAATACTTCTCAGATTTTCATGTTCTCTTGGGTTCTAGATGTCCAACCAATCTCACAATATCAAAAGCAGCAACAGAGTTCTACTGCTTGATCATTAAATGGCCAGCTCCACACTCCACTCACCCAATTCCTGAAATTGTTTCTACTTTATTTAAGTGGAAGAGTCCAATATTCTGGCACAGTCAAATTGATTCAAAAGTTTCTAATGCCCACAAACAGGTAAAAACACAGCTCTTAGAAGGCATCAATCTGCAGACCAAAATTTGAACAGCACTAAGGAAGAGATAGGATCTACTGGGGGTGAGACAATATCCAAAGAAATCCTTTCTTCTTTTTAAGTTGAGGCTTGGTTCATGAAGAGGAAAATGCATACAACTTAATTATTCAGCTTAATGACTTATTACATATGTATATATCTCATATAGCCAACATTCAAACCAAGATAAGAAATTTTTCAGCTCTCAGAAGCTGAAATTGTATTTGTATCTATCCCAATTAATTCCAATCTTCTGACCTCTACCACTGTTTTCCTGTGTTTTGAAATACTATAGGTGGAATCATACAATATGTGTTCATTTCAGTATAGACTCTTTCACTCAACATAATTTTTATTAGATACATCCATGTTGTGTCTAGTAGCAGTAGTTCTTTTTTATTGCTGTCATATCCCATTGTATTACTACTGTACATCACAATTTTTGGTTCCTTTTGCTGTTGATGTACATATAAAACAACTAGTGCTGCTGTGAACATTTTTGTCCATATGGTTCAAGGGAAATAAGCCTTCATTTTTCTTGGGTCTAAATGCAGCTGTGGAGTTTTAGGGTTATGGGTCTTATATATATTTTGTTTCGGGCAATATTTCTAAATAGTCTGCAAGTGTGAATGTGTCAGCTGACAGTCTCATCTGCAATGTATGAAAGTTTCAGTTGTTCCATATCATCAGCAACACTTGATATTTTCAATTCTTTTATCTTAAGCAATTTTGGTGGAGGGGAGTATGATTTCACTGTGTTTTAATCTGCATTTTCCTTATAATTAATGATGTTCAGCACCCCAGCTACAGGACTGGCTGCAAGGGGCACAAGTCCAACTCCATGTGGGAAAAAAAAGTCTTTGGGAAAGCATCTGTAGTCGTGGCCGAGTGGTTAAGGCGATGGAGTAGAAATCCATTGGGGATACCCCGCGCAGGTTCGCATCCTGCCGATTACGGACTATTTGGGGCCCTGGTGTTGCGTTGGTAAAGAGTGGTTCCTTGGAAAGCGCATGGATCGCTGATCTCTACGAGTTCCTAGTTGGCTCTGCAGCGATGGTTTTCAGTTTATTTTAGTTTTGCTTTTTAGGTCTCCTGCGGCCCTCACCCTTGAAGGTGCCGAACCGGCCGGCCCTTGACAGAGCTGCCTTCTTAAGAGATTTTGAGGCACTTCTCTCTCCCCGTGTAGCTGATGGTTTGGGCGGTGAAGAGATGGCTGGTGGTGTCAAAACATTTCTCCAGGGCCTTGCCAGGGGAATCAAGGACTCCATCTGGGGTATCTATACCATTTCGAAGCTGGGCGCTCCAATACTGTAAAAGAGGGAGGAAAAGCATAGAAGAAGGCTAGTAGCGACCTGACACAGAAAGGACCCCAGAGTACAGAGCCTAAACAAGACAAGTGAGCCACGTGTTGCTGGTAGAATTTTCCAGTGCTGCGCTTGGAATGGAGGAATATTCTGCTTGAGTCTCCTCTTGTTTCATCAAGTGTTTATTCCTGTGATTCAGTCAGTAACAGCACAAATTATTGGTGATCTTTTCTTCTATCACTATGGAGATGTTTGATCGTGGCTGGAATTCTTCCTCACGTCAATTTTCAGTGCTCTTTGGGTGCTCCCCTGTTGGTGCTTAGCAAAGTTGTCAATGTCATTTGGTTCCAAAATATAGCTGGCCAGGCATTTGAGGTATCAGGGAGGAACCCTCACCCATTCCCTAGTGTCAGGAAAGCAACTGCTGATATGCTCTTCAACCTCTGCCTCAGGCTCTTTTCCTTCTCCAAGGGAAGTTTGGGAGTCTCTTCATCCATCCTGTTGGTCAGCTGGTTTGTCTCCTGCATATGTCCCTTCTATATTCACTACACTGCTTTGGATAATACTGATTCATTAAAGGAATTGAAGTGCACTAGTTGTTGTCAGACATAGAAAGGAACTGGCCCTCCTCCTTTGGATTTGGTTTGCCCTTGGCTTTGCTCACAGCAACGCAGTTCTCATACATTATCAGTGGCTGCCTTTTCTCCATCCTCTTTCCTTTATTCATTTATCAGCACCAATGGAGCAAAGGCCCCTGGCAAAGTGTATCATTTTTAAGTTAAGCCTCTTCTCTCTGGTGGTCTTATTAACAGACCCTTCCATAAGATGGTCTACCTGCAGTCTGCTCAAACTCTGCAGAGAAGTTCCCTTCACCACATCCATCTCCTGCCAAACTTAATGCAGCTGCAGGCCACTGACTTCACCTGCCACCCACAGGGAACCGGTAGGATTGGAAGGAGGATGTGGCAGCTCTTTTCCCTGTTCACCTCCCCTGACCAGGGAAGATAGGACTCTTTCTGCCAAGGGCGCTTTACATATTCTGATCTCTCAGAGGAATTGGAATTCTGTCTCTGGTGCACTTAAGCAGAATCTTCCTGACACTAGTATGTGGATTTTAAGGCCATGAGTCTGAAAGACCACAGGTTTTTCTGTAGCTATTTTCTAGCATTTGCCAGACCTCGTGCCATTTTTTTTTTTTTTTTGTCTCCTGTGCCATTTACCCTCCCACCTCCCTTCCCTGCTTTCCACCCTTGGATGAGTGGATTTTGTAAACCTAGCTGTTGTAATTTGTGGATTTGTTATTTCTGTTGTTTTTCTGTGAAGCACATACACTGGATGTGGTGTGTGAAGGGGTATCTCAGTTGCTCTTGATCGCTCCCTTTACAGCTGTCACTGTCATGTTTTTTGTACCTTGGGTTAGGTTTTGGTCTCTCTTGTTCCACTGCAACACTTTGATCCACAATCAACACCCATGGAAACAGAAGTCACGAAATCAAAAGATGCATTGCATTGGGGAAATTCGCTGCAAAAGACCCCTTAAAGTGTTTAAAAGCACAGATGTCACCTTGAGGATTAAGGTGCACCTGACCCAAGCCATGGTGTTTTCAATTACCTCATATGCATGTGAAAGCTGGACAATGAATAAGGAAGATCAAATAAGAATTGATACCTTTGAATTACGGAGTTGGCAAAGAATACTGAGTATATCACGCACTCCTAGAAGAACAAAAATAATTCGTCTTTGAAGAAGTACACCCAGAATGCTCCTTAGAAGAAGGATTGTGAGACTTCACCTCACATACTTAGGACCTCTTAACAGGATGGATTAGTCCCTGGAGAAGGACATCATGCTTGGTAAAGCAGAGAGCCAGCAAAAAAGAGGAAGACTGTCAATGAGATTAATTGACACAGTGGCTGCAACAATGCACTCAAGCGCAACAATGATTGTCAGGATGGCACAGATCTGGGCAGGGTTTCGTTTTGTTGTACATAGGGTCATTATGAGTCAGAATCGACTTGAAGGCAAATAACAGAAATGACAACTGACTGTGAAAAACCCCTTTTCTTAAAGGAAAACAAACAAACCAAGCCCATTGCTGTTGTGTGTCAATTCCAACTCATAGCGACCCTATAGGACAGAGTATAACTGCCCCATAGAATTTCAGGAAGCTGCTGGTGGATTTGGATTTGAACTACAGACCTTTTGGTTAGCACTGGTGCTGTTAATCACTGCACCACCCGGGCTCCTTCTTAAAGAGAAGCCCCCACCCCAGACTTGAAAAACTTTGTAAGAAAAGAAAAAAAGGCATCAATTCTTCTTGGTGTTCCTTATTCATTGTCTGCCTTTCACATGCATATGAGAAGATTGAAAAAACCATGGCTTGGGTCAGGTGGACCTTAGTCCTCAAGGTGACATCGTTGCTTTTTCACACTTTAAAGAAGTCTTTTGCAGCAGATTTGCCCAATGCAATGCATTATTTGATTTCTTGACTTCTGCTCTCATGGGTGTTGATTGTGGATCCAAGTAAAATGAAATCTTTGACAACTTCAAACTTTTCCCCATTGATCATGATGTTGCTTTTGTTCCAGTTGTGAGGATTTTTGCTTTCTTTATATTGAGTTGGGAAACCCTGGTGGCGTAGTGGTTAAGTACTACAGCTGCTAACTAAAGGGTCGGCAGTTCGAATCTGCCAGACTCTCCTTGGAAACTCTATGGGGCAGTTCTACTCTGTCCTATAGGGTCGCTATGAGTCGGAATTGACTCGATGGCACTGGGTTTGGTTTTTGGATTTATATTGAGGTGCAATCCATACTGAAGGCTGTGGTCTTTGATCTTCATCAGTAATTGCTTCAATTCCTCTTCACTTTCAGCAAGCAAGGTTGTGTCATCTGCTTATTCCAGGTTGTTAATGAGTCTACCTCCCATCCGGATGCTGCTTTCTTCTTCATATGTTCCAGCTTTTTGTATTATTTTCTCGGCATATAGATTGAATAAGTACGGTGAATGGATACAAGCCTGACACATGCTGTTCTTGACTGTAAGCCACGCAGTATCCCGCGTTCTGTTCAAATGACCGTCTCTCTATGTACAGATTTCTCATGAGCACAATTAAGTGTTCTGGAATTCCCACTCCTCAGAATGTTATCCATAATTTGTTATGATCCACACAGTCAAATGCTTTTCCATAGTCCATGAAACACAGGTAAACATCTTTCTGGTCTTCTCTACTTTCAGCCAAGATGTATCTGACATCAGCAATGATCTGTTTTGAGCTTCTGGCAATTCCCTGTTGATGTACGGCCGCAACAGCTTTTGAATGATCTTCAGCGAAATTTTACTTGTATGTTATATCAATGACTAAAAAAAAAAAAAAAAAAACTAGTGCCATCGAGTCGTTTCCAACATAGTTCAAAAATTTCTGTATTGTGTTTGATCATCTTTCTTTGGGATGGGCACAAATTGGAATATCTTCCAGTCAGTTGGCCAGGTAGCTGTGTTACAAATTTCCTTACAAGTGAGCACGTCAAGTGCTGCATCCATTTGTTGAAACATACCAATAGGTGCTGTGTCAATTCCAGGAGCCTAGATTTTTGCCATCACCTTCAGTGCAACTTGGATCTCTTCCTTCAGTACCATCGATTCCTGATCATATGCTACCTCCTGAAATAGTTGAATGTTGACCAATTTTTTAGATGCAGTGATTGTGTATTCTTTCCATCTTCTTTTGATGCTTCCTGCACCATTTAATATTTTCCCCATAGAATCCTCCAATATTGCAACTCGAGCCTTGAGTTTTTTCTTTAGTTCTTTCAGCTTGAGAAATGCCAAACATGATTTACCCTTTTGTTTTTTTTAACTGCAGGTCACTGCACATTTCATTATAATACTTTACTTTGTCTTCTCCAACCATCTTTTGAAATATTCTATTCAGCTCTTTTACTTCATTATTTCTTCCTTTCGCTTCAGCTACTCTATGTTTAAGAACAAGTTTCAGAGTCTCTTCTGACATGCGTTTTGCTCTTTTCTTTCTTTCCTGTCTTTCTAATGACCTCTTGCTTTTTTTCAGGTATGATGTCATCCCACAACTTGTCAAGTCTATTCCTCAGATGGTCAGTTATCTATCTGTCAGTTTGTCATACTGTGCTGGCTTGTGTGTTGCTGTGATGCTGGAAGCTTTGCCACAGGTATTTCAAATACCAGCAGATTCATCTCACGTGGACAGGTTTCAGTATCGCTTCCAGACTAAAACAGGATAGGAAGAAGGAACTGGCAGTCTACTTCTGAAAAAATTGGCCAGTGAAAACCTTGTGAATAGCAGCAGAATACTGGCTGATATGATGCCAAAAGATGAGCCCCTCAGGTTAGAAGGCACTCAAAATATCCTAGGCATTAGTGAGCTGAAATGGACTGGTATTAGCCATTTTTATTTGGACAATCATATGGTCTACTATGCAAATTGAAGAGGAATGATGTTTCATTCATTGTCAAAAAGAATATTTCAAGATCTATCCTGAAATACCGTGCTGTCAGTGTTAGGATAATATCCATATGTCTACAAGGAAGGCCAGTTAATAGGACTATTATTCAAATTTATGCACAAAACACTAATGCCAAAGATGAAGTAATTGAGGATTTTTACCAACTTTTCCAGTCTGAAACTGGTGAAACATGCAGTCAAGGTGCCTTGATAATTACTGGGGATTGGAACGCAAAAGTTGGAAACAAAGAAGGATTGGTTTTTGGAAAAAATGGCCTTGGTGATGGAAATAATGCCGGAGATTGCGTGATAAAATTCTGCAAGACCAACGACTTCTTCATTGCAACCGTCTTTTTCAAGTACATAATGGTGGATGCTTGACATTACACATATTGCTTTTATAACATTAAACAGCCAAGATACTCTCTAGCATTTCCACATACATACACAGACACACAGACAAACATATACACTTCCCCATCACTTTTGTGTGTGACACTCTCGTTTTCTCCCTAAGTGAAACCTACCACACACTATGTCTTGTTCTTATTGTACAAATTCCATGAGCCAACTGAAAGAACAAGTCTGACAGACAAGCCATGTTCTGCCAATTTCAAAAAGACTCTATGTTATTTTTATGAACATTGGCAAAGTCTCATATATGTGCAAACTGGGATAAGAAAAAGCTAATAGGCTCTAGAAATCTGGTACGATTGTAACCTGGCCCTACTAATGCCAGTAAATTTCCATTAGTTGTTAAACCCGCCCAAGTGGGAATTGGCCCACCCAGCACTCACAGAAGGGCCAGCTGTGACCACTAATTGACCTCAACAGCAGATGTAGCCACAGATGGAACCGATCAGAAGAAAAGTAATCACTTGGACCCTATTCTGAAGTGAGAGGTCTGACAAGAACCGTGGCACTTCCTGTTTCCTGGCTGCCTTCTAGAATTTTCCTTCCCCAGTATGCCTGTGCAACCACCATCTTGCTGCCAAAATCACATAAAAGCCGTGCTTCTCAAAGCTCAGGGAGCCAGATCTGACAAACTTCTTCCCGGATCCTCGCTCTGTGCATTGCAATAAAGTTATTTCTCTTTCTCAAAGACCTGTGTCCAGACAATTGGAAAGTCTGAGCACAAGGACCCATCTTCTAGGCTTCTGTAACACCAGGAAATGAATTTTCTCTTAGTCTTCTTATGTAGTTCAAAGAACTGAGTTTAAACCATGATAAATCTCAGATTTCTAGAAGAGTCTTGGAGCAAGCTCATTTATTTTCCACAAATATCACAAAAGAATTTCTAATTCCCATATCTTAAAGTGCATTTTTCAGTCTTTATCCACCCTCTCACTCACAAATCCAAGGGTGGAGACCAGAGTATTATCCTGAGTTCACTGTGTAACATTCTCACTAGTGTGTTCCAAGGTATCTTGAATTTCATATGAGTTTACCTTCTCTCCCTTCCAGACTTCCTCCCATGCCCCTCTACCCCCACTTTTTTCAAAATGCCCTTTTCTGTAACCTCCTTCTGCCTGGAAATGGCTTAAGAATTTTTTTAAACGAATAAATGCTTCACTCACTTTTGTTCTTGTACTTTAAATCCTGTCTATTTACCTTCTATCTTACTCTTATAATTCGCCTTTCTCTAAACCCTGAAGCTACTGTTTCAT
Source organism: Elephas maximus indicus (assembly GCF_024166365.1). Classification (NCBI taxonomy): domain Eukaryota; kingdom Metazoa; phylum Chordata; class Mammalia; order Proboscidea; family Elephantidae; genus Elephas; species Elephas maximus. Next base: position 81,047,752 of record NC_064819.1, on the reverse strand, counting down.
TCATGCTTTATGAATTCCTCTTCTGAATTGTTCGTAGGGCCCAGAGTTATCTGATATCTCTAGAAGAAAAGACCCTTATAATGAAATGCAGAATGCATCACTATGTGGTTTTCTCTGCCGTTGCTTTCCTCCATCAAATCTGGCACATACATTCTGATTGAGCAAACAGTAAATATAGTGAAGACTTTTAGGCAACCAAAAGATTAATTTCTTTAGCTTTGTGCTTCAGGTTAAGACAAAGACAACTATAGAGGAAATCAAAAGAGCTGAAAATGGGGACTTGATTCTTTGCCACCCATAATACAAGGCAGAGACTTTTAACAACTCGAAGTTGTACAAAAGCCACCATGGAAATCTCTTGTGCCTATTTATCCAACACATGTTTCCAATCTTCTGCATTCACCTTCAAGTCCTGTAAAGAATCAGCATCCACCACTGGTTCCTCAGTTCCTCCTGCCTAAAGCAGCTGCTTATGCCTCTTAACACTGATCAACACTACCACAACTCTCAAGGAGCATGAATCTCAGGAAATAACACTTAGTTCTAGGTAAAATTTAGCCAGCAGCACTTCAGGAATGAGGTGTATGTAGCTCAGCGGTAGAGCACATCCTTTGCATGTATGAGCCTCTGGCTTTCATCTTCCACACCTCTACATTTTTTCTCTGCTTCAACACTATTTAAACCCAATCTTGAAAGGATAGAAATTCACTTCTCCTAATATTTTCCATTCAATTCCTGTGCACACAGACTTCAAAAACACAACTCAATGGACTTCCTTGAATGCTCTTTCATTTCTATGCTACGAGCTTCTATATCCTTTAAGGTGACTGTGACAGCAGAAGGGGTATGACAAGAACGGGGAGAAAAGAACCAGATGCTAAGGGAATCCCTTCAATCACCCAAAACAAAAGCCTGCACCTTAAGCTCCCACTATGTACTATTATTAAAGAGACAGAAAGACAGATAAGGGGTGGGGGGTTTGAAAGGGTCCTGTGGATAGTTTTTTTTTTTTTAACCAACTAAACCACAAAGTCCCCTAGTGAATTTCCTCCTGGGCTACCTCTAGTTATGCTGATGTCTGAATCATTTCAGGGCAAGACTGAGTGCATAAGCTTTCCTTGTCTTTGATTCTGCTTTATTTGACTCCTGATGAAGTGACCAAGTGGTTAAGGCAATGAACTGCTAATCCACTGTGCACTGCATGCCTGGGTCCATAATTCCATCCATGTCCTTCCTTCCTCTTCCCCACTGTGTTATGGGAGTGAGATTTGGAACCCTGGTTGCACAGTGGTTAAGGGAATCAGCTGCTAACTGAAAGGTAGGCAGTTTGAATCCACCAGCCACTTCTTAGAAACCCTATGGGGCAGTTCAATTCTATCCTATAGGGTGGCTGTGATTCAGAATCGACTGGACTGCAACGGGTTTGGTTTTTTTTTCTTTTTGACTCCTGACAGGTTCACGGTGTCACCCAGTGAAACACGGCTTTGGAGGGTCATCTTCCATTTGGCCAAGCACAGATTCTCCAGACAGACATCATTTTCCTCCAGCTCTTCATAATTTCAGTGTATTTGGCTTGGAGCTCTGATATTGTCACAAAGAACATTCAGCTGGCAGGGAAAAAGCGTGAGAAATAAGTCTCCATAAAGTAACAGGGATCCATATTTAAACGTGATTTTCCAGGGGAAACCAGTTATCCTTATGTCGATTTTGGCTCATGGTAATCCCATGTATGCTGAAGTAGAACTGTCCTCTATAGGGTTTTCAATGGCTGCTTTTTTGGAAGTAGATCACTAAGCGCCTCTGAGTGACTGGAACCTCCAATATTGCAGCAAGCAAGCGTTAACTATTTAAGACTACCTAGGAACTCCTTTCCCAGGGAAAAACAAAAACCCAACTGCCCCATAGAGTTTGTAGAGACTGGATGATGGATTGGAACTGCCAACCTTTTGCTTAGCACCTAAGCATTTAATCACTTGCACCACCAGGACTCCCTCCAGGCATAGGGAACAGTAAAACCCTACGCCACTGAAGTCTCAGCCACGGGCATAGATAAAAAACAAAACAAAAAAAACTCACTGCTGTGGAGTGGATTCTGACTCCTAGCAACCCCATAGGGTTTTTCTAAGGCTGTGAATCTACGGAAGCCTAATGATACATCTTTCTACTGAGGAGGCGCTGCTGGTTTCCAACACCAACCTTTCAGTGAGCAGGTGATCAGCTGAACCATTGAGCCACAGCCAGCATTAATTCAAGGGGCTTCAGCTTGAAACTCCAAATTAGTTGCTTTTTCTCCATACAGTTTTCATGATATTAGTTTTCCAATCATCACACCAGGGTCCAGCACCTCCACTACTTCTGGCTACCAGAGGGACAGCAGATAATTCTAGGCTAAGAATACAAAAAAGCAGGACCCAAAAAGTTGTCTCAGGAAACTTAGATCCAAATGGAAAGAAAAAAATAAATCCTAAGTGAAAAACAGGAAATATATGGTATCACAGACAATCACTGTACTAGCAAGATCTAGAGTCCAAAACCTTGGTTGGGAAATCAAACAGTGGCTTTTTCTTGTGAAGCTGCAGCTCTAGTTCTGAGAACCACACAGAAGCAAGAGGGAGGCATGTTAGGGGATTAGCAAGAACTGCAAGCATATTAATCTTTTGTAACAGCCCACTTGTGCTCCTGGATAGGCATTCAAACCTCAGCCATCACAGAGGCTAAAAGAATAAAAACTTCAACTTCTTGACAAAATTTGTAGTGTTAGCCAACCCACGTATGAGTTTTAGGAGGTAATCCTTTGTCATTGTGTCTTCTCTTGCTTTTAGTTTTCATTTTGATATTTTTCCCCCGTGAGAGGTTTATATCTTCCTGAATATTGGAATACATTACATATGTCAACTCTTTGGCTCCTCCCCGGCAGTAGTCATCTCCTCTATCCTAACCTCCCGTGATTAAGCAACTGGGGCTTAGTTGGTGCTGGGAAGTAGCTGACATGAGTGCTTAGAGGTGGGAAGTTGTGGATCCCAAACCTGGGGAACTGCCTGAGAACTTTGTCAATATATATATTCCTGACTCCACATCTGTAGATCCTGAATGGCCTGAGAATCACTAGACAGAGAAAGGGTGGGATCTATATCACTGAAAAGTCTCCACAGATGTTCCCATTTTTCAGCCATCTTTGAGAACTGCTAGCCTCAGAATTGGTGCAGAGGGAACTGGAGTAAACTGAGCTGTTGGGAAATTTTCTCTAGGAGGAAGCAGTGGAGACAGGATAAAGGGGGGCTGGGAAAGTGAAAATGAAGGTGACACATTCTGTGATGTAGAAAATGAAGGGGAAGATAGGAGGCAGGAGGTGGGTGTGGGTGTGGAAGAACAAGAAAAGAAGATGAAAGAAGGTTTGGAACTAGGTCCTTAGGATGTGTAGAATTTGGATGGTGAGGAGGTAGTTTGAGCCTGCCAGGGTTGCCTATATCTCCTTTGCTCTCTCTACAATGCGGGAGGTAAGATAGTACCCTTCCTCCTAAGGAAAGTGGATTAAGGGTGTTTGCTCCATAAGAAGATGCAGCTCTTTTTGCCCAAGACTTTTGTGACTTGAAGAGAGCTTACTTAGCAGCTGTTTCCATCTCCGGAAATGATTTTTTCAACTGTGGCTTCTGGAAGACTCAAGGTTTCCTGAGAAATACCTTTCTTCTGGATGACATCCAAATACTTCTTTACCACTAACAAAGAGTTGGGATCACAGCTGCCTGTGGCTGGGATCACAGATCTCCAAAACTGGTGATTGGACTGACTTTTGCTCAACAAGATTGTGTGGGTGGGTGTGGAAGTGTAGGAGGAATGGGAAAAAGAAAATTGGAAAGAAACTTTTCTCCTGAACTTGCTATCTGTCCATTGAGACAGGCACAGGTGAGGGGAAAAAAGAAGATTCAGGAGGAATTTGTCCAACAGTCATTTCTCCCTCCCTCTTTCCATCTGAGTTTTTCTTCCCTACTCCTTAATAAATATGAGAAATTGTAGTAAAGGAGAACAGGCCTTCTTTGATGTGGTGGAATACTGTTGCTTCACGGTCAGCAGATCCTGACTGAGCACCTTCTTTTACTCCAGTTTGTCCCTGACTTCGTTGTACTTAAGTAGTCAGTTGGGAGGCCCAAGTAGTGTCAAGGACCATGGTCCCAGTAATTATCAAATGATTTCTCCTTTCTGTGAGATGGAAAAACACAAGAAAAGGTATTCACAAAAAGAAAAATGGGGAAAGTGTCAAAAAAAATCACCGATATTCAGATGTGCGTCGGTGAGGAAAGAAAACATATATGGAGATGGCTGGGGACTGAACTCAGGTCCTCACGCATGCTAGGCACACATTTTACCACTGAGTTATACCCACTGCCAGCCAGACTTAATGAGACTACTCTTGATACTGACTTCCAGCACGATCTGCAGGCATTTTAAAACGTGAGTTTTCACAAGTCAAAATTCATTATGTTCAATTCTTATGTTCCTGGATTGGACCCTAACTCGTAGCTATGCCAGGAGAAGGGGTAGGGGTGGGGGGAAGGAAACTCCTTCCGGACCAAAAAACTTTCAGATCTTCCAGCAGTTATTGGCTTCTTCAAGGGGTCTTTCAGTCAAATGCCAGACTGTCAGTCAGCTCCAGTCCACCATGAGTGAGAGTCGCGGGATTGAACATTCTGAATAGTCTTCTGATTGTCTTCTTAAAAATTTCTTTTGTGCCTATGAAGCTTGCAGAAAGGCACAAAAGATAGTGCAGGGAAATACAAAGATGTGTTGGGTGAGTGCTCGGAAGGAATGAGGATCCAGGTGCAGAGATGAAAGTACCAACAAAAATTAAAAAAAAAAAAAAACCATTGCCATCGAGTCGATACCGACTAAAGTGACCCTATAGGACAGAGTAGAACTGCCCCACAGGGTTTCCAAGGAGCCCCTGGTGGATTCAAACTGCCTACCTTTTGGTTAGCAGAAGTAGCTCTTAACAAGTAGGCCACCAGGGTTTCCGAAATAAGGCTAAAGGTTAATTAACTCACAGCATTTAACTGAAACAGGAGCCCCGATGGGGCGGTGGTTAGGAGGTATAACTGCTAACCATGAAGGTCAGCAGTTCGAATGCACCAGCCGCTCAACATGGGGTAGGATCGGCTCCATGGCAACCTGTTTATTAGACAACAGCGAAGAGCGACTAGTGCAGCAATGCTTCTTGCAAAGGGCTGCGTCCCGCATCTGGGTCTGGAAACTTGGTTTTGCCTCCTCAAGGTTGTAGCTCTGATATTGAGAGAGAAGAAAGATGGATGGACACTCCTGTAATTAAAGCGTATCATTTAGACCTAATTATTTCCTTAATGAGGAAGCAGAAGAGAAGCGCATTATGGGATGGGCACGACATTCAAAACAAATTCGCTCCTTATAAACTTTCCCTACGACTGGGGAAGCTCGCAAATTCCTGATGTGCGACTGTTAATCCAGATATAGAGAAAATCCAAGTCTTCTTGGCTGGAAGGGAAGGGTGCCTGAAATCTATAGATTAAGTTACTGCGTTATCAGAAAGACACCTCTCTGGGAATTGGAATACGAAGAGGAGTAGGTGTGAGGAATGAAGTGAATTGGAAGAGAGTGGCGGAGTTTATGACGGGGGAAGGGAGGACTCTAAGCGGAGGGGATAAGCAGCAGCAGAGGGGTAGATGGCAGAGAGAAGGGGAATAAGGTTTGAAGATGAGTCTCTAAAAACGGATAGGATATGGCCCGTCACGGAGGCACAAAGTGATCAAGCTCCCATGCTTTCTGCAGGCCCTCGGGAAGAGAGAGGCTAAAATAAGTGCTTTCAAAGCGTATGTCTCACAAAAAGATACGACTAGTTTTGCCCAAAATTTCGCGACCTCCAGGTGAAATCGCTGAGCATTTTGGAATGCGCTCCTGTGCTTCCGTGTTTCTGGAATAGCAGTTGCTGAGATTGGAGTCTTTGGAAAAAGCCACAGGGAGGCCCCGTTGTGCGGATTCCACGTGGTAGCGCAGCAACGTGAAGCTTAAAAACAGAATCCCCGGAGGACTTTGGGCTAGAATATCTTGTATTTGCAGCAATTTTGGGGGGGCTTAATATTCAAAGGAAAGAATGAGACAGAAAGGTCAAGCAGTGACCAAGACTTTTTGGTTTAAATAGACTCTTACCGAACCCATCAAAGTCTTGGAGAGCTCAGTGCACTAGGCATCTTAGGATTCATGACCCTGTTCTGGTGCAGATGCTTTAAGTTTTCCCAAAATTCTTTCTCACTCATACACAAAAGGCTACTGAGCACAGCTTTCTCCTAGAGCAGCTATGGGAATATTTACAGTGCATTTTACTACTGACATGCTTGCTTTTCTCAATGGGAATCTGGAGAGCAAGACTTCAAATGTGCAAAGTCAGATTTGCAGTATCATTTGAGAGGTATTCATTCAATGTGCACAGCAACCTTACTCTTTGTCCTACTGTCAAATAGATGAGCAAAATAGTGACTGAAGGAATGAGGAGGATGGCACAGTGTTGAGAGGTAAAATTTGTTAATGGAATTTAAATGTGGAAATTTTTAGGAACATCCCCAAGTCTCTGGATTGTGGAGATGCTAAGTCCTTTCACTTTGGGAAAGGAGGAGTGGACATTTCTTGTTGTTGTTTTCTTTTTCTTTAGGGGCATTGGATAGGATTGGAAAGTGGAGAGAAGGAGTTTGATCTGGGATTTCATTTATTCAGCATACTCACGAATTTAAGGTGCATTTTTTTTTTTTTTATTCACATTAGTGTTTGGTAAGCACGGTGATTCTTGAGACTAGAATGTTACAAAGGTCTCTCATCTGGACATTTGTGTAAAGCACGTGGCTGTAGAGAAGTGAGTCTCTGCACAGAGGTAGGGTGAGTCCTGAAGACAGTGCATTATAGTTTGAAGATTTGGAGCTCCTTAAAGGTATTCATTGAAAACCAAGCGATAAGCTTTGCCTCTAGAGTGATCTTGGACTCTGAAGTTCATACTGATTATCATTATCTTCTTGGAATTTCTTAGTAGACCTAAGAAGGAGCAACCTCCAAGTGAGATGACTTGTATCTCTTCTTTGCCAATTTCTGTCCCAATAAGGATCTTCTCCATTTCACAGGAATCGCATGAAGTCCCCTTTTAACTTGGGAGGACTCCATTTTTCTAACAGAACTTGCCTCCCAGCTGACCCGGAAGGCAGCTCATCAGAGCATTTGAATGTGAGAGGAGTAAGAGAAGCAAAAGTCCCCTTTGAAGAGACCATTAGACAGATGTCAGCCACAAAGATATGCAATCATTTGTGTGTGGGTAGAAGGATAGGCCCTCCCCCCAAAAAAGCCAAACCAAACCCGTTGCCTTTGAGTCAATTCCAAATCATATCGACCCTATAGAGCAGGGGTTAATATGGCACTGAATATTGTGAAGCACAATTAGGATAGTTTTGGGGTGGCTGAACTCAGGGGTTGATATTGTGGCTAGAGCAACCTGGATTCCAAAAATACACTGGTAAGTTCCCAATATGGAGGGATGCAGAGGAATGCTTTGTTGTTAAACTAACAATAAAGAGGCTCAGCCCATTTTAGATTTCCAAAGCCTCTTTAATGTTAATTATTGATATGTGACAGAAGAAACTTCACCTATATCAATTCTTCCTTCCAGAAACACCTCAGGAATTAGTAGTCACTGGGAGCCAATTCAAGAATCTTCTACTTGTTGTGCAATAAGAAGTAAACAACTATGGAAGGACTTGAACCCTCAATCCTCTAGATCTGGAATCAGAAACGTGATCCATTAGACCATACAGCCAATACTGTGAGGATATGGTACAAGCAAATAAGTTAAAGTGTTGATAAGGGAACATTAGTTTTCTGTTTTCAATTTTTTAACTTTGCAGTTGAAAGCAATTTTTACAACATTCAAAAAAGGAATCAAATATCATCTGAAGCCTCTGAAAATAATTTAGAATTACTAAACCGAGATTGTGAGATAATCAGAAGTGACATATTTCCAGGGCTCTCTCATCTAAGTCACTTATAATGATGATGCATTTTGGTGGAGAATTATAAGCCAAGAACTGCACTCTGCCACAAGCTGGTATGTTCAGATTTTTTTTCTCAAATATAATATGCTGTTGCTCCAGGGAGAAAAGTCTGGAAGCTCAAACAAGAGCTCCCTTTGTCAGAAATGTCTGCTTTTAATGCCAGAAAAATGTTTTATTATAATCCATTTAAAACAAAGATTTTTAAAACATAGCTTTTAAAATACTTTATCCTTTACCCACAAGTAAAAGAATCACCTGATGCAGAGGTGGGATGAGGTAGTGTGTCCCAAATCTCCCTGGGAGAGTGGTCGCTATGTGTGAGGTACAGGTTGGTGTCTTCCAGTCTACATTAAATGCAGAGAAAGTAGACAATGCTAACTAACCCCAAGGTATTTTGCTTAAACGTCTTTCCCTAGTTTCCCTGTGGATTGATCCACAAAACAATTCAAGATGATTTTGTGTGACCCATCCCCAACTCTGCCTTGTATATTGGTAGGTTAGGAGAGAGGAGAAATCCACAAATTCCTGAAGTTAAGTAATCACAACTTCTCTCAGTTTTCACATAGTCTGGATTTCGTGGAAGTGCCGAGTCATGTGGAAGAAGTAAACGATAAGTCTTTTTCCATTCCCTATCCTGACTTTCCTCCCCAGACAGGTTAAATTTCCTTCACTCCAAAACTTCCCCATTTGTTCCCAGATCCCTTGTACAGTATTTTCTCCAGGTTTGGGTCAAAACTCAAAACTATCTTAGGTCATATCCTGGATGCTATGTACTAAAGTACACTAAGTTGTCAAGAAAATTATCATTTTCCCTTGGATCTGAATAGCAAATAGTATTCATGACATGAAGACCTGAAGGAGGAAGAGAAAAAGGAGACCAAAGAGAAGGAGGAGGAGAAATAAAATGAAAAGAAGTGACTCACAGATGGTAACGAAGGGCATCAAGAAGAAAAGCAAGCAAAGAGGTGCAGAAGACTAAACCCATGCACCTTTGCTTCCCCCACCATTATGGAACATTCTCTTTGGTCTTCAGTTTTTCTCTCCTTTATCTCTTTTCTTCTCTGCCTCCCAATGATGCAAGAAAATGTACAAGACAATGCAAAGGAATACAAAAAAGAGTAGCATGAGTGTTGCTTGAAGAAAAATAGATGTGGGTGGGCATGAAACCCTCTGGGTGTAGTAGCAATGTGTTCTGAAAGCCGGTAGTGGTTTGTCTAGGTGACCAAGTCTGTTTGTGAAAGTCTAAAGAGACAGAAGACAAGACAGAAGGAAGGGAAATTGTCCTAGCGCTTATGGCATCTTTTTGGAACAGGAACTTCTTGACAGGCAGAAGAATTACAAAGAAGCTATCTGGGAACCAGGACGTGAAACATAAAACCAACTGACCTACATAAAACCTCCATTAGGTACTCAAGAAAAGTTGGATGTAGAGGCCTGGGTAGCTCAGTTGGTAGAGCATCAGACTTTTAATCTGAGGGTCCAGGGTTCAAGTTCCTATTCAGGCGTTATTCTCTTTTTACCCTAGTTATTTCCCTTAGAAGCCTATTGACATTCCGCTGCCCCTTAGAGGAACACTTCCAGACATTTACTATAGGCTTCTTGACTCATCTTTTCCTGCTCTTTGCTCAACAAGAGTCAGAATAGAGCAGGGAGAACAGAGAAAGGACAAAGGGTTAAATGCTTAATTAATAGCCAAAAGGTTGGGGGTCTGAACGCACCCAGAGGTTCCTCAGAAGACAGGCCTGGTAAACTGCTTCTGAAAGGTGAAAACCTAGAAAACACTATGGAGCAGTTCTACACTGCCCAGAAGGGGTCAGAAAAAGTTGAGGCAGCCCAGTTCTTCCAAATGAGATGAAGGTTTCTAAAAACAAACTTCAGAGCCAGGGCCAAGATGGTGGAATAGTCAGATGCTTCTGGTGGTCCCTCTTATAACAAAGACCTAAATAAACAAGTCAATCGATGATATATGACAATCTATGAGCCCTGAACATGAAAGGGAAAGTTGAGGAAGTGGACCAAGTGGCAGGGAAAGGGAGAGATTGTTCAGAAGCAGTGAGGAGTTGCCAGACCTGACCTGGTGGGAACCAGCACCCCTCAGGCCAGATCTGCTGGCACAAGCTTGGTGAGGCAAGCAGAGGTGTTCAGGACATGTTTTCCACATTGGAAGAGACTGATTGATGGAGAGTTCACTCATGCTTACAGAATCAGTGAAAAGTGATGCTCTTAGCAAAAGATAAGGATTGCATCTAATCTAACCCATGGACCAAAAAAATACCCTTTTGGAAAAAACTCTCTCCCATTTAACTGATCCCTCCCCACCCTGCACTGGGTTCTGAGCCTGATTCAGTGATAGCTGCTTTCCCTGGGCTGGAAGTAGGACCTGCCTGGAGCCCTGAGCCATCCTCCCAGCCTGGGAGAAGGAACAAATTAACAAACAAGGGGGAAAAATAATCTGCCAGCTCCTGTAAACTGGGAACTCAGGGCAGAAACAGTTCCTCTGCCTAAGCACAGGCATAAGTGGTCCATGGACTTTCAACCCTGCATGGACCTGTGTGGGACCATTTCAACAGTGTAGGTCCTCATTAGCACAATGCAACAGGGTATATACCTGAAGACTAATGTCAACTGTTTCAGCTATATGGTGAAGAGTCAGGTTTGTGACTTCTGACATTGCTCTGCCTATTAAGCACAGTCCTCACCTATCCACATCAGGGGCCTGAGGACTGGTGGCTTCACCTATTCGACCTAGCCACCCTTGACAGGGATCCAAGGCTAAGTGGTGCCTCCCAGTCTTACACCCAACAGCATTGGGTGCCCGTAGTCTGGCTGCAAAACACACCCACCTAGGCACTCTGGGAACCAGGGACACATTTTCCTCACAGGCACTCAGGGGTTGTTATCAGTCCCCTGCCTTGCTCAGGGCATCGCCCCCTACTGCAGACAGATACTTGTGCCTACACCAATCATACCTGCTCATCTAAGACTGTAGGTGAGAGCGTGCTCCACATACTTGGTGACCGACTACCTGGACACCTGCGCTGAATCCATACAAGTGAACTGACTCCTGGACTCATATACCTAGTAACAGCTCCAACCAACTGGTGATAGGACATTAGAGCTTCAAAGGCATCAATAATCAAACCAGTTCACCTGAGGAACTTATTTGGGCACATATCAAAATGAAATAAACCAAGAAGCTAGGACACAGTAAGTAAACATAAAATAAATAAATACAATAACTTTATTGATGGCTCAGAGACAACAGTGAATATCAAATCACATAAAAAGGCAGACCATGACAGCTTCAGCAAAGTTTCCAAAATAAGGAATCAAGAAATCTTCCAGAGGAAGGGAAATTCCTGGAATTATCAAAGGCAGAATACAAAAGATTAATATAGAGAACTTCTCAAGAGATCAGGAAGGAGATCAGGCAAAATGCAGAACAAGACAAGGAAGGCACAGACAGAGCATTAGAGGAACTTAAGAAGATTAGAGAAGTGCATAATGACAAATTTAATAGGCTGCAAGAGTTCATAGAGAGACAGCAAACAGAAATTCAGAGGATTAACAATGAAATTTCAGAATTAGACAATTCAGTAGAAAGTCAAAGGAGCAGAACTGAGGAAATGGACATTAGAATTAGTGATATTGGAAGATAAAGCACTTGACACTGACATATTTGAGGTAAAATCAGATAAAAGAATTATAAGAATAAATGCTAAGAATTATGTGGGACTCCATCAAGAGAAATAACCTACAAGTGATCTGAGTACCAGAACAGAGGTGGGTAACAGAAAATACAGAGAGAATTGTTAAAGATCTGTTGGCAGAAAACTTCCCTGATATCATGAAAGATGAGAAGATATCCATCCAAGGTGGTCATTGAACCCCACACAAGGTAGATCCTAAAAGGAAGTTGCTGAGACATATTATAATCAAGCTTGCCAAAGCCAAAAGTAAACAGAGAATTTTAAGAGCAGCTAGGGATATACGAAAAATCACCTACAAATGAGAGTCGGTAAGAATAAGCTCGGATTTTTACTCAGCAGAAACCATGCAGGCAAGAAGGCAAAGGAATGACATATTTAAAGCCAAGACAGATTTGTTTGTTCTTTTGGCAGTCCATGGTACATGCAATATTCTTTGCCAACGCCACAATTCAAAGGGGTCAATTCTTCTTCGGTCTTCCTTATTCATTGTCCATCTTTCACATGCATATGATGCGAATGAAATCGTCATGGCTTGGGCCAGTCTCACCTTAGTCTTCAAGGTGACATCTTTGCTTTTCAGCACTTTAAAGAGATCTCTTGTAGCCAATTTGCCCAGTGCAATGGATCTTTTGATTTCTTGACTGCTGCTTCCATGGGTGTTGATTGTGGATCCAAGTAAAATGAAATCCTTGACAACTTCAGTATTTTCTCCATTTATCATGATGTTGCTTATTGTTCCAGTTGTGAGGATTCTTGCTTTCTTTACGTTGAAGGATAATCCATACTGAAGGCTGTGGTCTCTGATCTTTATTAGTAAATACTTTAAGACCTCTTCACTTTCAGCAAGCAGAGTTGGGTCATCTGCATATAGCAGGTTTCTAATGAGTCTTCCTACATGTTAGCTCATAGGGTTGCAGGCACTAGGAAATCCAAGATGTGCAAGTCTGGCAGCAGGCTAGAGACTTCTGCAGGCATATATCCCAAGAAGAGGAGATCAGGTGCCCTGAAGAGTATAGGGTCAAGAGGGAGTGATTTTTGTCAGAACATCCTTTTATATACTGGAGACAGGCCAGACCCCCAAAGGAAAGTCCTTCTTTAACTATTTGGTTGCTCATACCAGATCACATTATGGAAGAGCACATGCCAAACCGCTGAGAATCAAGGCCTAGCTGACAATAAATAAAAAATAAATAAAAAATAACATTAAACATTACAATGCTAATTAAAAAACATGGACTACCCTAGTGGATTAAAAAGAACCAAAACAACAGACCCAGCTACTTGTTCTTTACACAGAACCCACTTCAATATAAAAACATGGATAGATTAAAGTAAACAGATGGAGAAAGATATACCATGCTAACACTAATCAAAAGAAAGCTGGAGCTGCTATATTAATTTCATACAAGTCAGATTTCAGAGCAAGGAAAATTGTCAAAAATAAAGAAAGGATTACATAATGATTAAAGGGTCAATTCTCCAAGACATAATAATCCTGAGTGTGTATGCACCTAACAACAAAGCATCAAAATACATGAGACGAAACTCATATCTGAGAAAGGACTTAAGTCCAGGCTGTAGTCTGCAACACATGGGGTCACTATGAGTCATAATGAACGTGATGGCAATTGGTGATCCTGGTGGATCCAAGATATATAACAAACTCCTAAAACACAACAATAAAAACACAACCAACCCAATTAAAAAGAGGGTAGAATATCTGAAGAGATAAGTCAGCAAAGAAGGTATACAGAAGACATGTGCCATTAAAAAAACCAAAACAGAACTGGTTACCCATTGTCCAAATTTTACACACTTATAAGTTGAGTGAAAACACTATGGCTTGGATCAGGTGCACCTTAGTCCTCAAGGTGACATCTTTCCTTTTTAACATGTTATAGAGATGCCTTGCAGCTGATTTGCTCAATGCAATGTGTCTTTTGATTTCTTGACCGCTGCTTGCATGGGTGTTATGATGGATCCAAGTAAAATGAAATCCTTGACAACCTCAGACTTTTCTCCATTCATCATGATGTTGCTTATTGGTCCAGTTGTGACAATTTTTGTTTTCTTTATGCTGAGGTGTAATCCGTACTGAAGGCTGTGGTCTTTGATCTTCATTAGTAAGTGCTTCAAGTCCTCTTCACTTTCAGCAAGGGAGGTTGTGTCATCTGCATAACACAGGTGGTTAATGAGTCTTCCTCCAATCCTGACGCCCTGTTCTTCTTCATATAGCCCAGCTTCTCAGATTATTTGCTCACATTGAACAGGTATTGTGAAAGGGCACAACCCTGACGCACACCTTTCCTGACTTTAAACCATGCGGTATTCCCTTGTTGTGTTCAAATGACTGCCTCTTGTTCCATGCGCAGATTTCTCATGAGAACAATTAGGTGTTCCAAAATTCCCGTTCTCTGAAATGTTATCCATAATTTGTTATGATCTTCACAGTCGAATGCCTTAGCATAATCAATAAAACACAGGTGAAAATCTTTCTGGTATTCTCTGCTTTCAGCCAGGATTCATCTGACATCAGCAATGTTATCCCTGGTTCCGTGTTCACTTCTAAATCTGGCTTGAATTTCTGGCAGTTCCCTGTTGATACACTGATGCAGCTGCTTTTGAATGATCTTCAGCAAAATTTTGCTTCCATCTGATATTAATGCTATTGTTGGATAATATCTGCATTTAGTTGGATCACCTTTTCTGGGAATAGCTATAAATATGGATCCCTTCCAGTCTGTTGTTCAGGTAGCTGTCTTAGAAATTTTTTGGCACAGATGAGTGAGCACTTCTAGTGCTGCATCTGTTTTTTGAAACATCTCAGTTGGTATTCCATCAATTCCCAGAGCCTTGTTTTTGGTCAATGCCTTCAGTACAGCTTGAACTTCTTCCTTCAGTACCATCCATTCCTCATACACTACTAGGGAATTACAGATTAATACAATGATGACATATCATTACACATCTATTGTTGCTGTCCGGTTGCTATAATCCCAAATGCTAACAACACCACATGCTGGCAAGGATGTGGAGCTACAGGAACTGTCATTCATTGCTGAGAAAATGCAAAATAACACAGTCACTTTGGAAGACAGTCTAGCAGTTTCTTACAATGCTAAACATAGGCTTACATAAACATGTTGTTTTAGGTGCCATGGAGATGGTTCCAACTCATAGTGACCCCATGCACAAAAGAATGAAACACTGCCTGGTCCTGAGCCATCCTCACAATTATTGTTACAGTCGTGCCCACTGTTGCAGCCACTGTGTCAATCCATCTCATTGAGTGTCTTCCTCTTCTTCCCTGACCCTTCATTTGCCAAGCATGATGTCCTTCTCTAGGGACTGATCTATTCTGAAAACAGGTCCAAGCATGTGAGATGAAGCCTTGACATTCTGGCTTTTAATGAGCATTCTGGCTGTACATTCTCCAAGACAGATTTGTTTGTACTTCTGGCAGTCCATGGTATATTCAATATTCTTCACCAACACCACAATTCAAAGGCATCAATTCTTCTTCAGTCTTCCTTATTCATTGTTCAGCTTTTGTATGCACATGAGGCAATTGAAAACACCGTGGCTTGGATTAGGCACATCTTAGATCTCAAGGTGACATCTTTGCTTTTTAACACTTTAAAGAGGCCTTTTACAGCAGATTTGCCCAATGCAATGAATTGTTTGATTTCTGGACTGCTGCTTCTGTGGGCATTGATTGTGGGTCCAAGTAAAATGAAATCCTCAACAACTTCAATCTTATTTCCGTTTATCATGATGTTGCTTATTGATCCAGTTGAAGTGTAATCCATACTGAAGGCTGTGGTCTTTGATCTTCATCAGTCAGTGCTTCAATTCCTCTTCATTTTAAAGCAAGCAAAGTTGTGTCGCCTGCTTATCATAGGTTGTTAATGAGTCTTCCTCCAATCCCGATACTGCATTCTTCTTTATATGTTCCACCTTCTTGTATTACTTGCTTAGCATAAAGACTGAGTAAGTGTGGTGAGAGGATACAATCCAGAAACACACCTTTCTTGACTTTAAACCAGTATCACTCTGTTCTGTTCAAACGAATGCCTCTTGGTCTATGTACAGGTTTCTCATGAGCACAATTAACTGTTTTGCATCTCCTATTCCTCACAATGTTATCCATAATTTGTTATGATCCACACAGTCGAATGCCTTTGCATAGTCAATAAAACAGAGGTAAACATCCTTCTGGTATGCTCTGCTTTCAGCCAAGATCCATCTGATATCTGCAATGATATCCCTGGTTCCATGTCCTCTTCTGAATCTGACTTGAACTTCTGGGAGTTCTCTGTTGATGTACAGCTGCAACGGCTTTTGATTGATCTTCAGAAAAATATTACTTGTGTGTTATATTAATGATATTGTTCGATAACTTCTGCATTCTTTTGGATCACCTTTTGTAATGGATTGAATTGTGTTCCCCCCAAAGAAGTGTAATAAGTGTCAACTTGGTTAGGTCATGATTCCCAGTATTGTGTGGTTGTTCTCCATTTTGTGATTATAATTTTATGCTAAAGAGGATAACGGTGAGATTGTACCACCCTTACTAAGGTCACACCCCTCATCCAATGGAAGGGGCATTTCTCTGGGGTGTGGCCTGCACCACCTTTTATCTTACAAGAGATAAAAGGAAATAAAAGGGAGGGGGGCAAAGATGGCTGACTAGGTAGAGGCTACCTCGGATCCCTCTTGCAACAAAGACTCCGAAAAACAAGTGAATCGATCACATACATGACAATCTACGAACCCTGAACAACAAACACAGATTTAAAGAGTTGACCTGAGTGACAGAGACAGAGAACGAACAACTACGGGGAAGCAGAGACTGTTTTCGGAGCCTGGAGCCAGCGACCCAGTCAGGTAACCTTGGGGCCGGGCTTAGGACTGGGCGCAGGGGAGCTGAACACAACATCCTGTGATGGCACAAACACGGGGCACAGCCCTACCCGCCTGAACTGACTTCGGGAGAGGGCCCAGCCAGTCAGCGCCGGCGGTGCGGCAATGGGGCTGGAGGGAGGAGAAGTCACCAGGAGGCAGCGACTGGTTTTGGAGCCGGGAGTGCAGCATCCCAGCCCGGGAACCTTGGTGTGGGGCTTTGGACTGGGCGCGGGGTAACTGAGCACCACATCCTGTGACAGTGCAAACACGGGGTGCAGCCCTACCCCCCTGACCTGACTCCGGGAGGGGTCCGGCCGGTCTGCGGGTGGTGCGGTGACACGGCTGGTGGGAGGAGAAGTCCCCGGGAGGCAGCGACTGGTTTTAGAGCCGGGAGTGCAGCGTCCCAGCCGGGGAACCTTGACGCTGGGCTTTGGACTGGCAGCGGAGGAACTGACTGCGGCTTCTGTGGGCCAGACCCTCTGGGGCAATCTCTACATGGCCAGCACACATAGGCCACACGCCCCTTGGGGAATCTCAGATAAAATAGTCATCCCAAGCAAGATAAGCAACTTTGGCTATATTCCAGGTTTTTTTTTACTCTCTCCTGTTTTTCTGAACCCTCCCCTCCCCTTTCAAGGTGGTTTCATTAACATTGGAATTTCCTGAGCCAGAGGGAGAAAGGCTCCGGCTCCTGGCTTTTCTTTTCCCTTTTTTTTTTTTTTTTTTTGGTCTTTTCCTAACCCATTCTTCCGGCCTGAGAGAAGCAACCACAAAAAACCCAGGGACCAAAAATCCTTCCCTAATTGGACTAAAAACACAGAACCAGCTCCAGCCAAGCATATATGATCCATATCTCGGGCTTTCATCCCTACAGGGAACAAGGTGGCAATTATAATGCAAAGGCATTTCTGATAGGGATCTGACTGCATTTTTTTTTAGCGGATTTACTGGAAAAACAAGTTTCCCAGGTCTGATATCTCTGCTTATTCAACAGAGCCCTAACTGACCCACAACAGGGAACTGAGGGCTGAAGCTCCCCCCAGACCACCTAGCCTCTTGCCTTAGGGGTCTAAGGAGGGTGACACCTACCAATCTGTAGAGGTACTTGCACTGGGGGCCTAAGGTACAGCTGCAGAGCCCTCCCACCAAGGTGCTTTAGGAATAGAGACACAACTACCTCACTGACACTTGGGGGAAGCCTGTCAGCATCCTGCCCCCCGGAGTGTGAACCCCAGCTGCAATTAGAATCTGGTGCACACAACTATCACCACTACTTCTCAAGGTGGATAGGTGTTAGGGTGCAGCACACACTTGATGACCCAAAATCAGATTCTACTCAAGAATAGTGAATAGACTCAGGCATATATATCTGGCAACAGCCCAAACCAGCTGGTAATAGGTCACAAGTAAGTCAAGGGCTACAACAATCAAGACAGCACAATCTAGTAGCCCATTCATGTATATTGAAAGAAAACAAAACAAGACTCAGTGAGCAAATTAGAATAAATCACTACAATATCTTAGTGATGGCTCGGAGACAGCAGTCGATATTAAACCACATAAAGAAGCAGACCATGACTGCTTCTACAACTCCCCAAACTAAAGAATCAAAATCTTTCCCAAATGAAGATACAATCCTGGAATTATCAGATACAGAATATAAAAAACTAATTTACAGAATGCTTCAAGACATCAGGGATGACCTCAGAAATGAAATAAGGCAAACTGCAGAAAAAGCCAAGGAACACACTGATAAAACAGTTGAAGAACTCAAAAAGATTATTCAAGAACATAGTGGAAAAATTAATAAGTTGCAAGAATCCATAGAGAGACAGCATGCAGAAATCCAAAAGATTAACAATAAAATCACAGAATTAGACAACGCAATAGGAAGTCAGAGGAGCAGACTCGAGCAATTAGAATGCAGACTGGGAAATCTGCAGGACCAGGGAATTAACACCAACATAGCTGAAAAAAATTCAGATAAAAGAATTTTAAAAAATGAGGAAATCCTAAGAATCATGTGGGACTCTATCAAGAAGGATAACTTGCATGTGATTGGAGTCCCAGAACAGGGAGGGAGGACAGAAAACACAGAGAGAATAGTTGAAGATCTGCTGACAGAAAACTTCCCTGATATCATGAAAGATGAAAGGATATCTATCGAAGATGGTCATCGAACCCCATTTAAGATTGATCCAAAAGAAAAACACCAAGACATATTATCATCAAACTTGCCAAAAACAAAGATAAAGAGAAAATTTTAAAAGCAGCCAGGGAGAAAAGAAAGGTTTCCTTCAAGGGAGAATCAATAAGAATAAGTTCAGAGTACTCAGCAGAAACCATGCAGTCAAGAAGGCAATGGGATGACATATATAGAGCACTGAAGGAGAAAAACTGCCAGCCAAGGATCACATATCCAGCAAAACTCTCTCTGAAATATGAAGGCGAAATTAAGATATTTACAGATAAACACAAGCTTAGAGAATTTGCAAAAACCAAACCAAAGCTACAAGAAATACTAAAGGAAATTGTTTGGTCAGAAAACCAATAATATCAGATACCAGCACAACACAAGGTCACAGAACAGAACATCCTGATATCAACTCAAATAGGGAAATCGCAAAAACAAATTCATATTAATTTAACAACAACAACAAAAAAAAACCCTTAAAACACGGAATCATTGAAGTCAATATGTAAAAGATCACAATAATCATAAAGAGGGACTAAATACAGGTGGCATAGAACTGCCATATGGAGAGGATTACAAGGCGATATAGGACAATACAAGTTAGGTTTTTACTTAGAAAAATAGGGGTAAATATTAAGGTAACCACAAAGAGGCATAACAACTCCATAATTCAAAATAAAAACCAAGAAAAACGTAATGACTCAGCAAACATAAAGTCAAATACTATGAAAATCAGGATCTCACAATTTACAAAGAAAAACGTCTCAGCACAAAAAAGTAATTGGAAACAAAGACGTGGAAAAACAATTGAATCGATCACATACATAACAATCTACGAACTCTGAACAACAAACACAGATTTAGAGACGGAGAACGAACAAATACGGGGAGACAGCGATTGTTTTCAGAGCAAGGAGCCAGCGTACCAGTCAGTGGATTTTCTGGAAAAACTAGTTTCCCAGTGATGGCTCGGAGACAGCAGTCCATATCAAACCACATAAAGAAGCAGACCATGACAGCTTCTCCAACCCCCCAAACAAAAGAATCAAAATCTTTCCCAAATGAAGATACAATCCTGGAATTATCAGATACAGAATATAAAAAACTAATTTACAGAATGCTTCAAGACATCACAAATGAAATAAGACAAACTGCAGTAAAAGCCAAGGAACACACTGATAAAACTGTTGAAGAACTCAAAAAGATTATTCAAGAACATAGTGGAAAAATTAATAAGTTGCAAGAATCCAGAGAGACAGCATGCAGAAATCCAAAAGATTAACAATAAAATCACAGAATTAGACAACGCAATAGGAAGTCAGAGGAGTAGGCTTAAGCAATTAGAATGCAGACTGGGACATCTGGAGGACCAGGGAATCAACACCAGCATAGCTGAAAAAAATCGGATAAAAGAATTAAGAAAAATGAAGAAACCCTAAGAATCATGTGGGACTCTATCAAGAAGGATAACTTGCGAGTGATTGGAGTCCCAGAACAGGGAGGGGGGACAGAAAACACAGAGAAAATAGGTGAAGAACTCCTGACACAAAACCTCCCTGACATCATGAAAGATGAAAGGATATCTATCCAAGATGCTCATCGAACCCCATTTAAGATTGATCCAAAAAGAAAAACACCAAGACATATTATCATCAAACTTGCCAAAACCAAAGATAAAGAGAAAAATTTAAAAGCAGCCAGGGAGAAAAGAAAGGTTTCCTTCAAGGGAGAATCAATAAGTTCAGACTACTCAGCAGAAACCATGCAGGCAAGAAGGGAATGGGACGACATATACAGAGCACTGAAGGAGAAAAACTGCCAACCAAGGATCATATATCCA
Organism: Elephas maximus indicus; assembly: GCF_024166365.1. Lineage (NCBI taxonomy): Eukaryota > Metazoa > Chordata > Mammalia > Proboscidea > Elephantidae > Elephas > Elephas maximus. The sequence continues at coordinate 81,027,049 of NC_064819.1, read as the reverse complement.
GCAAAACTCTCTCTGAAATATGAAGGCGAAATTAAGATATTTACAGATAAGCACAAGTTTAGAGAATTTGCAAAAACCAAACCAAAGCTACAAGAAACCCTAAAGGAGATTGTTTGGTCAGATAACCAATAATATCAGGTACCAGCACAATACAAGGTCACAAAACAGAACGTCCTGATATCAACTCAAAAAGGGAAAGCACAAAAACAAACAAATTAAGATTAATTCTAAAAATAAATAAATAAATAAAATAATACACATAACAGGGAATCATGGAAGTCAATAGGTAAAAGATCACAATAATCAAAAAGAGGGACTAAATACAGGAGGCATTGAACTGCCAGATGGAGAGTGATACAAGGCGATATAGAACGATACAAGTTAGGTTTTTACTTAGAAAAATAGGGGTAAATAATAAGGTAACCACAAAAAGGAATATCAACTCCATAACTCAAGATAAAAGCCAAGAAAAACGTAACGACTCAACTAACATAAAGTCAAACATTATGAAAATGAGGATCTCACAATTTACTAAGAAAAATGTCTCAGCACAAAAAAGTATGTGGAAAAATGAAATGGCCAACAACACACATGAGAAGGCATCAAAATGGCAGCACTCAAAACTTCTTTATCTATAATTACGCTGAATGTAAATGGACTAAATATACCAATAAAGAGACAGAGAGTCATGGGCTGGATAAAGAAACACGATCCATCTATATGCTCCCTACAAGAGACGCACCTTAGACTTAGAGACACAAACAAACGAAAACCCAAACGATGGAAAAAAATATATCAAGCAAACAATAAGCAAAAAAGAAGAGGAGTAGCAATATTAATTTCTGACAAAATAGACTTTAGACTTAAATCCACCACAAAGGATAAAGAAGGACACTACATAATGATAAAAGGGACAATTCATCAGGAAGATATAACCATATTAAATATTTATGCACCCAATGACAGGGCTGCAAGATACATAAAGCAAATTTTAACAGAACTGAAAAGTGAGATAGACACCTCCACAATTATAGTAGGAGACTTCAACACACCACTTTCGGAGAAGGACAGGACATCCAGTAAGAAGCTCAATAGAGACACGGAAGACCTACTTACAACAATCAACCAACTGGACCTCATTGAATTATACAGAACTCTCCACCCAACTGCTGCAAAATATACTTTTTTTCTAGTACACGTGGAACATTCTCTAGAATAGACCACATATTAGGTCATAAAACAAACCTTTGCAGAGTCCAAAACATCGAAATACGACAAAGCATCTTCCTAGACCACAAGGCCATAAAAGTGGAAATCAATAACAGAAAAATTAGGGAAAAGAAATCAAATACTTGGAAACTGAACAATAACCTCCTGAAAAAAGACTGGGTTATAGAAGACATTAAGGAGGGAATAAGGAAATTCATAGACTGCAACGAGAATGAAAATACTTCCTATCAAAACCTCTGGGACACAGCAAAAGCAGTGCTCAGAGGCCAATTTATATCGATAAATGCACACATACAAAAAGAAGAAAGAGCCAAAATCAGAGAACTGTCCCGACAACTTGAACAAATAGAAAGTGAGCAACAAAAGAACCCATCAGGCACCAGAAGAAAACAAATAATAAAAATTAGAGCTGAACTAAATGAATTAGAGAACAGAAAAACAATTGAAAGAATTAACAAAGCCAAAAGCTGGTTCTTTGAAAAAATTAACAAAATTGATAAACCACTGGCTAGACTGACTAAAGAAACACAGGAAAGGAAACAAATAACCCGAATAAGAAACTAGAAGGACCACATCACAACAGAACCAAATGAAATTAAAAGAATCATTTCAGATTACTACGAAAAATTGTACTCTAACAAATTTGAAAACCTAGAAGAAATGGATGAATTCTTGGAAAAACACTACCTACCTAAACTAACACAATCAGAAGTAGAACAACTAAATAGACCCATAACAAAAAAAGAGATTGAAATGGTAATCAAAAAACTTCCAACAAAAAAAAGTCCTGGCCTGGACGGCTTCACTGCAGAGTTCTACCAAACCTTCAGAGAAGAGTTAACACCACTACTACTGAAGGTATTTCAAAGCATAGAAAAAGACGGAATACTACCCAACTCATTCTATGAAGCTACCATCTCCCTGATACCAAAACCAGGTAAAGACATTACAAAAAAAGAAAATTATAGACCTATATCCCTCATGAACATAGATGCAAAAATCCTCAACAAAATTCTAGCCAATAGAATCCAACAACACATCAAAAAAATAATTCACCCTGATCAAGTGGGATTTATACCAGGTATGCAAGGTTGGTTTAATATCAGAAAAACCATTAATGTAATCCACCACATAAATAAAACAAAAGACAAAAACCACATGATCTTATCAATTGATGCAGAAAAGGCATTTGACAAAGTCCAGCACCCATTTATGATAAAAACTCTCACCAAAATAGGAATTGAAGGAAAATTCCTCAACATAATAAAGGGCATCTATGCAAAGCCAACAGCCAACATCACTCTAAATGGAGAGAACCTGAAAGCATTTCCCTTGACAATGGGAACCAGACAAGGATGCCCTTTATCACCGCTCTTATTCAACATCGTACTTGAAGTCCTAGCCAGGGCAATTAGGCTAGACAAAGAAATAAAGGGCATCTGGATTGGCAAGGAGGAAGTAAAATTATCTCTATTTGCAGATAACATGATATTATACACAGAAAACCCTAAGGAATCCTCCAGAAAAATATTGAAACTAATAGAAGAGTTTGGCAGAGTCTCAGGTTATAAAATAAACACACAAAAATCACTTGGATTCCTCTACATCAAGAAAAAGAACACTGAAGAGGAAATCACCAAATCAATACCATTCACAGTAGCCCCCAAGAAGATAAAATACTTAGGAATAAATCTTACCAAGGATGTAAAAAACCTATACAAAGAAAACTACAAAGCTCTACTACAAGAAATTCAAAAGGACATCCTTAAGTGGAAAAACATACCCTGCTCATGGATAGGAAGACTTAACATAGTAAAAATGTCTATTCTACCAAAAGCCATCTATACATATAATGCACTTCCGATCCAAATTCCAATGTCATATTTTAAGGGGATAGAGAAACAAATCACTAATTTCATATGGAAGGGAAAGAACCCACGGATAAGCAAAGCATTACTGAAAAAGAAGAAGAAAGTGGGAGGCCTCACTCTACCTGATTTCAGAAGCTATTATACAGCCACAGTAGTCAAAACAGCCTGGTACTGGTACAACAACAGGCACATAGACCAATGGAACAGAATTGAGAATCCAGATATAAATCCATCCATGTATGAGCAGCTGATATTTGACAAAGGCCCAGTGTCAGTTAATTGGGGAAAAGATAGTCTTTTTAACAAATGGTGCTGGCATAACTGGATATCCATTTGCAAAAAAATGAAACAGGACCCATACCTCACACCATGCACAAAAACTAACTCCAAGTGGATCAAAGACCTAAACATAAAGACTAAAACGATAAAGATCATGGAAGAAAAAATAGGGACAACCCTAGGAGCCCTAATACAGGGCATAAACAGAATACAAAACATTACCAAAAATGATGAAGAGAAACCCGATAACTGGGAGCTCCTAAAAATCAAACACCTATGCTCATCTGAAGACTTCACCAAAAGAGTAAAAAGACCACCTACAGACTGGGAAAGAATTTTCAGCTATGACATCTCAGATCAGTGCCTGATCTCTAAAATCTACATGATTCTGTCAAAACTCAACCACAAAAAGACAAACAACCCAATGAAGAAGTGGGCAAAGGATAAGAACACAAATTTCACTAAAGAAGATATTCAGGCAGCCAACAGATACATGAGAAAATGCTCTCGATCATTAGCCATTAGAGAAATGCAAATTAAAACTACGATGAGATTCCATCTCACACCAACTAGGCTGGCATTAATCCAAAAAACACAAAATAATAAATGTTGGAGAGGCTGCGGAGAGATTGGAACTCTTATACACTGCTGGTGGGAATATAAAATGGTACAACCACTTTGGAAATCCATCTGGCGTTATCTTAAACAGTTCGAAATAGAACTACCATACAACCCAGAAATCCCACTCCTCGGAATATACCCTAGAGATACAAGAGCCTTCAGACAAACAGATATATGCACACCCATGTTTATTGCAGCTCTGTTTACAATAGCAAAAAGCTGGAAGCAACCAAGGTGTCCATCAACGGATGAATGGGTAAATAAATTGTGGTATATTCACACAATGGAATACTACGCATCGATAAAGAACAGTGACGAATCTCTGAAACATTTCATAACATGGAGGAATCTGGAAGGCATTATGCTGAGCGAAATGAGTCAGAGGCAAAAGGACAAATATTGTATAAGACCACTATTATAAGATCTTGAGAAATAGTAAAAACTGAGAAGAACACATACTTCTGTGGTTACGAACTGGGGAGGGAGGGAGGGAGGGAGGGAGGGAGGGAGGGAGGGAGGGAGGGAGGGAGAGGGTTTTTTATTGATCAATCAGTAGATAAGAACTGCTTTGGGTGAAGGGAAAGACAACACTCAATACATGGAAGGTCAGCCCAATTGGACTGGACTAAAAGCAAAGAGGTTTCCGGGATAAAATGAATGCTTGAAAGGTCAGCGGAGCAGGGGCGGGGGTCTGGGGAACATGGTTTGAGGGGACTTCTAAGTCAATTGGCAAAATAATTCTATTATGAAAACACTCTGCACCCCACTTTGAAATGTGGCATCTGGGGTCTTAAATGCTAACAAGCGGCCATCTAAGATGCATCAATTGGTCTCAACCCACCTGGAGCAAAGGAAAATGAAGAACACCAAGGTCACACGACAACTAAGAACCAGACAAGGATGCCCTTTATCACCGCTCTTATTCAACATTGTGCTAGAAGTCCTAGCCAGAGCAATTAGGCTAGACAAAGAAATAAAGGGCATCCGGATTGGCAAGGAGGAAGTAAAATTATCTCTATTTGCAGATAACATGATATTATACACAGAAAACCCTAAGGAATCCTCCAGAAAACTACTGAAACTAATAGAAAAGTTTGGCAGAGTCTCAGGTTATAAGATAAACATAGAAAAATCACTTGGATTCCTCTACATCAACAAAAAGAACACTGAAGAGGAAATAACAAATCAATACCATTCACAGTAGCCCCCAAGAAGATAAAATACTTAGGAATAAATCTTACCAAAGATGTAAAAGACCTATACAAGGAAAACTACAAAGCACTACTACAAGAAATTCAAAAGGACATACTTAAGTGGAAAAACATACCTTGCTCATGGATAGGAAGACTTAACATACTAAAAATCTCTATTCTACCAAAAGCCATCTATACATACAATGCACTTCCGATCCAAATTCCAATGTCATTTTTTAAGGTGATAGAGAAACAAATCACCAACTTCATATGGAAGGGAAAGAAGCCTCGGATAAGCAAAGCATTACTGAAAAAGAAGAAGAAAGTGGGAGGCCTCACTCTACCTGATTTCAGAAGCTATTATACAGCCACAGTAGTCAAAACAGCCTGGTACTGGTACAACAACAGGCACATAGACCAGTGGAACAGAATTGAGAACCCAGATATAAATCCATCCATGTATGAGCAGCTGATATTTGACAAAGGCCCAGTGTCAGTTAATTGGGGAAAAGATAGTCTTTTTAACAAATGGTGCTGGCATAACTGGATATCCATTTGCAAAAAATGAGACAGGACCCATACCTCACACCATGCACAAAAACTAACTCCAAGTGGATCAAAGACTTAACATAAAGACTCAAACGATAAAGATCATGGAAGAAAAAATAGGGACAACCTTAGGAGCCCTAATGCAAGGCATAAACAGAATACAAAACATTACTAAAAATGACAAAGAGAAACCAGATAACTGGGAGCTCCTAAAAATCAAACACCTATGCTCATCTAAAGACTTCACCAAAAGAGTAAAAAGACCACCTACAGACTGGGAAGGAATTTTCAGCTATGACATCTCCGACCAGTGCCTGATCTCTAAAATCCATATGATTCTGTCAAAACTCAACCATAAAAAGACAAACAACCCAATCAAGAAGTGGGCAAAGGATATGAACACACACTTCACTAAGGAAGATATTCAGGCAGCTAACAGATATATGAGAAAATGCTCTCGATCATTAGCCATTAGAGAAATGCAAATTAAAACTACGATGTGATTCCATCTCACTCCAAGAAGGCTGGCATTAATCCAAAAAACACAAAATAATAAATGTTGGAGAGGCTGCGGAGAGATTGGAACTCTTATACACTGCTGGTGGGAATGTCAAATGGTACAACCACTTTAGAAATCTATCTGGCGTTATCTTAAACAGTTAGAAATAGAACTACCATACAACCCAGAAATCCCACTCCTCGAAGTACACCCTAGAGAAATAAGAGCCTTCACACAAACAGATATATGCACACCCATGTTTATTGTAGCTCTGTTTGCAATAGCAAAAAGCTGGAAGCAACCAAGGTGTCCATCAACGGATGAATGGGTAAATAAATTGTGGTATATTCACACAATGGAATGCTACGCATCGATAAAGAACAGTGACGAATCTGTGAAACATTTCATAACATGGAGGAACCTGGAAGGCACTATGCTGAGCGAAATGAGTCAGAGGCAAAAGGACAAATATTGTATAAGATCACTATTATAAGATCTTGAGAAATAGTATAAACTGAGAAGAACACATACTTTTGTGGTTACGAAGGGGGGAGGGAGGGACGGTGGGAGAGGGTTTTTTACTGATTAATTAGTAGGTAAGAACTGCTTCAGGTGAAGGGAAGGACAATACTCAATACATGGAAGGTCAGCTCAACTGGACTGGACCAAAAGCAAAGAAATTTCCGGGATAAACTGAATGCTTCAAAGGTCAGCAGAGCAAGGGCGGGGGCTTGGGGACTATGGTTTAATGGGACTTCTAAGTCAATTGGCAAAATAATTCTATTATGAAAACATTCTGCATCCCACTTTGAAATGTGGCATCTGGGGTCTTAAATGCTAACAAGCGGCCATCTAAGATGCATCAATTGGTCTCAACCCACCTGGATCAAAGGAGAATGAAGAACACCAAGGTCACAGGATGACTAAGAGCCCAAGAGACAGAAAGGGCCACATGAACCAGAGACCTACATCATCCTGAGACCAGAAGAACTAGTTGGTGCCCGGCCACAATCGACGACTGCCGTGACAGGGAGCACAACAGAGAACCCCTAAGGTAGCTGGAGATCAGTGGGATGCAGACCACAAATTCTCACAAAAAGACCATACTCAATGGTCTGACTGAGACTAGAGGAATCCCGGTGGTCATGGTCCCCAAAACTTCTGTTGGCCCAGGACAGGAACCATTCCCGAAGACAACTCATCAGGCATGAAAGGGACTGGACAGTGGGTAGGAGAGAGATGCTGATGAAGAGTGAGGTAATTATATCAGGTGGACACTTAAAAAAAAAACCATTACTCCGGTGTCCAAATTTGCCCTTAGGTTAACCTATAGAGAGTAGCATACTAAGACTGTACTATTTTGCTCCCTTGTAGAATGCTTTTTGCAGTTAGCTTACTTTAAGATACTTTATAATAAATAACCGAATGAAAAACCAAAAAAAAAAAAAAAAAAGTAAAAAGATGGAGAAAGATACCATACTAACACTAATCAAAAGAAAGCTGGAGCTGCTATATTAACGTCAGGCAAGTCAGATTTCAGAGCAAGGAAAATTATCAAAACTAAAGAAGAGGTTACAAAATGATTAAAGGGTCAGTTCTCCAAGAAGACATAACAATCCTGAATGTGTATGCACCTAACAACAGAGCATCAAAATACACGAGGCAAAACTCATATCTGAGAAAGGAATTGAGTCCAAGCCGTACTCTGCTACACATGGGGTTGCCATGAGTCATAATCGATTCGATGGTAACTGGTCATTGTGGTGGATCCAAGATACACAAGCCAAGCCCAAGCCCAGTGCCATCGAGTCAATTCCGACACATAGCGACCCCATAGGACGGAGTAGAACTGCCCCATAGAGTTTCCAAGGAGCACCTGGCGGATTTGAACTGCCAGCCCTTTGATTAGCAGCAGTAACACTTAACCACTACGCCGTCAGGGTTTCCAAGATATACAAAGAACTCCTAAAACTCAACAATAAAAACACAAGCAACCCAATTAGAAAGTGGGTAAAATATCTGAAGAGATACCCCAGCAAAGAAGATATACAGGTGACATGTGTCTTTAAAAAAAAAAAAAAAAAACAATTCCCCCATCAGTAGAATGTGCTTCACATGGTTTTTAGTGGAGGTAGATCTCCAGGCCTTTCTTCTGAGGCAACTCTGGGTGGCTCCAAACCACCAATTAATCATTAAGTTAAAAAAGCCAAAAATTTAACCATTTGCACCACCCAGGGACTCCCACATGCCACTAGGGAATTACAAATTAAAACAATGATGTGATACCATTACACAACTACTGTTGCTGTTCTTGTTAGCTGCTGTTGAGTCAGTTCCGACTCATAGTGATCCTGGAGGGCAGAGAACGGCTCCATAGTGTTTCCAAGGAGCACCTGGTGGTTTGAACTGCCAGCATCTTGGTTAGCAGCCAGGCTCCTAACTACTACCCCACCAGGGTGTCTACACAGCTATTTGAATGGCTAAAATCCTAATACTGACAACACCACATGCTGGCAAGGATGTGGAGCTACAGGAACTCTCATTCATTACCAGGAAAATGCAAAATAGTACAGCTACTTTGGAAGATAGCCTAGCAGTTTCTTACAAAGCTAAATGTAGACTAACATAAACATGTTGTTGTCCGATGCTGTGGAGTCAGTTCTGACTCATAGTGACCCTATGTACAACAAAATGAAACGCTGCCCAACCTGTACCATTCTCACTAGCATTGTTATGCTTGAACCTGATGTTGTAGCCACTGTGTCAATACATCCTGTTGAGGTTCTTCCTCTTTTTCCCTGACCCTCTACTTTACCAAGCATGATGTCCTTCTCCAGGGACTGCTGCATCCTGATAACAGGTCCAAAGTATGTGAGATGAGGTCTCCCCATCCTTGCTTCTAAGGAGAATTCTGCCTGTACTTCTTCCAAGACAAATTTCTTTGTTCTTCTGGCAGTCCATGGTATGTATATTCAACATTCTTCACCAACACCATAATTCAAAGGTATGAATTCTTCTTCAGTCTTCCTTATTCATTGTCCACCTTTCACATGCATATGAGGCAATTGAAAACACCATGGCTTGGGTCAGGTGCACCTTAGTCCTCAAGGTGAAATCTTTGCTTTTTAACCCTTTAAAGAGGTCTTTTGCAGAAAATTTGCCCAGTGTAATGCGTTGTTTGATTTCTTGACTGCTGCTTCCATGGGTGTTGGTTGTGGGTCCAAGTAAAATGAAATCCTTGACAGCTTTAATCTTTTCTCCATTTATCATGATGTTGCTTATTGATCCGATCGTGAGGATTTTTGTTTTCTTTATGTTGAGGTGTAATCCATACTGAAGGCTGTGATCTTTGGTCTTCACCAGTAAGTGCTTCATGTCCTCTTCATTTTCAGCAAGGAAAGTTGTGTCATCTGCATATCACAGGTTGTTAATGAGTCTTCCTCCCACCCTGGTACCTCCTTCTTCTCCATGTAGTCTGGTTTCTTGGATTATTTGCTTAGCATATGGTTTGAATTAGTATAGTGAAAGGATGCAACACTGACACACATTTCTTTACTTTAAACCACGCATTATCCCCCTGTTCTGTTCAAATGAATGCCTCTTGGTCTATGTAGAGGTTCCTTATGAGCATAATTAAGTGTTCTTGAATTCCCATTCCTCACAATGTTATCCATAATTTGTTATGATTCACATAGTTGAATGCCTTTGCACAGTCAGTGAAGCACAGGTAAACATCTTGTATTCTCTATTTTCAGCCAAGATCCATCTGACATAAGCAATGACATCCCCCCTTCCACATCCTCTTCTGAATTCTTCTTGAACTTCTGGCCGTTCCCTGTTGATGTACAGCTGCAACTTCTTTTGAATGATCTTCAGCAAAATTTTACTTGTATGTTGTATTATGACATTCTTCAATAATTTCTGCATTCTGCTGGATCACTTTTCTTTGGACTGGGCACAAAGTTGGATCTCTTCCAGCTGGTTGGCCTGGTAGCTGTCTTCCAAATTTCTTGGCATAGATGAGTGAGCACCTCCAGCACTGCATCTGCTTGAAACATCTCAATTGGAATTCTGTCAATTCCTGGAATCTTGTTTTTCGCCAATGCCTGCAGTACAGCTTGGATCTCTTCCTTCAGTAGCGTAGGTTCTTGATCATATGCTACCTCCAGAAATGGTTGAATGTTGACCAGTTCTTTTTGGTACAATGACCTTGTGTATTCTTTCCATCTTCTTTTGATGCTTCCTGCACCATTTATTATTTTCCCTGTAGAATTCTTCAATATTGAAACTTAAGCCTGGAATTTTTCTTCAATTCTTTCAGCTTGAGAAATGCCGAGTGTGTTCTTCGGTTTTGGTTTTCTAATGCCAGGTCTTTGCACATTTCATTATAATACTTTACTTTGGCTTCTTGAGCCACCCTTTGAAATCCTTTGTTCAGCTCTTTTATTTCATTATTTCTTCCTTTCACTTTACCTACTCTGTGTTCAGGGGCAAGTTTCAGAGTATCTTCTGACATCCATTTTGGTCTTTTCTTTCTTTCCTCTCTTTTTTAATGACCCCTTGCTTTCTTCATGTATGATGCCCTTGATGTCATTCTAGAACTTGTCTACTCTTCGACCATTCATGTTCAATGTGTCAAATCTATTCTTGAGATGGTCCATCATATGTCTGTCAGTTTGTCATGCCGTAGTATTGTATGTTGCTGTGACACTGGAAACTTTGCCACTGGTATTTCAAATACCAGCAGAGTCACCCTTGGGAGACAGATTTCACCTGAGCTTCCAGACTGAGACAGACTAGGAAGAAGGACTTGGCAGTCTACTTCTGAAAAAATTTGCCAGCGAAAACCTATGACTAGCAGCAGAACATTGTCTGATATAGTGGTGAAAGATGAGCCTCTCATGTTGGAAAAAGAAGGCACAAAAAATACGACTGGGAATAAACTGCCTCCTCAAAATACAGTCGAAACCTTAATGATGGGAATGGAGTCAAGCTTTCAGGACCTTCATTTGCTGATGTGGCACAACTCAAAATGAGAAGAAACATCTGCAAACATTCATTAATAATTGGAATGTGGAATATAGGAGGCATGAATTTAGGAAAATCGGAAGATGCCAAAATTGAAATGAAAGATCAATATCTTAGGCATTAGTGAGCTGAAATGGACAGTATTGAACATTTTGATGTGGACAATCATATAGTCTACTATGCTGGGAAGGACAGTTTGAAGAGGAATGCGGTTGCATTCTTCATCAAAAAGAACATTTCAAGGTCTATCCTTAAGTACAATGCTGTCAGTGATAGGATAATATCCATATGCCTACAAGGTAGAACAGTTAATACAACTGTCATTCAAATTTATGGACAAAGCACTAATGCCAAAGGTGTAGAAATTGAGGATTTTTACCAATTTTTTAATCTGAAATTGATCAAACTCGCAGTCAAGACACATTAATAATTACTGGTGATTGGGATGTGAAAGTTGGAAACAAAGAAGGATTGGTTGTTGGAAAATATGGTAATAGTAACGGTCCCGCAAATTGGGTGATAAAATTTTGAAAGACCAATTAATTCTTCAGTGCAAATACCTTTTTTCAACAACTTAAACGGCAACTATACATGTGGACCTCACCATATGCAATACACATGAATCAAATCAACTATATCTGTGGAAAGAAATGACGGTAAAGCTCAATGTCATCAGTCAGAACAAGGCCAGGGGACGACTGTGGAACAGGCCATCAATTGCTCATATGGAAGTTCCAGATGAAGTTGAAGAAAATTAGAACAAGTTCACCAGGGTCAAATTACAGCCCATACAGACACATAGACATACATAAATATGTGATTCAGCCGTTGTGCATCTAGGTATTTACCTAGTGAAATAAAAGTCTATGTCCACCAAAAACCTGCTCACAAATGTTTATAGAAACTTTACTGATAATTGCCAAAAATTGGAAACAATCAGGATGTCCTTATATAGATGAATAAACAAGCTATGGCACATCCATATAATGGAGTATTATTCAGCAACAAAAATAAGTGAGCTTTCAAGCTATGAAAAGTGGCGGAGTAATCTTGAATGCATATTGCTAAGTGAAAGAAGTTAGTCTGAAAAAGCTACATATTGTATTATTCCAAATACATGACATTCTAGAAAAGACAAAATTTTAGACAGTAAAAAGATCAGTGGCTGCCAGCAATTCAGAGAGGTTTGGAAGGATGAATAGTGGAGCACAGACATTTTTAGGACAGTGAAACGATTCTGAATGATACTGTAATGAGGGTTGCTTGACATTACACATACTGCTTTTACAGCATCAAACAGCCAAGACACCACCCAGTATTTACACACACATACACAGACACATAGGTAAACATATACACATTCCCATCAGTTTTGTGTGTGACACTCTAGTTTTCTCCTTAAGTGAAACCTACCACACACTGTTCCTTGTTCTTATTGTGCAAATCCCCTGAGCCCACTGAAAGAACAAGTCTAACAGAAAAATCATGTTCTGCTAATTTCGAAAAAGACTCAGTGTTGTTTTTATAAGTATTTGCAAAGGCTCGTATTTGTGCAAACTATGATGAGAAAAGGCTAACAGGCACTAGAAATCTGGTACCAGGAAATGAATTTTTTTATAAATATCTTCTTACGTAGTTCAAAGCATTGAGTTTTCACCATGATAAATGTCAGGGTTCTAGACCAGTCTTGGGGCAAGCTTACTTGTTTTCCACAAGTATCACTAATGAATTTCTAACCCCCAAATCTCAAAGTACATTTTTTCACTCTTTATTCACCCTCTACATGCAGGTGTTTACTGATCACTCATAAATCCAAGGCTGGAGACCAGAGCACTCCCCGAGTTCACTGTGTAACATTCTTACAGGTGTGTTCCAAGATATCTTGAATCTCATACGAGTTTATCTTCTCCTTCTTCCAGGCTTTCCCCCATGCCCCTCCACCCACAATTTTTCAGAACTCCCTTTTCTGTACCTACTTATGTTTGAGAATGACTTAATTTTTTTTCATGAATAAATGCTTCATTCACTTTTGTTCTTTAAATCCTGTCTATTTACCTTCTACCTTACTCTTATAATTCACTTTTTCTAAATCCTGAAGCTGCTGTTTCATTCATTTCTGATGAATTCTGGACTGTTCGTAGGGCCCTTGAGTTACCTGATATCTCGAGTAGAAAAGACCCTTACAATGAAATGCAGAGTACATCACTATCGGGTTTTCTTTTGCCATTGCTTTCCTACATCAAATCTGACACATATATTCTGATTGAGCAAACAGCAAATATAGTGAAGGCTTTTAGATGGCCAAAATATTAATTTTTTTAGCTTTGTGCCCCAGGTTAAGTCAACTATTGACGAAATCAAGAGCTGAAAATGGGGACTTGATTCTTTGACACCCATAATACAAAACAGAGACTTTTAACAACTCGAGGTTGTAAAAAAGCCACCATGGAAACCTCTTGTGGCTATTTATCCAACACATTTCCAATCCTCTGCCTTGACTTTCAAGCCCTGTAAAGAATCAGTATCCTCCACTGATTCCTGAGCACCTCCTGCCTAAAGCAGCTGCTGATGCCTCTTACCCGGACCAACACTACCCCAACGCTCAAGGAGCATGAATCTCAGGTAGAGCACACGCTTTGCATGTATGTGGCCCTGGCTTCCATCCTCCGTACCTCTACACTTTTTCTCTGCTTCAACACTATTGAAAACCAATCTTGAAGGAATACAAATTCACTTCTCCTAATATTTTCCATTCATTTTCTGCACACATAGACAGAAAAAACACAACTCAATGGACTTCCTTGAATGCTCTTTCGTTTCTATGCTATGAGCTTCTATATCCCTTAAGGTGACTGTGACAGTAGGAGTATGACAAAGAAGAACCAAATGCTAACAAAATCTCTTCAATCACCCAAAACAAAATCATGCTCATTAAGCTCCCGTTTTGTACTACTATTAAAGAGAAAGACAGATGGGGAGGGGGAGGTGCTTGAAAGGGCCCTGCAGACAGTTTTTTTTTTTTTTTAATCAACTAATCCACAAAGCCCTCTAGTGACGCTCTCCACTGGGCTACTTCCAGATATGCAGATGTATAAATTATTTCAGGGCAAAACTGAGTGCCTAAGTTTCCTTCTCTTTGATTCTCTTTCCTTTTATTCCTGACGAGGTGGCCGAGTGGTTAAGGCGATGGACTGCTAATCCGTTGTGCATTGCATGCGTGGGTTCGAATCCCACCCTCGTCGTTTCTTCTTTTCCCCACTTGTCGTGGGAGTAAGATTTGGAGCCATAGGCTGCACAGTGGTTAAGAGCTTGGCTGCTAACCAAAAGGTAAAAAGTTTGGATCCACCGGGCAGTCCTTGGAAACCCTGTGTGGCAGTTCTACTCTGTCCTATAGAGTCTCTCTGTGTTGTAAGTGACTCGACTGCAACAGGTTTGTTTGTTTGTTTGTTTTTGACTGCTGACAGGTGATCAGCGACACCCAAGCAGTGAAACACATCCTTGGAATATCATCTTCCATTCGGCCAAGCACGGATTCTCCAGACAAACATCGCTTTCCCCTTGCTTTTCATAACCTCACTGTACATCCTTGGAGTTGTGGTATTGCTCAGAGAAACTTGAATATGTTTTCCCAGGGAAAACCAGTTGTCATCAAGTCGATTTTGACTCAGGATGATCCCATATGTGTCAGAGTAGAGCTGTCATCTATAGAGTTTTAGTGATTTTTTGGAAGTAAATCACCAGGCGCCTCTGGGTGACTGGAACCTCCAGTCTTCCAGTTAGCAGCAGGC
Organism: Elephas maximus indicus; assembly: GCF_024166365.1. Lineage (NCBI taxonomy): Eukaryota > Metazoa > Chordata > Mammalia > Proboscidea > Elephantidae > Elephas > Elephas maximus. The sequence continues at coordinate 81,011,991 of NC_064819.1, read as the reverse complement.
AAGTTGTTAACTATTTAACTTCACCTTGGGACTTCTTTCCCAGGCAAAAACCGAACTCCAACTGCCCCATAGTATTTCTAGATAGCAGCTGATGGACTGGAACTGCCTACCTTTTGCTCAGCAAGTAAGCTTTTCACCACTTGTGCTACCAGGGCTCCTTCCAGGGACAAAGGGAGTGGTTAAACCCTGGGGGATGAAAATCTCAACCACAGGCATGCATAAAACCCCCCAAGCCCACCACCATTGAGTCGATTCCGATTCATACTGACCCCATAGATTCCAAGGCTGTAAATCTATGGAAGCCGACTTCCACATCTTTCTTCCATGGAGAACCACCAACCTTTCAGTGAGTAGTTGATCATCTTAACCACTGCACCACAAAAAAACACCAAACCAATCCCATTGCAGTTGAGTTGATTTCAACTCATAGTGACCCTCTAAAAAAAAAAAAAAATAGCCAGTGTTAATTCAAATAGCTTCAGTTTGAAACTCCAAATTAGCTACTCCTTCTCTCCACACGGTTTTCATGGTATTATGGATTTGCGAGGCATCATACCAGGGTCCTGCACCTCCACTACTTCTGACTTTCAGAGAATTCTGGGCCAAGGATACAAAAGAGTAGAACCTGATAACTTGGCTAGGGAAATTTAGATCCACACAGAAAGAGAAAACTGACCCTAAGTGAAAAACAGTAAGTACATGGTGTCACGGACTGTCACTGTTCTTGCAAACACTGGAGTCCAAAACAGAGTTCAGGAAATCAAGTAGCAGTTTTGTCTCTTGAAGCTGCAGCTCTGGTTCTGAGAACCACAAAGAAGCATGAGGAAGGCATGTTGGGGCTGAGCAAGAACAGCAGGCATATTAATCTTTTTTTTTTTAACAGCCCACTCATGCTACTGGACAGGCATTCAAACCTCAGCCATTACAGAGGCTAAAAGAATAGAAGCTTCACCCTCTTGCCAATTTTTATGGTGTCGGTCAATGCACATATGAGTTTTAGGAGGTAATTCTTAATCATTGGGTCTTCTTTTGCTTTTAGTTTTCATCCTGATCTTTTTCTTAGATGTGAGAGGTTTGGAAACCCTGGTGGCATAGTGGTTAAGTGCTACAACTGCTAATCAAGAGGTCGGCTGTTCAAATCTGCCAGGCGCTCCTTGGAAACTCTATGGGGCAGTTCTATTCTGTCCTATAGGGTTACTATGAGTCGGAATCGACTCGCCGGCAGTGGGTTGTTTTTTTTTTTTTTCCCTTTGGGTGAGAGGTTTGTATCTTCCCTAATATTGGAATACATTATATGCCAACTCTTTGGTTCCTCTCCAGCACTAGTCATCTCCCTTATCCTAACCTCCCTCGAATAACCGGCTGAGGCTCAGTTGGCACTGGGAAGTAGCTGACATAGGAGCTTGGAGGCAGGAAGAAATTACAAGATAACACGGTGAGTAACAAAGTCCAATACAGAGTTAAAAGAGAAGTAAATGTCTTATATCAGGATGCAGTGGTTCCCAAACCTGGGAAACTGCCTGAGAACTTCGTGAATATATGTATTCCTGACTCCACCTTTGTAGATCCCGAATAGACTGAGAATCACTGGATAGGGAAAGGATGGGATCTATATCATTGAAAAGTCTCCACAGATATTTCCATTTTTCAGCCATGTTTGAGAACTGCTAACCTAGGAGGCCGTGCTGAAGGAATTGGAGTGAACTGAGCCACGGAAAGTTTTTCTTTCACCCAGAGGAAGCATTGGGGACAGGATAAAAGGAGACGGGGAGAGGGAAGGTGAAGGTGACACATTATGTGATGAAGAATATGAAGGGGAAGATAAGAGGAGGGAAGTGGGTGTGGGTGTGGAAGAACTAGAAGAGAAAGTGAAAGAAGGTTTGGGACTAGGTCTTTAGAATGCACAAAATATGGATGGCCAAAGAAGTACTTTGAGACTACCAGGGTTGCCTACGTCCCTTCTGTTCTCTCTACAATGCAGGAAGTCAGAAAGTTCCCTTCCTCCTAAGGAAAATGGACTTCTGGTGTTTTTCCAAAGGAACATGCAGCTCTTTTTGCTCAAGACTTCTGTGGTTTTAAGAGAGCTTAGCAGCTCTTTCCACCTCTGGAAATAATTTTTCAACTGTGGATGCTGGAAGACTTAAGGTTTCCTGAGAAATCCCTTTCCTCTGGATAGCATCCAAACACTTCACGGTTAACAAAGAGTTGGGATCACAGATCTCGGTGGTTGGGATCACAGATCTCCATGACTGGTGACTGGACTGAGATTTTGCTGACCAGGAAGACCTGGTGGCATAGTGGTTAAGAGCTATAGCTGCTAACCAAAAGGCTGGCAGTTCAAATCCACCAGGCACTCCTTGGAAACCCTATGGGGCAGTTGTACTCTGTCCTGTAGGGTCACTGTGAGTTGAAATCCACTTGATGCAACAGGTTATTGTTTGTTTGCTGACCAAGATTATGTGGGTAGGTGTGGAAGTGTAGGAGGAATGGGAAAAAGAAAATCAGTTAGAAACCTTCCTCCTGAAACTGCTATCTGTTCATTGACACAGGCACAGGTGAGGGAAAAAAGAAGACTCAAAAGGAACTTGTCCAACAGTCACTTCCCCCTACTTTCCATCTGTCTTTTTCTTTCCTACTTCTTAATAATAATGAGAAATTGTAGTAAAGGAGAACAGGCGGTCTGTGACACGGTGGGATGTTGTTGCTTCACCCTCAGCAGGTCCTGAGTGAGCACCTTCTTTTACTCCAGTCCCTCCTTACGTCATTGTTCTTAAGCAGTTAGGTTGGGAGTCCCAAAGAGTGTCCAGAACTATGGTCCAAGAGAGTAACTATCAAGCAATTTATCCTTTCTGTGAGTAGGAAAAACACAAGAAAAGATATTCACAAAGAGAAAAATGGGAGAAGTCTGAAACAAATCTGACCATAGTCAAGTGGCAGTCAGTGAGAAAGGGAAATAACACTTGGAGGTACTGGGAATTGAACCCAGGGCCTCGTGCATGCTAAGCACGTGCTCTACCACTGAGCTATACCCCCGCCACAAGAAAATTATGAGAACAGTTCGTAATACTGACTTCCAGCATGGTTTGTAGGCATATTAAAAGGTCAGTTTTTGCAAGTCAAAATCCATTATGCTCAATTCTTGTGTTCCTGAATTGCATCAGGCCTCACAGCTATGACAGGAAAATGAAAAAAAAAAAAAAGCATTCCAACCAAATGACTCTGAGATCTGCCAACAGCCTTTGGCTTCTTCAAGGACTGCTTTTAGCCAACTGCCTAAAAGTCTTGTCAGTTCAGTCCACCACGAGGGAGAGTCTCGGGATTGAACATTCTGTTACGTCTTTTGATTGTCTTCTTGAAAAGTCGTTCTTCTCTGCCTATGAAGTTTACAGAAAGACACAAAAGATGGTACAGGGGAATAGAAAGATGAGTTCCATGAGCACTGCGAAGGAATGAAGATCAGGGTGGGGAAAGAAGACTAGAGGTTAACTAATTCACAGTACTTGACCGAAACAGGAGCCCTGGTGACGCCTTAGTTAGTAAGTATGGCTACTAACCGAAAGGCTGACAGTTCACTCGTTGGAAACCTTATGAGGTCGGGATCGGCTCAACAGCAACTGCTCAATTAGACCGAAACAAAGAGAGACAAGTACAGTCACGCTATTGCAAACGCCTGTGTCCAGCACCTGGGTTTGACAATGTAGTTTTGCCTCGGCGATGCCGTAGCTCTGGTTTTGAAGAGACGGAAGTCAGAAGTCAAAAGAGAGAGGTGAAAGATGGACACTCCTGTCTTTAAAACATCTCTTTTTAGAGAAAATTATTTCCTTAATGAGGAAAGAACAAGAGAAGCCCTTCGTGGGCTGGGCACAAACTTCAAGACAAAATGGCTCTTTATAAAGTTTCCCTGTGCCTGGAGAAGTCACAAATTCCCGATGTGGTGCTACTGTTAATCCAGATATGATGGATAAATTCCAAATCTTGGATGGAGAGGACATGTGCCTGGAATGCATAGATTAAACAAAAAAACCAAACCCGTCACCACTGAGTCAATTACGACTCATAGCGACCCTATAGGACAGGGTAGAAGTGCCCTATAGAGTTTCCAAGAGTGCCTCATGGATTCAAACTGCCAACCTTTCAGTTAGCAGCCATAGCTCTCAAACTATGCCGCCAGGGTTTACCAGTACAGCTGTCAGCGGTGGGATTCGAACCCGTGTCCTCATAAAGACAGCGCCTTAGGCCGCTCAGCCACGCTACTGCTTAGTTAAGTAGATAAATTATTAACTTCATAAATTAAGTCATTACCATATTAGAAAGACACCTGTCTGAAAAAGAATGCAAGGAGGAGTGAGTGTGTGAACAGAATCAATAGGAAAGAGTGGAGGGGGTTATGGCTGGAGAAAGGATGACACTGACAGGAGGGGAGAAGCAGCAGCAGAGAAGTAGATGGCAGACAGAAAAGGGATAGGGTTTGGAGAAGGGTCTGTAAGAAAAGATAGGATATGGACAAGCGTGCAAGTAGAAAGTAACCAAGTTCCCATCCTTACTATGCTGTCCGCAGGCCTTCCGGAAGAGAGAGGCTAAAGTAAATTCTTTCAAAGCATATCTCCCACAAAAAGATATGACTGGTTTTGCTCTGGGCTACCTCCTGATATGCTGATGTCTAAATTACCTCAGGGCAAAACTGAGTGTATAAGCTTTCCTTCTCTTTGATTCTCTTTCCCTGTATTCCTGACAAGGTGGCTGACTGGTTAAGGAGAAGGACTGCTAATCCATTGTGCATTGCACATGATAAGATGTCTCAATAAAGTAACGGGAATCCATATTTGAAGGTGTTTTCTCAGGGAAAACCAGTTGTTATCGAGTTGATTCTGACTCACGGCAACCCCATGTGTGTCAGAGTAGAACTAATCTGTTGGAAGAAGATCACCAGGTGCCTCTGGGTGACAGGAACCTCCAATATTTCAGTTAGCAACAAGCAAGTGTTAACTATTTAAGTCCACCTAGGGACTCCTTTCCCAAGGAAAAGCCAAAATCCAACTGCCCCATAGTATTTCTAGAGAGTGGCTGATGGACTGGAACCGCTGACCTTTGGCTTGGCAGCTATGCTTCTCACCACTTGCCCCACCAGGACTCCTTCCATGGATAGGGACCAGTTAAACCCTAGAACATCAAAGTCTCAGCCAGGGGCATACATAAAAACCCAAAAAACTCACTGCTGTCCAGTCAATTCTGACTCATAGTGACCACAAAGAGTTTTCAAGGCTGTAAATCTACAGAAGCCACCTGCCACATCTGTATCCCGTGGGGCCACTGGTGGTTTGAAATCACCAATACTTTGGCAAGCAGTTGATCTCCTCAACCACTGTGCCAAAGTCGGCATTAATTCAAGTGGCTTCGGCTCTCAACTCCAAATTAGTTGCTCCTTCTTCACACCGTTTTCATGGTCTTAGGAATTTTCCAACCATCGCACCAGGATCTAGCACCTTCACTACTTCTGGCTATCACAGCCACAGCAAATAATTATTGGGAAAGAATACAAAAGCGAAGAACCTGAAAAATTGGCTTGGGAAACTTAAATGCAGATGGAGAGAGAAAACAGATCCTAAGCAAAAAACTGTAAGTATATGGTGTCATGGACAGTCACTGTTGAAGCAAACACTGGACCCCAAAACACTGGTTGGGAAATTTAGCAGTGACTTTGTCTTGTGAAGCTGCAGCTGGGGTTCTGAGAGCCACACAGAAGCATGTGGGATAAAAGTCAGAGGCTGAGCAAGAACTGCAAGCATATTAATCTTTTGTAACAGCCCACTCCTGTTCCTGGACAGGCATTCAAACCTCAGCCATCACAGAGACTAAAAGAATAGAAGCTTCAGCCTCTTGCCAAAATTTGTGGTGTCAGTTTTAGGAGGTAATCCTTAATCATTGTGTCTTCTCTTGCTTTTAGTTTTCCTTCTGATATTTTTTCCCCCATGAGAGGTTTTATCTTCCTGAATATCGGAGTATTTTATATATCAACTCTTCGGTTCCTCCCCAGCACTAGTCATCTCCGCTATCCTAACCTCCCTCAAATAACTGACTGAGACCTCGTTGGCACTGGGAAGTAGCTGACATGGGTGCTTAGAGGCATGAAGTTGTGGTTCCTAAACTTGGGGAATCGCCTGAGAATTTTGTGAATATATGTATTCCTGACTCCACCTCTATAGATCCTGAATGGACTGAGAATCACTGGATAGGGAGATGATTGGATCTACATCTTTGAAAAGTCTCCACAGATGTTTCCATTTTTCAGCCGTGTTTGAGAACTGCTAGCCTAAGAAGTGGTGCCGAGGAAACTGGACTGAACTGAGCTGCTGGGAAATTTTCACTAGGAGGAAGCATTGGAGACAGGATAAAAGGGGGACTTGGAAAGGGAAAGTGAAGGTGACACATTATGTGATGAAGAAAATGAAGGGGAAGTTAGGAGAAGGAAGGTAGGTGGAGGTGTGGAAGAACTAGAAAAGAAGGTGAAGGAAGGTTTGGAACTAGGTCTTTAGGATGCACAGGATTTGGATGGCCCAGGAGGTAGTTTGAGCCTGTCCAGGTTGCCTATCTCTCCTCTGCACTCTATACAATGTGGGAAATCAGAAAGTTCACTTCCTCCTAAAGAAAATGATTAAGGATTTTTTTCACATAGGAAGATGGGGCTCTTTTTGTCCAAGAGTTTTCTGGCTTTAAGAGAGCTTAGCAGCTCTTTCCAACTCTGGAAATAGTTTTCTCAACTGTGGTTGCTGGAAGACTTAGGTTTCCTGAGAAATGCCTTCTCTCTGGTTAGCATCTGAACACTTCTTCACCATTAACAAAGAACTGGGTCACTATGAGTTAGAATTGCCTCGACGGCAGTGGTTTTTTTGGTGATCACAGGTGTCTGTTGTTGAGATCACTGATCTCCATGATGGGTGATTGGGCCGACATTTTGCTAACCAAGATTATGTGGGTGAGTGTGAAAGTGTAGGAGGAATGGGAAAAATAAAATCAGAAGGAATCTTTTCTCCTGCAATCTGTCCATTGACACAGGCACAGATGAGGAAAAAAAAGAAGACTTGAAAGGAATTTGTCTAACAGTTACTTCCCCCTCCCTCTTTCCATCTGTCTTTTTCTTCCCTACTTGTTAATAATAATGAGAAATTGTAGTAAAGAAGAACAGGCTGCCTGTGAAAGTGGTGGAATGTTGTTGCTTCAGGGTCAGGAGATCCTGAGTGAGCACCTTCTTTTACTCCAGTTCCTCCTGACTTTATTGTGCTTAAGTAGTCAGGTTGGGAGGCCCAAGGAGTGTCAAGGACCATGGTTCAAGTGAGTAACTATCAAATGATTTCTCCTTTCTCTGAGTAGAAAAAATACAAGGAAACATATTCATAAAGAGAAAAATGGGGAAAGTATGAAAAAAATTGCCAATATTCAGCTATGCATCTGTGAGGAAACAAAACATACATGAAGGTGTTGGGGGTTGAACACCTCTCCTCCCCCACCTTGAAGTGCTCTACCACTGAGCTACACCGCCTGTTAAGCAGAGCTGTGAGACTACACCATAATACTGACATTCTGCCTGGTCCATAGGCATTTTACAATATAAGTTTTCACAAGTCAAAATCCATTATGTTAAATTCTTATGTTCCTGGACTGCATCCTACCTGGTAGCTATGCAGGAAGGAAGGAAAAAACAAACAAACAAGCCACATTCCAGATCAAATGACTAAGATCTTCCAACAGTCATTGGCTTCTTCAATGACTCTTTCAGCCAACTGCCTGAGTGTCAGTCAGTTCAAGTCTACCACAAGAGAGCTTCACGGAATTGAACATTCTCTTAAGTCTTCTGATTTGCTTCTTGAAAAGTCCTCCTTCTATGCCTGGGAAGTTTGCAGAAAGACAGAAAAGACACTGCAATGGAATACAAAGATGAGTTCCACGAGTGCTGCAAAGGAATGATGATCCGGGTGGGGAGATAATACTAGAGGTTAATTAATTCACAGTATTTGACTAGAACAGAAGCCATGGTGGCATGGTGGTTAGGAGTTATGGTTGCTAACCATAAAGGTCAGCAGTTTGAATCCACCAGCAGCTCACTGGGAACCTTAGGGGGCTGGATCGGCTCCATAGCCACAGATTAATTAGACTGAATAGAAGGGCAACAAGTATAGTCATGGCTCTTGCAAAGGACTTCACCCAACACCTGGGTTTAGAAACAGAGTTTTGCTTCAGGGATGCTGTAGCTCTGATTTTGAGAGAGAAGAAAAGTGGACACTCCTTGTGTTAAGAAGTATCTTTTAGACCTAATTATTTCCTTAGTGAGGAAAGCACAAGGGAAGCACTTTATGGGATGGGCACAACCTTCAAAACAAATGATCTCTTTTTAAACTTTCCCTAGGCCTGGGGAAGTCTGCAAATTCCTTATGTGGTGTGACTGTTAATTCTGATATGATGGAGAAAATTCAAATCTTCTTGGATGGAGGGGAGGGATGCCCGAAATCTATAGATTAAATTAATACTGCATCAGAAGGACACCTCTCTGGGAATTGGAATGCGAGGCAGGGGCTCCCGCAGAATGGAGTGAATACAGAGAGTGGTGGGTTTATGGCATGAGAAAGGAGTACGCTGAGCAGAGGAGAGAAACAGCAGCAGAGGAGTAGATGGCAGAGAGAAGAGGAAAAGGGTAGGGAGAAGGACTACTGAGAACTGATAGGATAGGGACCACAATGGAGGTGGAAAGTGACCAAGCTCCCATCTTTACTATGGTTTCTGCACTCCCTTGGGAAGAGAGAGGCTAAAGTAAGTGCTTTCAAAGCTTATGTCTCACAAACAGATAGGACCAATTTTGCCCAGAATTTCGTGACTGAGAGCACCTCACTGCTAATTCAATCGCTGACCATTTTGGAAAGAGCTTGTGTGGTTTCCTGTTTTGGGAATAGCAGTTGCTGATATTGGAGCGCTTTGGAAAAAGCCAGAAGGAGGCCACATAGTCCGGATCCCATGTGCCAGCACAGCAGGATAGAAGCAGAATCCCCCGACAGTTTTAGGCTAGAATATCTTGTATTGTACAGCAACTGTTTTAGCGTGTTTGGGCTTAATATTCAAGAGAAAGAATGAGAAAGAGGGGTCAAGCAGTGACCAAGTGTTTTTGGTTTGAATAGGCTCTTACTGAACTCATCAACTTCTGGAGAGCTCAATGCACGAAGCCTTTAATCTGAGGTTCTAAGATTCAACCCCTGTCTGAAGTAGATACTTTCAGTTTTCCCATACTTCTAACTCATATACATACTGAGCCCAACTTTCTCCTGGAGCAGGTCTGAGAATATTTACACTGCATTTTGCTACTCACATACTCTCTTTTCTCAGTGGGAGTCTGAAGAGCTAGATTTCAAATGTGGAAAATCAGATCTGTAGTATTATTTGAGAGTTATTCATTCAATGAGAACAGCAACCGTATGCTCTGTCCTACTGTCAAATAGATGATCAAAATAGTGCCTTAAGGAATGAGAAGGATGGCACATTGTTGAGAGGTCGAGGTTGATGATGGAACTTAAATTTGCAAATTTTTAGGAGGATCCCCAAGTCTCTGGATTGTGGAGATGCTAGGTCCTTTCACTTTGAGAACGGAGGAATGGACTTTACCACTTGTTATGTTGTTTTCTTTTTCTTTGGGAGCATTGGATAGGATTGGAAAGGGGTAAAAGAAAGAACTTGATCTGGGATTTCATTTATTTGAGATACTTTCAAATTTAAGGTGCAAATTCAGGTGGATGTTTTATATGTACAGTGATTCCTGAGACCAGAATGTTACAAAGATCTCTCATTTAGACATTTGTATAAAGCATGTGGCTATAGAGCAGAGGGTCTCTACACAGAAGTAGAGTGAACCCTTAAGAAACTCTATCGTAATTTGAAGATCTGGAGCTCCTTAAAGGTATTCATTTAAAACCAAGGGATATGCTTGGCCCCTAGAGTGATCTTGGATTCTGGACTTCATACTGATTACACTATCTTCTTGGACTATCTTAGAAGACTTAAGGAGCAGCAACCTCCAGGTGAGATAACTTGTACCTCTTCTTTGTCAATTTCTGCACCAATAAGAATCTTCTCCATCTTCACAGGAACCACATAAAGTCCCCTTATAAACTGTGAAGTCCCCATTTTTCTACCAGAAATTGCTTCACAGCTGACCCAGATGGCAGTTCCTCAGAGCAATCGAATGTGAGAGCAGTAAAGAGAAGCAGAGGTCTCCTTGAAGGAGAAAATTAGACAGATGTCAGACACAAAGATTTGCAGTCACTTGAGTAGAGGTAGAATGATCCCAACCCCACCCCAGTGCCGTTGAGTCGGTTCCGACTCATAAAGGCCCTGTAGAGTGACAGAAAAAAAAAAAAAAAAAAGAGTGACAGAGGAGGGGTTAATTTGGGTCTGAGTCTTGTGAAGCACAATTAGGATAGTCTTGGGTAACTGTGAAGTTATTGGTTGATATTATGCTAGAGCAACCTGGGCTCCAAACATACCCTTTTAAGTTTGCGATATGGAAGAATGCAAGGATGCATTCTTGTTGAATCAAGTTGTACTTGAAAGTCTCAAAAGTGAATTCAATATATTATTTGTGAGAAGGTCCAATGTACTCTGTGTATCACTCTTGGAACATCTCAAAGGAGGAACTTTACTTAAATTATACGATTTTATGAGAAACTAAAGTTGAGCTTAGTTGAAGAAACATACATATGTTCCCTGTGTTCTAGTCTGGAAATCCAAAACCTTTAAATTGTATGTATAATCCACATAGATCCTGGGAAAAACAGAAGTCAATGCGATTTGAAAGGATTCTCAATAATGAGGGTATGGAAAACGTTTTGAAGGTAAATTTATATATTATGTTCTGCATTTTACAGGCTACATGATCTACCATCCATGTAGAATCTTTGGCAGAAGGACAATAATCATCATATCACTGGTTAGTTTCCACAAGTTAAATCAAATTGCTGCTATGATTCTTGGAGTTTGAAATGGGAAGAGACCGGGAAAAAAAAAAAAGAAGAGTAACCGTGAAGGGCCTGGAATTGATGAAGAAGATAAGGCATCTACACAAAGTAAAGAGAAAGGAACATAGAGACAACTTCTGATTCATAGTTCTGTGCAATTAGAATAAGATTGGCTAGTATCTTTAAGAAAAGAAATAAATAGCCACTTGAAATCTTTAAAAGTTATTTCAAAAAAGTAATCAACTAAGAGTATCATTGGTGGGTACACAGATTTGCTCCCTTGTCTTTTTGAGGTTCAGCCCATTTTAGATTTCCAAAGCCTCTTTAATGTTAATCATTGATTTGTGAAAGAAGAAACTTCACCTATATTAATTCTCCCTTGCATCAACACCACAGGAGTTAGTCACTGGAAGTCAATTCAAGAATCTTCTACTTGTTGGGCAATAAGAAAAAACAACCATGAAGGGACTTGAACCCTCAATCCTCTACATCTGGAATCAGATACCTTATCCATTACACCACACAGTCAATACTGTGAGGATATGGTACAAGCATATAAGTGAAAGTGTTGATAAGGGAACATTAGGTCTTTGTTCTCAAATTTTTCACTTTGCAGTTGGAGGGAATTTTAACAACATTCATAAAAGGAATCAAATATCATTTGAAACATCTGAGAACAATTACCTAGAATTAATAAACTGAGATTGTGAGATGATCAGAAGTGACATATTTCTTTGAGAGCACTCTCGTCTACGTCACTTATAATGAAGATGCGTTTGGGTGGAGAATTATGACCCAAAAGCCAAACTCTTCTATAAAGGGGTGCAGATGACAGCTTAAAGAGAGGGATTTCCAGACGTTGGTGCCTTCGGACCTTATGGGTCTCAAAGATAACACAGCGTTGCCCTAGGGAGAAAAGTCTGGAACCACAAACAAGAGCTCCCTTTGTCAGAAATACCTAGTTTTAATGCCAGGAAAATATTTTATTACAATCCATTCATAACATAGCTTTTAAAAACTTTATCCTCTACCCACAAGTCAAAGAATCACCTGATACTGAGGTGGGATGAGGTAGTGGGTCCCAAACCTCCCCAGAAGAGTGGTCCTGAAGTGGGAGGTGCAGTTTAGTGACTTCCAAACTACATCAAATGGAGAGAAAGGTGCCAAAATAGCTCGGAGGGATGCTTATCTCATTGAAATGATAATTAGCCACAAAGTATTTTGCCTAAAAGTCATTCCCTACTTTCCCTGTGGATTGATCCACAAAACAATTCAAGGTGGTTTTGTGTAACCCACCCCCAACCCTGCCTTATATGTTGGTAGGGTAGGAGAGATGAGATATCCACAAATTCCTAAAGCTAAAAAAACTAAGTAATCACGAATTCTCTCAGTTTTCTCGTAGTCTTGATTTCTTGGAAGTGCTGAGTTATTTGGAATAAATAAACAATAATCTTTTCCTGCTCCTCTCCCTGTCTTTCCTCCCCAGAGACGTTAAGCTTTCCTTCACTCCAAAACTTCCCCCACTTGTTCCCAGAGCCCCTGTACAGTTTTTTTCTCCAAGTTTAGGACAAAATTCAAAAGCTATCTAAGGTCATATTCTGAATGCTACATCTTAATGTACACTAATTCATCAAGATAATTGTCATTTTCCATTGGATGTGAATAGTAAACAGTATCTATGACACAAAGACCTGAAGAAGGAACAGGAAAAAGGAGACCTGAGAGAAGGAAAAGAAATAAAATGAAATGAAGTAGGAGTGGCTTACAGATGGTAGAGAAGGTGCATCATGAAGAAAGGCAAGCATAGAGATGCAGAAGCTTAAACCCATGCACCTTTACTTGCTCACCGTTATGGAACTTTCTCACCAGCCTTCAGTTTTTCTCTCCTTCAACTCCTTTCTCCTCTGCCTCCCAAGGCTGCAAGAAAGGTGTACATACAAGACAATGCAGAGGCGTACAAAGAAGAGTAGTAGGAGTGTTGCTTCGAGAAAAATAGACGCAGGTGGGTAAATAAGAAACAAAGGACACTTGGTAAAAAATTAAGCCATCTGAGTGTAGCAATGCTATCTGAAAGGCAACGGCACTTTGTCTAGGCGACCAACTCTGTTTCTGAAATTCTAAAGAGACAAAAGACAAGATAAAAGGAAGGGAAATTCTCCTAGCGATTATAACATCTGTTTGAAACAGAATCTCTTGGCAAGCAGAAAAATTACAAGAAGCTATTTGGGGAGTAGGACATGAAACACAAAACCAATTGGCCTACCTAAAACGCACATTAGGTAGCCATGAAAACTTGGGACAATAGGCCTGGGTAGCTCAGTTGGTAGAACAGACTTTTAATCCGAGGGTCTTGGGTTCAAGTCCCTGTTCAGGCATTCACCTCATTTTACCCTCCTTATTTCTCTTAGAATTCTATTGATATTCTGCTTCCTCTTGGGGAAACCCATCCCTAACATTTACTATAGGCATCTTCATTCCTGTCTTCCAGCTTTGCTCAAAAAGAAACGGAATAGAACAAGGAGAGCAGAAAAAGGACAAAGTGCTCAATTAGAAGCCAAAAGGTTGGCGGTTTGAACCCACCTAGAGGTGCCTCAGAAGACAGGCTTGGTAATCTGCTCCTGAAAGGTGAAAGCCTAGAAAACAGTATGGAGCAGTTCTACACTGACCACAAGGGGTCAGTAAAAGTCGAGGCAGCCCAATCCTTCCAAATGAGGTGAAGGTTTCTGAAAACAAACTTTGTTGCTACTGTGCCTCATCTTTTGTAATTCAGACTCTTCGTTTGAATGCCCTAAGTGAGGGTCTCTAACAAAAGAACTCCATTAAGAGACTCAGATCGCCAAGTACTCAACACTTGCACTCACAGCAAGTAGTCATTTGGAGGGGAGGAAAGCGAAAGTAGAAGAGAAAGCTAGGAGGGTCGAACTCAACTGCAGAACCTCCCTTAAAATCGCCTCTCCCTTAAAATCCCACAATGCCAGTGTCTAGGGCTGCAAAGATGCTAATCACACAACCAGAGATGTAGAGCTTCTTGAGGCAAGCGGGAGGTGAAGGGCCGGCTGGTCACACGGGGTCCCTGATCCAGGCACCGACCTGAGGTGAATAGCGTTAGGGCTCCAGCGAACCACTGCTGTGCCCTCTACTCACCCAAGGCCTGGTTTCAAGCACAGTAGGTTATATACTCGCAAAGATGGTAAAGTCTTCTCTTCTCTAACCTGGCCCTTGCACCCTGCGGTGACTCCCCGTGCTCACCTCCCCGCCCCTCGGTGGAATCCCGGCTGGGGCGCTCAGAGGGCCTGGCCGGCTGGCTGTGCATCTGAATGCGGCTCTGCGTCCCAGAATATTCCTCGCGGGACTGTAGAAGAGCTGTGGGAGTCAGTGCGCTGCAGCAGAGCTCGGCGCCCCTAGGACACACGGTGGTTGAAACCTCTGAGGGGATGAGGTGGGGGGAGGGAGGCACGAAAAGGGACACCCAGGGGCCCCGTCCAAACAGCCTTGGTGAGGTGAGAGCGGGTAGAAAGCGTGCTCTTTAATACATTTTTTTCTTTGGCTGTCTTTATGCTTTGTGATATCCGGGTATCATAAAGAGACAGCAAAAGATGTGAAACTTAGGTTTCCGGTGTCCCTGCTTGATGGACCAAAAAGCAAACTTGTTGCCGCCGAGATAATGTAAAAGTCTCATCCCTCACTCTCCCACAACCTTCCAAGTCACTGAGTTCCTCCTTGCAAAGGTAAGCATAATTTCTTGGGTATTCTCTCAGAGATATTATTTCCTCCACTTTTTATACAAATAAGGAAATAGCAAATACATTCCACTGCATCTTGGTTTTTTCACTTTGTGGATGTTGTAGTGATTTCCAAGTCAATGCAGAAACAGCTTCTTCCTTCTTTGCTTGGCAGCAAAGAATTCCATGGTATGGGTATATCATAATATATATCTTGCCCATACAAATAATGTTGCAATAAGTGATATTCCATATCTGACATTTCAAATGGGTGTGAGTACTTTCTATACATGGAATTGCTGAAGGAGTCCATGTGATGTGTGATGGTAATTCTGATGGATCTTGCCTAATGTACATTCCCACCAGCATGTCACAATGGTCTGCCTTCCCCACACTATTGCAACCACTTTGTGTTCTAATACATTAATGACAATAACAATAATAAACCCATCACAGTGACCACATGTGTTACAGAGTAGAACTGTTCCACAGGGTTTTCTTGGCTGTAATGTTCACGGACACAGATTGTTAGGCCTTCCTTCTGCAGTGCCATTGTGTGAGTTCGAACTACCAACCTTTAGGTTACTAGTGGAGCACAAAACTTATTGACCACACAGGGACCTTTATATCAACGTAGGCCTCAGGTAAATGACACATTCAAATATTAACATAGAGTAAACAAGCCGTTGTTAGACTTCCCAAATCATGTTTAGTCCAATGGAGCCACTCAGAATTTGGAAAGTAGCTATTTAAGACTCCACTTACAACTGATGAAACAAAATTAAAACTTCAGTTAAGGGAGAAGACAATTATATAAATGAAAATATGTTAGAGGTAGCAACTCAAATCAATAGAAATGGGTGAATTATTTGATAAATGGTGTTTGGCTAACTGTGTAGCCGACTAGGAAAACTAAGGCTTACATCATTATAACACCTGCGATACTAAACTTCAAACAGACATAAAATTTAAGAGTAAAAAAGAAAAATAAAATGAAATGTAACTACTGGAAAGGCCAAAACTGAAAGTTTGTATAACTTTGGTGTATAAAACCAATTTTTAAACAAACCTTAGTAACAATGAAAGTTTGACATAATTCACTACATTAAAAAAATTCTTCCTGGACGTGTTTACATTCTCTTTATAAAAAACACAAGACCCATCCACCTATGGTCACTTGATCTTTGACAGAGGACCAGTATCCATCAAATGGGAAAACGACAGTCTTTTTAACAAATTTTGCTGGCAAAACTAGATGTCCATTTGTAAAAAAATGAAACAAGTGTTTAATTGGGTTAAGACCAATTACAGAGTTATTAGGAAAATCAGACTATTGTCACTTCTATCTCTGTTTATAGCTAAGAAAAGTATTTCATGCCAAAGGGCACAATTTTTTTATGTTTCTAAAATGTTTATATTGAAATAGATCTATCTTCCACACGTTTCAAAAGTACAAAAACAAAAGAGTTTATATACAGTGAGAATCTTTCCCTTTCACCACCTCCCCACCCCATTCCAGCTGCACCAGATTCTGCCTCCCCAAGCAACTATGTTAATATGGGGTTACCTGCAAGAAATATTATTTGCATAAAGAAGCTAATAACCAGTTGCCATGGAGTCAGCTCTGACTTATGAAGACTTCATGTGTGTCGGAGTAGAACTGTGCTCCTTAGGGCTTTGCATGGCTGATTTTTTGGAAGTAGATTATCAAGCTTTTCTTCTGAGGGGCCTCTGGGTGGACTACAACTTCCAATCTTCTGATTAGAACTTCGGGACAAATAAGCCAATAGGAATCTATTATTTTCCCCACATTTTATACCTTCTAAACCTCCTGTACTGCATATTACATGTTGGGGAAATTAATATTTCCATATTACATATTAGGGAAATTACAAATATCTTCTCCATAATTTCTTCATTTTTTTTTTTTCTTCACTTTGCTTATGTGTTTTTTCTTTGTTTGCCATTTTGGTTGTTGTTGTTTTGTTTTGTCCTGTCTTTTTCTTTTTTCTTTTGCTTTATTTAGGTGAAAGTTTATAGAGGAAATTAGTTTCGCATTAAACAATTAATACATGCATTGTTTTGTACATTGGATGCCAACTCCGTGATATACCAACATGTTCCCTTTCTTGCCCTTGGGTACCCCATTGCCATTCATTCAACTTTCCTGTCCCCTCCTGCCTTCTCTTCCTTGCCTCTGAACTGGTGTGCCCATTTGGTCTCCTGTACATAGCTGAACTACATGTGTATATTGTTCATAGATGCCGTCGAGTCAGTTCTGACTCATAGCATCCCTATGGACAACAGAGCCAAACATTGCTGGTCCTGTGCCATCCTCATGATCATTGCTATGTTTGAACCTATTGTTCCAGCCACTATGTCAATCCATCTGGTTGAGGAGCTTCCTCCTTTTTGATGACCCTCTACTTTACCAAGCATGAAGTTCTTCTCCAGGGACTGATCCCTCCTCATAACATGTCAAAAGTATGTGAGATGAAATCTCCCCATCATTGCTTTAAGGGGCATTCTGGCTGTACTTCTTCCAAGACAGATTTGTGTATTCTTTTTGCATACCATAGTATATTCAATATTCTTCACCAACACCACAATGCAAAGGTATCAATTGTATTTCCATCTTCCTTATTCATTGTCCAGCTTTCCCGAGCATATGCGGTGACTGAAAACACCATGGCTTGGGTCAAGCACACCTTTGTCCTTAAAGTGACATCTTTGCTTTTAACACTTTGAAGAAGTCTTTTGCAGCAGATTTGCCAAATGCAATGGGTAGTTTGATTTCTTGACTGCTGCTTCCCTGGGTGTTGTTTGTGGATCCAAGTAAAATGAATCTTTGACAACTTCCATCTTTTCTCTGTTTATCATGATGTTACTTATTGGTCCAGGTTTGAGGACTTTTGTTTTCTTTATGTTGAGGTGTGATCCATACTGAAGGCTGTGGTCTTTGATCTTCATCAGTAAGTGCCTCAAGTTCTCTTCACTTTCAGAAAGCAAGGGTGTGTTATCTGCATATCGCAGGTTGTTAATGAGTCTTCCTCCACTCCTAATGCTGTATTCTTCATCATATACTCCAGCTTATGGGCTACTTGCTCAATATACAGATTAAATAAATATGGTGTTAAATACAACCCTGACACACACCTTTACTGACTTCATACCATTTGAATTATGTCCCCCCAAAAATACGTGTATCAACTTGGTTAGGCCATGATTCCCAGTATTGTGTGGTTGTCCTCCATTTTGAGATTGTAATCTTATGTTAAAAGGATTAGGGTGGAAGTGTAACACCATCCTCACTCAGGTCACTTCCCTGATCCAATGTAAAGGGAGATTCCTTGGGGTGTATCCCGCAGCACCATTTATCTTAAAAGATAAAAGGAAAGAGAAGCAAGCAGAAGGCTAGAGACCTAATACCATGAAGAATGCAGCACCAGGAGCAGAGAGCGTCCTTTGGACCTAGTGTCCTTACACTTGAGAAGCTCCTCAACCTTGGGAAGATTGATGACAAGGAATCTTCCTCCAGAGCCAACAGAGAGAGAAAGCGATCCCCTGGAACTGACACCCTGAATTTTGACTTGTAACCTATTAGACTGTGAGACAATTAATATCTCTTTGTTAAAGCCATCCACTTGTGGTACATCTGTTACAGCAGCACTAGATGACTAAGACAGCAAGGATCTGTCATCAGCATATCACAGGTTGTTAATGAGTCTTCCTCCACTCCTCATGCTGTATTCTTCTTCATATAGTCCAGCTTGTTTTTTTTTTTTGTGCGTTGTTTGCTCAATGTACACATTGGATAAATATGGTGTTAGGTACAACCCTGACACACACCTTTACTGGCTTTATACCAGGCAGGATCTCCTTATTCTCTTTGAACAACTGCCTCTTGATCTATGTCCAGGTTCCTCATGAGCCCACAGTTAAGTGTTCTGGAATTCCCATTTTTTTTGCAATGTTATTCATAATTTGCTATGATCCACATAGTTGAATATAGTTGAATACCTTTGCATAATCAATAAAGCACAAGCAAAAGTCTTTCTGGTAGCCTCTGCCTTCAGCCAGGATCCATCTGACATCAGCCATGATATCCCTCATTCCACGTCCTCTTCTGAATCCAGCTTGAATTTCTGGGAGTATCCTGTCAACGTACTGCTGCAACCACTTTGGAATGAATTCAGCAAAATTTTACTTGTGTGTGATATTAATGATATCATTTAATAAATTCTGCATTCTGTGGGATCACTTTTCTTTGGAATAGGCATAAATATGGACCTCTTCCAGGCAATTGGCCAGGTAGCTATCTTCCAAATCTCTTGGCAAAGAAAGGTGAGCATTTCCAGTGCTGCATCCATTTGCTGAAACATCTCATTTGGTATTCCCTCAATTCCTGAAGCCTTGTTTTTCACCAATACCTTCAGTGCATCTTGGACTGCTTCTTTCAGTGCCATTGGTTCTTGATCATATGCTACTTCCTATAATCATTGAACACCGACCAATTCTTTTTGGTACAGTGACTCTGTATTCCCTCCATCTTCTTTTGATGTTTCCTGTGCTGTTAACAATTTACAGCATAGAATTCTTCAGTATGGCAACTTCAGGCTTGAATTTTTTTCTTCAGCTCTTTCAGATTGAGAAATGCTGGGCATGTTCTTCCCTTTTGGTTTTCTTGCTCCAGGTCTTTGCACGTGTCATAACACTTTACTTTGTCTTCCTCAGCTGACCTTCGAAATCTTCTGTACTGCCCTTCATTTCTTCCTTTTGCTTTAGCTACTATATGTTCAACAGTAAGTTTCATTAAAAAAAAAAATAGTTTCTTCTAAAAACCATTTTTGCCTTTTCTTTCTTTCCTCTCTTTTTCATGCCTCTTGCTTTCTTTATGTATGATGTCCTTGATGTCATTCCACAACTCGTCTGGTGTTCGGTCATTAGTGTTCATTGTGTTAAATCTATTCTTGAGTTAGTCTCTAAATTCATGTGGGATATACTCAAGATCATACTTTGGCTTCTGGACTTGTTCTAATTTTCTTAAGCTTCAACTTGAACTTGCAAATGAGCAATCGATGGTCTGTTCTGCAGTCATCCCGTGAACTTGTTATGACTGATGATATTGAGCTTTTCCTTTTTCTCTTTCCACAGCTATAGTTGATTTGATTCCTGTGTATTCCATCTGGTGAGGCCCACATGTATAGTTGCAGTTTATGTTGGTGAAAAAAAGTATTTGCAGTTAAGGAGTCATTGGTCTTGCAATATTTTATCATGTGATCTCCAGTATAGTTTCTATCACCAAGGCCATATTTTCCATCTACAGATATTTCTTTGTTTCCAACTTTTGCATTTCAATCACTAGTAATTATCAATACATCCTAATTTTTCCATTTCAGATTGCAGAAGTTCGTAAAAATCCTCATTTTTTATCTTTGCTTTTAACGGTTGGTGCATAAATTTGAATAATAGTCTTATTTACTGGTCTTATTTTTTGCATATGAATATTATCCTATCACTGGCAGCATTGTACTCAGGATAAATCTTGAAATGTTCTTTTTGGTGATGAACCCAAGGCCATTCCTCTTCAATTTGTCATTCTCAGCATAGTAGACAATATGATTGTCTGATTCAAAATTGGCAATACCAGTCAATATCTGCTCACTGATGCCTAGGATATTGATCTTTATGCATTCCTTTTCATTTTTGACAATTGGCAATTTTCCTAGATCCATACTTTGCCCATTCGACATTCTGGTTATTAATGGATGTTTATAGCTGCTTCATCTGATTTTGGGTACTGCCGCATCAGCAAATGAAGGTCCCAAAAGCTTGACTTCATCCACACCATTAACGTCTACTCTACTTTGAGGAGGGAGCCCTTTCCCATTCATCTTTTGAGCACCTTGCAACCTGAGGGGCTCATCCTCTGGCACTGTATCAGATAATGTTCTCTTGCTGGACTCAGTTGCTGGAGGCTGCAGTAGTTGTGGTCCATTAGCCCTTTGGACTAACCTGTCTCTCTTATCTTTGGGTTTCTTCACTCTCCCTTGCTGCAGACAAGATGGGACCAATAGACATATTTTAGACGGCTGCACACAAGGTTTTAAGACCCAAGACGCTACTCGCTAAAGTAGGATCTAGAACATTTTCTTTATAAACTATGTTATGCCAATCGAGCTAGATGTTCCCTGAGACCATGAATCCCAACCTTCAGCCCAGTAATTCAGTTCCTCAGAGAAAATAAATGTGTCCATAAATCTTCTATAACATTGCCTTGCTCAAGTTGTGCTGACTTCCCCAGTAGTCGGTACTGCCTTACTCTTCACCCAAGTTACTACTTATGAATTGTCTAGTTAGTATTTTTTCCCTTCCTGCAATGCCCCTCCCTCATAACCATCAAAGATTCTTTCTTTCTGTGTATAAACCTTTTCATGAGTTTTATAATAGAGGTCTCATATAACATTTGTCCTTTTGTTATTGACTAATTTCACTCAGCATAATGCTGTCAAGATTCATCCATGTTGTGAGATGCTTCACAGTCATCATTGTTCCTTATTTTTGCATAGTATCCAGAATGCTCCTTAGAAGCAAGGATAGCTAGGCTGCATCTTACATCCTTTAGACATGTTGTCAGGAGGGATCAGTCCCTCAGAAAGGACATCATGCTTGGCAAAGTTCAGGGTCAGTGGAAAAGAGGAAAGCCCTCAATGAAGTCGATTGACACAGTGGCTACAAAAATGAGTTCAAGCATAACAATGATTGTAAGGATGGCTCAAGACCAGGCAGTGTTTCGTTCTGTTGTGCATAGGGTCCCTATGAGTCAGAACCGACTCCATGGCACCTAACAACAACGACAACAACAGGTATTCCATTGTGTGTCCGTACCATAGTTTATTTATCCATTCATCTGTTGATGGGTATGTAGGTTGTTTCCATATTTTTGCTATTGTGAAAAATGCTGGAATGAACATGGGTATGCATATGTTTATTCCTGTGACAGCTCCTATTTCTCTAAGATATACTCCTAGGAGCAAGATTAGCATACACGAGTACATGGTATTTCTATTTCTAACCTTTTAAAGAAGCACCATATTATTTCCAATACGGTTGTACCATTTCGCTTACCCACCAGCAGTGCATTACAGTTCCAATCTTCCCGAAGACTGTCCAACAATTGTTATTTTTCGTTTTTTTTATTTGTGCCAGTAATATTGGGGTGAGGTGGTATCTCATTGTAGTTTTGTTTTGCATTTCTCTAATGGCTAGTAGAAAACCCTGATGGTGTAGTGGTTAAGTGCTACGACTGCTAACCAAAGGGTCAGCAGTTCAAATCTGCCAGGTGCTCCTTGGAAACTCTATGGGGCAGTTACACTCTGTCCTATAGTTTCTCTGTGAGTCAGAATTGGCTCGATGGCACTGGGTTTTGTTTTTCTGGTTAATGGCTAGTGATCACAAGCATTTCCTTGTGTGTCTGTTAGCTGCCTGAACATCTTCTTTGTTGAAGTGTCTGTGCATACTCTTTGCCCATTTTTTAATTGGATGATTTGTCTTTTTGTTGTAGAGGTGTTGGATTTTCCTATAAAATTTAGAGACTAGACCTTTGTCAGATATGTCATAGCCATACATTTTTTCCTAGTCTGTTGGATCTCTTTTTACTCTTTTGATGAACATAAATGTTTAAATAGCAGTAGCTCAGTGGTGGAGCACGTGCTTAGCATACATGAGGACCCAGGCTCAATACCCAATATCACCATTTTTTCTTTCCACACAAAGCATGTCCAAAGATCTTTACTCTCAGAAACCTCTTTCTTAAGTTGTTTTGGCCTTGGTGTTTCTTTCTTAACTAACTCATTGGCACAATGGTACTCACATAAACTTGTTTTTTTGTTTTTTTTGTCATTTCTATTATGCATACATTCCCTCCAAGCATCCTCAACAATCGCTGGTCTATAGGCCACCGTCTGCACGGCCCAAAGACTAAGCAGTCATTTAATAGGGTTTGGAGGAAGTTGAGGGTTAAGTGGCTACAGAATCTGAAAGAAGAATAACTTGCTTTTCCGTCTGGGAAAAATCAGTGTTCCTTATTTGGAATGGAGAACACATGATTCTCAAATAATGTCTGAGAAAGAACTCATTCCTGCCAAAGAAGACAGACATTTCCTTGTCTCATCTTGTTTTCTGGCATGTTCTACAATGTTGAGAAGTAGATGTTTAACCCCGATTTGGGATGAGGATGCAAAGACTCCCTACGCTGTCTTGTCTTCCTCGTATTCACAGACATGGATATCGTGCAGATAGAAGTCATCGAAGAGCATGGCAACATCTTTCTCCGTCTGTCCTGAACTCATTCTCTGGTGGTTGGGAGAGTCCCACCTCTTGAAGAGGCTGCCAAAGAAGAAATGGAGCACAAATTCTAAACTCCCATGGGTCAAAAGAGGGGAACACAGACACATTAAGCCACAGACCTTGGGTAGAGTCTACATCATTTCAGGACAGTTGTCAGATCCTTGTGGAACGATTCTACATTTCCCTATAAATATTTTCAATTATTGATGCTCAGAGTAATAATAACAATCTTGATGAATCAATGGGGATTTGATCATACAATCCTGATTATGAACTAAGAGAGTTTTTCTGTTTTGAACTAAACTGGGAGAAAATCTTGTAGAGGGACTTTGAAGATGAAGGCTTGAAGGCAAGAAAAAGACTAGTTTCTCCACAGGAAGGAGGGATCAGTTATGGCAGAATACGTGGAAGCCAAGAAACCTGTAAGTCTTTTACAGTGTATCATCCCCTTTCCTCTTCTCTCTAAAAGCTGCAACTATCTACCTTCTACCAGTCTGTCACAGGTCATCCCTAAGCGAATTTTGAGGTCACCTACTTGACTCTCCAGGGACTAAACTACATTGCCTCTGCCTCTATACTAGGACTGAGGAAAAGGTGGCTGAGTATGTACCTATTACTAATTCTATAGAGTCTCTGACTTTCGGTGGTCACAGTCTACTCTTTAAGCTCCTTTTGAGCTAAGAGCAGGGTGTGAAGAGTAAAGGAGGTGGATAGAATTTCTTTAGAAGTAAGTTGGGTTTCAATAGGCTTCGTTTAAGAGTTAGAACTACATGGAGCAAACAAAAGGGAACTTTCTTTTTTATAATTTATATTTCAAGCAAAACTTAGTAAACTTCGCCAGTCACAGGGGTGCTTAATCAAAAAGCTACTGGCCCATCCCGCATCTTTTTTCATTACTGCTCCAACCACATTCATGTACAGAAATCGGGAAATCCCTGCAGCTGCCACTGAAACCATCAATATCAACGACATCTGAATTGCGAACAAAAATTCAGCCTCAGGTGTGCCCTCCAATGTGCTTAGCCTATATAGCTCAGGCAGGAAAGATCAAAGAAATGCTCTCAAAGGCAAGGCAGTCTTGGGCAAAACGAACTGAATCATCTTCCGGAACAAGCCTGCTTCTCTTTTCCTTGCCCCCTTCCTCTCTCTCCTTCTTTTCCTCTCTTCCTTCAGTTCACACCACCCAACCTCTTTCCTTTCTCCATCAACTGATGTGCCTCTCTCTCCTCCAGAATGACATTTTCAGAATAGTTCAGTGCATTCCTAGTCCCATGCATGCCCATTTTAACCACTGTACTGAGATTCAGCTGTAGGTGATATCTTTATTTACCATGTCACTTGATTATTTCTTCCTCTGCCTAAACCACACAGTGTAACATCTCCCCAGCATAGGCTGACTCGGTCAGGCAAATTGTAGAGCTGGGAGAAGTGGAAGTTAGATAAATTTTTTCCTCTGAATTTAGAACACTTCGACCTCTTGATGGGGATGAGAATTTGTAACAAAATCTAAAACATGTTTGGAAGAAATACTTCAAAAACTTACATTCAAATTGATGGTCAAAATGTGGTTTGGGCAGAAAGCCTCTACTCTTTGCTCATCGGAGACTGAGGTTTGAGAACCTAACCAGGCACATGGAGGGCTTTTATTTAAAATTAGCCCTACAGGTGTTCTTCAGCTGCTGTCATTCCTTTATTCATTCTAGAGAGGCCAATTCTGAAAGACAAGTTTCACAGAATGGAGCATTTCTTATTTTCTGTTCTCTTCTTTATTTTCAGTCACACCAGAGGCCTGTTTTGACCAGAACTCTCTGACACATAAACTACTTGTCTTCTGGCTTCTCTATCATTCTTTGACTTTTTTTTCTTATGTGTAAGTTAGAGTTACAAATAATAATAATTTTACTTCCCTGTTTAGCTAATTGAGTCCCCAAGTGTTGCAAATGGCTAACATGCTGGGCTGACAGCCAAAGAGTTGGATGTTGGAATCTACCCAGAAGCCCTGGGGAGAAAGCCTGAACCATCTACATCTGAATAAATCAGCCTTTGAAAATCCTATGGAGCACAATTGTTCTCTGAGACACATGGGGTCACCATTCATCAGAATCAACTTGAAGGCAACTGGTTTGTATTTTTATTTTATTTTAGTTAATAGTGTTAAATTATAAATATAGAAAGCAGGCATGATTTAGATTAATATCATTTTAGTCAGGGCCAAGATGGCAGAATAGTCAGACATTTCCTGTGGTTCCTCTTACAACAAAGACCCCAAAACATTAGTGAATTGATTATATATGACAATCTAGGAATCCTGAACATCAAAGAAAAAGTTGGGGAATTGAGCTGAGCGGCAGGGGGAGGGAGAGATGATTCAGGAGCACAGAGGAGTTGCCAGACCTGACCAGTACTGGCACTCTGCAGACTGGATCAGCTGGTGTGAGCAGTGAGGCAACTGTGGCACTCAGGATGAATTTACCACACTGGGAGAGACCAAGTTGTAGAGAGATGGCTCAAGTCTCCAGAACAAGCCAGGAACAGCACTCCATCAGTGAAAGATAAGTATAAGTTTCTAACTTGCCAGCAGATCCAAAAAAGAAAAGAATAGAAACCCATTTTGGAAGTACCTCTCAACCATTTACCTTACTCCTCCCCACTCTGCTTTGGTCCCAGTCAGCTGAGAACTCAGGGTGGGCACAGAACCTTTGCCTAGGCATAGGCATAAGGGTTCCGTGGACTTTGAATGCCTTTCACTCCTGTTTAGACGTGTGTGGGCCCATTTCACCAGCATAGACCCTCATCAGCAGTGTATACCAGAGTATATACCTGAAGCTCATTTTCATCTGTATCTGCTATAATGGGGAGTGACAGATTCATGACATCTGACACCACCCTGCCCATTAGGCAGAGTCCTCACCTACCCACATCAGGGCCTGAGGACTGGTGGCTTCACACATTCCACCAAGCCACCCATGATAGGGGTAAAAGAATAGGTGGCAACTTCCAGTACTTACAGTCAATGTCATTGGGTGCTCATAGTCTGGCTGCAAAAACCACATAACTACATGCTCTAGGGAGCTGGGACATACCTTCCACCCAGACACTCAGGGGCAGCCTCAGCCCCCTGCCTTTATCAGTGCATTACCCTGTACTGCAGCCAGATATTGGTGTCTACTCCAATCATCCCTGCCCTTTTAGGACCATAAGTGACAGTCTGTACCACACACTCAGTGGCTGGTGACCTGGACACTTGAGCTGAATGCACACAAGAAAAGTAAATGGGCTTCTGGGCTCACATAACTAAGAACAGTTCTAACCACCAGGAGACAGAACGTGAGAGGTCAAAGATGCCAATAATCAAAGTATCTGACACAACAAGCCTATTTGGGCATATCAAAACAAACCAAAACAAGCTAGGACACAGTAAGCAAACATAAATAAATGTAATAACTTATTGAGGGCTTGGGGACAACAGTCAATACTGAATCACATAAAGAGGTAGACCATGATGTCTTCAGCAAACCACCAAGGTAAAGATTCAAGAAATCTTCTGGAGGGAGAGAACCTCTTGGTAGATCCCAAAAGAAAGCTGCCAAGACAGTTATAATCAAACTTGCCAAAATCAAAGATAAACAGAGAATTTTAAGAGCACCTAGGGAAAAATGAAAAGTCATCTACAAGGGAGAATCAGTAAGACTAAGCTCAGACTACTCAGCAGAATCCATGCAGGCAAGAAGGTACCAGGATGACATATATAAAGACTTGAAGTAAAAAAATTGCAAGCCAAGAATTATATATCCAGCAAAACTGTCTCTCAAATAGTATGGCAAGATTAGGGCATTTCCAGATAAACAGAAGTTTAGGGAACTTGTTAAAATCAAATCAAAATTGCAAGAAATACTAAACTGAGTCCTCCGGTTAGAAAAATCAATAACATCAGATAACAACCCAACACTAGAACACAGGACAGAGCAACCAGATATCAACCCAGAGAGGGAAGACACAAAAATAAATCAAAGCTAAAACACTGAAAATAGGGAAACAGAGACATCAACATGTCATAGATGACAACATTAAAACAAATAAGAGGGACTAAAAAATGTAGTCATAGATCTTTCATATAGAGAGGAAGTTAAGGTGATATAAAGACAAAAAGATTGGTTTAAACTTAGAAAAATAGAGATAAATATTACGGTAATCACAAATGACGCTAAAAATCCTATGCATCAAAATAAAAAACAAGAAAAAGTAAAGACTCAGCAAATACAAAACCAACAACAATGGAAAAAATGAAAAGGAAATACATAAAAACAGCTCAGCACAGAAATTTAAGTGGAACAAAAAAACTGTCAATAACACATAAACAAAAGAAAAAAACCCTCAAAATGACAGTTGCTCATGTGGAAGTTCAAGATGAAGCTGAAGCAAATTAAAACAAGTCCACAAGGGCCAAAATACAGCCCGTACATAAACATACACATACATAAACTTGTGATCCTAGGTATTTACTCAAATGAAGTAAAAGCTTATGTCCACCAAAAACCTGCCCACAAACGTTTATAGCAGCTTTACTGATAATTGCCAAAAACTGGAAACAATCAAGATGTCTTTTAGTAGGTGAATAAACAAGCTGTGGCACACCCATATAATGGAGTATTATTCAGCAAGAAAAATAAGTGAGCTTTCAAGCTATGAAAAGCGGTGGGGGAATCTCAAATGTATATTGCTAAGTGACTGAAGTCAATCTGGAAATGCTACATATTGTATGATTTCAAATTCATGATATGCTGGAAAAGGCAAAATTTTGGACAGTAAAAAGATCAATGGCTGCCAGCAATTCAGTGAGGCTGGGAGGGGTGAAAAGGCGGAGCACAGGACATTTTTAGGACAGTGAAACTATTCTGAATGATACTGGATTGATGGGTGCTTGACATTACACATATTGCTTTTACAGCATCAAACAGCCAAGATACCACCCAGCATTTACGCACACATACACACACACACAGAGAAACATATACACTTCCCCTTCAGTTTTGTGTATGACACTTTAGTTTTTTCCTTAAGTGAAACCTACCACACTGTTTCTTGTTCTTATTGTACAAATCCCATGAGCCCACTGAAAGAACAAGTCTGACAGAAAATTATGTTCTGCCAATTTAAAAAAAGACTCAATGTTATTTTTAAGAATATTAGCAAAGGCTTATATATGGGCAACCTAGAAAGAGAAAAAGAAAATAAGCACTAGAAATCTGGTACCAGGAAATAAATTTCTCTTAGTTTTCTTATGTAGTTTAAAGAACTGAGTTTTAACTGTGATAAATCTCAGGGTTCTAGAAGAGCCTTGCAGCAAGCTTATTTGTTTTCTGCAAATATCCCAAATGAATTTCCAATCTCCAAATCTCAAAGAACATTTTTCAGGGTTTATCCACCCTCCACATGCCTGTGCTTACTGATCATTCACCAATCCAAGCTGGAGACCAAAGTGTTATCATGAGGTCACTGTATTAACATTCTGACAAGTGTGTTCCAAGGTGTCTTGAATTTCATGTGAGCTTACCTTCTCCCTTTCCAGACTTCCTCCAGTGTCCCTGCATCCCCAGTTTTTCAAAATCCCTTTTCTGTACCTCCTTCTGTTTGGAAATGACTTTTAAAAATTTTAAATATATAAATGCTTCATTCACTTTTGTTCTTGTCCTTAAAATCCTGTCAATTTACTTTCTATCGTACTCTAATAGTTCACCTTCCTCTACATCCTGAAGCTGCTGTTTCATGCATGACTTATGATTTCCTCTTCTGGATGTTGGTAGGGCCCCTGAGTTTCCTGATACCTCCCGTAGAAGAGAAAAGACCCTTATAATGAAATGCAGAATGTATCACTATGTGGTTTTCTTCTGCTTTGGCTTTCCTCCATCAAATCCAGTCCATACATTCTGACTGAGCAAACAGCAAATACAGTAAACACTTTTAGACTATGAAAAGATTAATTTCTTTAGCTTTGTGCTTCAGGTTAAGACAACTATAGAGGAAATCAAAAGAGCTGAAAATAGGGACTTCTTTCTTTGACACCCATAATAAAAGACAGACTTTTAACAACTCCAGGTTGTACAAAAGATACCCTGGAAACCTCTTGTGGCTATTTACCCAACACATATTTCCAATCTCTGCCTTCACTTTCAAGTCCTATAAAGAATCAGTATCCTCCAGTGGTTCTTGAGCCCCTCCTGCCTAAAGCAGGTGCTGATGCCTCTTAACACTGAACAACAGTACCTCAGCGCTCATGGAGTGTGAATCTCAGGAAATAACACTTACTTTTAGATAAAAGTTATCCAGCAGCACCTCAGGAACAGGTGTGTGTAGTTCAGTGGTAGAGCACATGCATTCCATGTATGAGGCCCTAGTTTCTATCCTCGAGGTGCACTTCTACACTTTTTCTCTGCTCCAACACCGTTTAAACCCAATCTTGAAGGAATATAAATTCACTTCTCCTATTATTTTGCATTCAATTCCCGCACACATAGACAGCAAAAATAGAACCCAATGGACTTCCTTGAATGCTCTTCTTTCTATGCTATGAGCATCTACATCCCTTAATGTGACTGCGACAGCAGAAGGAAGACGACAAGGAAGGGGAGAAAAGAAGAACCAGAATCTCTTCAATCACCCAAAACAAAAGCCTGCACATGAAGCTCCTGTTTCCTACTATTATTAAAGAGACAGAAAAAAAGATAAGGGGGAGGGAGTTTGAAAGGACCCTGGGGACAGTTTTTTTGTTGTTTTTTTTAAAGCACCTAAACCACAAAGCTCCCTGGTGAGGCTCTCACTGGGCTACGTCGGGATGTGCTGATGCCTAAATTATTTCACAGCAAAACTGTGTGTATACTCTTTTCTTCTCTGTGACTGTCTTTCCCTTAACTCCCGACGAGGTGACCGAGTGGTTAAGGTGATGGACTGGTAATCTATTGTGCACTGCACGCGTGGATTCACATCCCATCCTCGTCGTCGTTCTTTTATGTCACTGTGTTGTGGAAATGAGATTTGGAGCCCTGGTGGAATACTGGATTCTTGCTAATCAAAAATTAGGCAGTTCAAATCCACCCGCCACTCCTTGGAAACCCTAGAGGGTGTTCTACTCTGTCCCATAGGGTCGCTGTGAATCTGGATCAACTCCACTGCAACCGGTTTTGTTTTGGTTTTGTTTTTGACCTCCTGATATTTGCCCAGTGCCACCCAAGCAGTGAAACACAGCTTTAGATTATCGTCTTCCATTTGGCCAAGCACGGATACTCCAGACAGACATTTTCCTCTTGCTGTTCATAACTTAACTGTACTTGGTTTGGAACCCGGATATTGTTTCAGAGAAACGTTCAGGCGGCAGGCAAAAACCATAAGAGATAAGAAGTCTCCATAAAGCAAGGGGAATCCATATTTGGACATGTTTTCCACGGGAAACCAGTTGTCCTCATGTAGATTTTGACTCATGGTGACCTCATGTGTGTCCAGGTAGATCTCTCCTCTCTATGGTATTTAATGGCTGATTTTTTGGAAGTAGATCATGAGGTGCCTCTGCATGACTGGAACCTCCAATGTTTCACTTAACAGCAAGTCAGTGTTAACTATTGAAGTCTACCTAGGTACTCCTTTCCCAGGGAAAAACCAAAATCCAACTGCTGCATGGGGTATCTAGAGAGAAGCTGATGGATTGGCACTGCCGACCTTTGACTTAGCAGCTAAGCTTTTCCCCACTTGCAGCACCAGGACTCCTTCCAGGAAAAGGGAGCAGTTAAAACCCAGGCCGTGGAAATCTCAGCGATGGGCAGTCATTAATAACCGAAAATACTCACTGCCCTGGAGTCCATTCTGACTCATAGTGACACCATAGATTTTCCAAGGCTGTAAATCTGCAGAAGCTGACTGCCACATCTTTCTCCCATGCAGCCGCTGATAGTTTCAAACCACCAACCTTTCGGTGAGCAGTTGATCACCTTAACCACTGCCCCCTTCCAACCAAAAAACCAAAACCATTGCCGACTCACAGCGACCCTATACCCAGCGGTAATTCAAGTAGCTTCAGCTTCAAACTCCAAATTAGTTATTCATCTCCAAAGTCTTCATGGTATTACAAATTTGCTAACCATCACAGCAGGGTTCTGCCTGTCCACTACTTCTGGCTATCAGAGCCACAGCAGATAATTCTAATTAAGAATACAAAAGAACAGTACCTGAAAAGTTGGCTTGGGAAACTTAGTTGCACATCAAAGGAGAAAACAGATCCTAAGTGAAAAACAGTAAGAATATGGTGTCACAGACAGTCACCCTTCTAGTAAACCCTGGAGTCCAAAACCCTGATTGGGAAATGGAGCAGTGGCTTTGTCTTGCAAAACTGCAGCTAGGTTTCTGAGAACCACAAAGAAGTATGAGGGAGGCATGATGGGGCTGAGCAAGAGCTGCAAGCATATTAACCTTTTGTAACAGCCCTCTCGTGCTGCTGGACTGGCATTCAAACCTCAGCCATCACAGACGCTAAAAGAATAGGAGCTTTAGCCTCTTGCCAAAATTTGTGGTATCAGTCAACCCACATGTGACATTTAGGAGGTAATCCTTAATCATTGTGTCTTCTCTTGCTTTTAGTTTTCATTCTGGTATTTTTCTCACATGTGAGAAGTTTGAGTCTTCCTGAACATTAGAATACATTATATGTCAACTCTTCGGTTCCTCCCAGCACTGGTCGTCTCCCTTACCCTAACCTCCCTCAAAAAACCCACCAAGGCTCAGGTGGCACTGGGAAGTAGCCGACATGGGTGCTTAGAAGCCGAAAGATATTGCAAGGTAGGTGGTAAGTAGCAAAGTCAAATACAGAGTTGAAAGGGAAGTAAATGTCTTAGATCAGAATGCAGTGGTTCCCAAACCTGGGGAACTGCCTGAAAACTTTTTGAATATACACATTCCTGATTCTACCCTTATAGATCCCAAATGGACTGAGAATCACTGGATATGGAGAGGATGGGATCTGTAACGTTGATGTCTCCACAGATGTTTCCAATTTTCAGCCATGTTTGAGAACTTCCAGCCTAGGAAGTGGTGCTGAGGGAATTGGAGTGAACTGAGCTTCTGGGAAATTTTCTCTAGGAGGAAGCACTGGATGCAGGAAAAAGGGAGAAGGGGAAAAAGGAAAGTGAGGATGAAGGTGACACATTATGTGACGAAGAAAATGAAGGGGAAGGTAGGATGAGAAAGGTGGGTGTGGGTGTGGAAGAACTAAAAGAGAAGGTGAAAGAAGGTTTTAAACTAAGTCTTTAGGATGCATTGAATTTGGATGGCCCAAGATGTTTGAGACTACCAGGGTTGCCTATGTCTCCTCTGCTCTCTCTACAATGCAGAAAGTCAGAAAATTCCCTTCCTTCCAAATTTTTTTTTTCCTAAGGAAAAGGGAGTAAGGGTATTTGTCACACAGAAAGATGCAGCTCTTTTTGCCCAAGACATATCTGGCTTTAAGAGAGTTTAGCAGCTCTTTCCATTTCTGGAAATAATTTTATCAACTGTGGATGCTGGAAGACTAAGGGATTCCTGAGAAATGCCTTACCCGTGGATAGCATCCAAACACTTCTTCACCATTAACAAAGAGCTGGGATCACAGCTCTGTGGTGGGCATCACAGATCTCCATGACTGGTGCTTACACTTGCTTTTTGCTGACCAAGATTATGTGCGTGGGTATGGAAGGGTAAAAGGAATCGGAAAAAGAAAATCAGAGGGAAACTTTTCTCCTGAACCTGCAATCTGTCCATTGGCACAGGCACAGGTGAGTGGGAAAAAGGAGAAGACCCAAAAGGAATTTGTCCAACAGTCACTTACCCCTCTCTCTTTCCATCTGTCTTTTCCTTCCCTACTTGTTAATAATAAGGAGAAATTGTAGTAAAGGAGACTAGGCTGTCTATGAAGTGGTGGAATGTTGTTGCTTCAGCGTCAGCAGGCCCTGAGTGAGCACCTTCTTTTATTTCAGTTCCTCCTGACTTCATTCTGCTTAAGCAGTCAAGTTGGGAGGCCCAAGGAATGCCCAGGACTATGGTCCAAGTGAGTAACTATCAAATGATTTATCCTTTCTATGAGTAGGGAAAAGACAGGTAAAGATATTCACAAAGAGAAAAATAGGGAAAGCATGAAAGAAGTTTGCCAATATTCAGCTGTGAGGAAAGAAAAAGCGTACATGGAGGTGCTGAGAATTGAACCCAGGGCATCAAGCATGCTGAGCACATGCCATACCACTGAGCTACACCCCCATTTTAAATAAAGTTATGAGAACAATCCATGATACTGACTCTTAGCATAGTTTACAGGCTTTTCAAAACATAACTTTCCACAAGTAAACATCCATTATGTTCAATTCTTGTGTTCCTGGATTGGATCCTGCCTCGCAACAATGCCAGGAGAAGGAAAAAAACACATTCTGGACCTAATAACTCTGAGATCTCCCAGCAGTCCTTGCTTTTTTCAAGGACTACTTTTAGCCAATTGCCTAAGTGTCAGTTCCAGTCCACCACGAGGGAGAGTAGCAGGATTGAACGTTTGGTTAAGTCTTCTGATGTCTTCTTGAAAAGTCCTCCTTCTCTGCCTATGAAGCTTGCAGAAAGACACAAAAGATAGTGCACGGGAATACGAAGATGAGTTCTAAGAAGGAATGAAAATCCAGGTGAGGAGGTAAGGCTAGATGTTAATTAATTCAAAGTAT
This sequence comes from Elephas maximus indicus, assembly GCF_024166365.1. Classification (NCBI taxonomy): domain Eukaryota; kingdom Metazoa; phylum Chordata; class Mammalia; order Proboscidea; family Elephantidae; genus Elephas; species Elephas maximus. The sequence goes on along the minus strand of NC_064819.1, from coordinate 80,978,205 downwards.
TTGATGGAAACAGGTCCCTGGTGGCACAGTGGCTAGGAGCTGTGGCTGCTACGCAAAAGTTCCGAGGTCACTCCTTGGAAACATTATGGGGTTGGGATCTGCTAGACAGCAACGGGTTGATTAGGCTGAAACGAAGAGTGACAAGTACAGTCATGCTCCTACAAATACCTGCATCCAGCACCTGGATTTGGAAACTTAGTTTTGACTCTGTGATGCTCTAGGTCTGGTTTTGAAGAGGTGGAAGGTAGAAGAGAGGAGAAAGATGTACTCTTCTATGGTTAAAATGTCTCTTTTACACCAAAATTACTTCCTTAATGAGGAAAGCACAAGAGAAGCACTTAATGTGCAGGGTACAACCTTCAAAACGAATTCGCTCTTTATTAACTTTCCCTAATCCCAGAGAAGTCAGAAAACTCCTGATGTGCTCAGACTATAACCCAGGTATGAAGGAGAAATTCCAGATCTTCGTGGATGGAAGGGATGAGTGCCCGGAATCTACAGGTTAAGTTACTACTATACCACAAAGACACCTCTGTGGGCATTGGAATGCGAGAAGGAGTGGGCTCGAGGAAGGGAGTGAATATGAGAGAGTGGCAGGGTTTATAGCTGGGAGAAAGGTGGACACTGAGTGGAGGAGAGAAGCAGAAGCAGAGGAATAGATGGCAAGGAGAAGAGGAATAGGGTTTGAGGAAGGGTCTCTAGGAACTCATACATATGGACTGGAACGCAGGTAGAAAGAGACCAAGCTCCATCTTTACTATTCTTTCTCCAGGCCCTCGGGAAAAGAGAAGCTAAAGTAAGTGCTTTCAAAGCATATGTCCCACAAACAGATAAGACTGGTTTTGCCCAAAATTTTGTGACTGAGAGCTCCTCGCTGCTCTTCCCATCGCTGAGCATTTTGGAAAGTGCTCCTGTGGTTCTGTGTTTCTGGAACAGCCCTTGTTGGTATTGGAGGCTTTGGAAAAAGCCACAAGGAGGCAGCATTGTCCTGATCCCAAGTGCCAGGAAAGAGGCATGGGGCTTAGAAGCAGAATCCCCTGATGGCTTTCGGCTGGAGTTTTCTCGTATTTGCAGCCACTTAGTTTTAGTGTGTTTGAGCTAAATATTCAAGAAAAGAATGAGAAAAAAAGGTCAAGCAGTGACAAAGCGCTTTTGGTTTAAATAGACTTTTAGTGAACCCATCAAACACCTGGAGAACTCAGTGCACCAGGCCTCTAGACTGAGGATCTAGGACTCGCTACCCTGTTCTGATGTAGATACTTTCAGTTTTCCCATACTTCTTTCTAACTCATAAACAAAAGGCTACTGAGCCTAGCTTTCTCCTGGAACAGCTCTAGGAATATTTACAGTGCATTTTGGTACTCACATACTCCCTTGTCTTAAAGGGACTCTGAAGAGCAAGATTTCAATTGTGGAAAGTCAGATTTGTAGTATCATTTGAGAGTTTACTCATTCAATGTGTGCAGCAACTTTATCCTCAGTCCTACCGTCAAATAGATGAGGAAAATAGTGACTTAAGGAATGAAGACGATGGCATGGTGTTGACAGTTCAAGGTTGATGATGCAACTCAAATCCGGAAATTTTAAGGAAGATCCTCAAGTCTCTGGATTGTGAAGATGCTAAGTCCTTTCACTTTGGGAAAGGAAGAGTGGACTCTACCGCTTGTTAGGTTATTTTCTTTTTCTTTGGGGGCATTGTATATGACTGGAAAGGGGAGAGAAAGAGTTTGATTTGAGACTTCATTTATTTAGGATACGTATAAATTTAAGGTGCAAATTCCCATTATTTTTTGGTAACCACAGTGATTCCTGAGACTAGAATGATAAAGAGGTGGGATCGGGTAGTGCGTCCCTAACCTCCCTGGGAGAGAGGTCCCTACGTGTGATGTGTAGGTTGATGATTTCCAAGCTACTAAAAATGGAGAGAAGAGGGCCAAAACAGCTTGGTGGGATATTTGTCTCATGGGAATGCTAACTAATACCAAATTACATCGCCTAAATGTCGTTCCCTAGTGGCTTAATCCACAGAACAATACTAGGCAATTTTGTGTGACCCACCTCCAACTCTGCTTTGTACATTGGTAGGGTAGGAGAGATGAGTACTGCACAAATTCTTAAAGTAATCACAAATTCTCTCAGTTTTCACATAGTCTTGGTTTCTTGGAAGTTCCGAATTATTTGGAAGAAATAAACAATTGTTTTTTCCCATTCCCTGCCCTGTCATTCCTCCCCAGAGAGGTTAATCTTTCCTTCACTCCAAACTTTCTCCATGTCTTCCCAGGTTCCTTGTACAGTACTTCTCCAGGTTTAGGACAAAATTCAAAAATTTTCTTAGATCATATTCCGGATGGTATGTGCTAATGTACAATAAATCATCAAGGTAATTATCGATTTCCTTTGGCTGTGAGCAGCAAACGGTATTCATGACACGAAGACCTGAAGGAGGAAGAGAAAAAGGGGGCAGAAGAGAAGGAGGGGGAGAAGGAGGAGGAAGAATAGAAGGAGGAGATATAAAATGAAGAGAAATGAAATGAAAAGCAGCTTAGAGATGGTAGAGAAGTTGCATCATGAAGAAAAGCAAGCATACAGATGCAGAATATTAAATCCGTTTACCTTTGCTTGCCCACTGTTAAGGAACATTCTCGCCAGTCTTTAATTTTTCTCTCCTTCAACTCCTTTCTCCTCTGCCTTCCAAGGCTCTCAGAAAAATGTACAAGATGATGCAGAGAGATACAAAGAAGAGTAGCATGAGTGTTGCTTTGAGAAAAAGAGATGCATGTGGGTAAAAAAGAAACAAAGGGCCTCTTGGCAAAAATGAATCCTTCTAGCTGTAGCAATGTGATCTGAAAGTCAACAGTGCTTTGGCTAGGTGACCAAGCCTGTTTCTGGAAGTCTAAAGAGACAGAAGACAGGATAGAAGGAAGGGAAATTCTTCAAACAATTATAATATCTGTTTGAAATACAATCTTCTTGGCAAGCGGAAAAATCACAGGGAAGTTATTTGAGTACCAGGACATGAAACATAAAACCAATTGGCCTGCATAAAACCTACATTAAGTACACAGGAAAAACTATGAGAAGGAGCCTGAGTGGTTCAGTCAGTAAAGCACCAGATATTAATCTGAGGATCCTAGGTTCAAGTTCCTTTTCAGGCATTATCCTGATTTTACCCTAGTGATTTCTCTTCGGAGCCTATACATTCAGCTTCCTCTTAGAGAAACTCATCCCGACATTTACCATAGGCTTCTTGACTCTTATCTTCCTGCCCTTTGCTCAAAAAGAATCCAAATTGAGAAAGGAGAGCAGAGAAAGGGAAAAGGGTTAAGGGCTCAATTACTAGCCAAAAGATTGGTGCCTCACAAAACAGTCCTGGTATTCTCCTTGAAAACACTATGGAGCACCTCTACACTGCACACACAGGGTCAGTTAAAGTCAAGGCAGCCCAGTCCTTCCAAATGAGATGAAGGTTTCTAAAAACAAACGTAGTGGTTACTGGTACCCAACATTGGTAATTTAGATTCTTCTTGCAGTGCCCTAAGTGAGAGTCTCTAACAAAGGAACTCCATCAAAAGGCTCAGACAGCCAAGTACGTATCACTTGCACTCACAGCAAATATTTGGAGAGGAGGGAAGGGAAAGGAGAGGAAAAGGCCGGCACAGCCGAATTCAGCTGGGGAGCCTCTCTTAAAATCCTCTCTTCCTTTAAAATTCCACAATGTCAACGGATGTAAGGGCCCTAATCATACAATGAGAGGTGTAGAGCTTCTTGGGGGAAGGGGGAGGCGGCGTGGGGCTGGCCACACCGGCTCCCTGATCCAGGCACAGACCTCCTAAAGTGAAGAGCCTTATGGCTCCAGTGAACCATATTGTGCTCTCTACTCACCCAAGGCCTGGTTTCAAGCGCAGTAGGTCATCCATTCACAAAGAAAGTAGTGCCTACTTCTTTCTAACCCAGGCCTTGCATCCTGACGTAATCACCTAGTCTGTCCCTTCCGCTTGTTGCATCATCCCTCCTCCCCACCCTGGACCCTCAGGGGGCCCAGCCGGCTGGCAGTGAACCTCAACGCAGCTCTGGGCCCCAGAAGGTGCTGTATGGGATTGTATAAGGCCAGTGGGTGTTGAGGTGGTGATGCAGCAGTGTCCAGGGCCCCAGGAAATGGGGTGACTGAAACACCTGAGGGAAGGAGTTTTGGGGAAGAGGAAGGGGCATGAGAAGGGAAACCCAGGAACCCTGCCCAAACCGCCTTGGTGAGGTGAGTGTCCGCAAGATGCGTGCTCTCTAACAGATTTTGTTCTTCCCTCTCTAGATACTTTATGATATCCGGGTATCATAAAGAGACAGCAAAAGAGGTGAAACTCAGTAATCCAGCATTCCTACTTCATGGACCGAAAACCAAAGTTGTTACCACCGAAAAATGCCGAAATTTCATCCCTGAAACTCCCACAACCTTCCCAGTCTTCCAGTTCCTCCCTGGACAGGAAGCATAGTTTCTTGCTTATGCTCTCAGGGATGTTATTTCTTCCACTTTTTATACAAATAAGGAAATTCCAAATACATTCCACTGCATCTTGGGTTTTTTCACTTCATTGATGTTGTAGTGATTTTCAAATAAATACAGAAAGAGCTTCTTCCTTCTTTGCTTGGCAGCCAAGAATTCCATTGTATGATATGTCATAATATGTATCTTGCCCATACATTAATGCTGTAATTATTAACATTCCGTATCTGATATTTCACTGCCCATTTTGAATCAGACAAACATATGGTCTACTATGCCGGGAATGACAAATTGAAGAGGAATGGCATTTCTTCCACCAACAGAAAGAATATTTCAAGATCTATCCTGAGTACAATGCTGTCAGTGATAGGATAATATCCATACACAAAAAGGAAGAACAATAAATATGACTATTTACACACCAACCATTAAGGCAAAAGATAAGGAAATTGAAGATTTTTACCAACTTCTGCAGTCTGAAATTGAAAAATCAGGATGCATTGATAATGACTGATGATTGGAATGCAAAAGTTGGAAACAAACAAGAAGGATTCATAGTTGGAAAATATGGCCTTGGTAATAAAAATTATCCTGGAGATCACATGATAGAATTTTGCAAGATGAATGACTTCTTCCAGGCAAATGCATTTTTTCAACAATATAAATGGTGACTACACACATGGACCTCACCAGGTGCAATACACAGGAATCAAATCAACTACATCTGTGTAAAGAGACAATGGAAACGCTCAATATCATCGGTCAGAACAAGGTCATAGGCTAACTGCAGAACAGAGCATCAATTGTTCCTATGCAAGTTCAAGCTGAAGCTGAAGTAAATTAGAAAAAGTCCAGGAGGGACAAAGTATGACCTTGAGTATTTTCCACCTGAATTTGGAGACTAGATTAAAAATAGATTTAACACATTGAACTGTAATGACTAAAGACAAGACGAGCTATGGAACAACATCAAGGAGATCATACATGAAGAAAGCAAGAGGCCATTACAAAGACAAGAAAAAGACCAAAATGGATGTCAGAAGAGACTATGAAACTTGCTCTTGAACACAGAGTAGCTAAACAGAAAGGAAGAAATGATGAAGTAAAAGAACTAAACAGAAGATTTCAAAGTGCAGCTGGAGAAGAGAAAGTAAACTATTAGGACATGTGCAAAGACCTGGAGTTAGAAAGCCAAAGGGGAAGAACACCCTCGACATTTCTCAAATACTATTCTTAAGTATAAAGAATAAATAGAAATGATAATAGTCTGATTTTCCTTATAACTCTGTAATTGGTCTTAACCAAAAACTAAACACGCTGCCATTGATTCAGTCTGTGCCATGAGGACTCTGACATAGTATTGGGAAGAAAAATACCTCCTTTAAGTTACCAGCATCAGGAAACTATTCCAAAAGACGTCTGCACATTCTTTCCGTACTTGGATTCCATTTATAATAGAACTGGCAGCGGTGGGTTTCGAATCCACATCCCCGCAGGTTGGAGCCCTATTCCAGCACATTAGACCGCTTGGCCATGCTACCACACATGAGGGCACCTTTTAAATCCTAATGTTTGCAAAGAAAAAAGAATGTTTTCCAACTTGTTATTCTTCTCCTAGAACAGGTTTACAAGCTAGTTCTCCAAAACAATAAATAACAACTAAAATTGATCAGGAAATTATTATGTGCCATGCACTCTCCTTACATTTATTGTCATTCATTTATTGTCTTCCTAACTGCCTCAGAAGATAGGTACTTTTACTACGATCTCCACTTGCCTGATGGAGAATCGAGGCACAGAGTTGTTAAGTAACTTGCTGGATGTAACCCAGCAGGAAGTGATGTTTAAAGTGGAGTGGAAAAGTTGACTCTGTTGTATATTTATTTACTTAAGGATAAAATCCTGAAATAATATAGTTCAAGGTTATTGTGGCAAATTCAGAGCAACAGCAAACTTATGTATGACGTAGCTTCAGTTCCTTTTGGGGCATGGCGATGTATAGCATATAAAAACCTAATGGTTCAGAAATTTCACTGAGGTTTGAAATTGTTTGAATTGAGAGCTTTGCTAAAAGTTGTTTGTGTAACTGCCTTAGTGCATTAGGCAGCTGATCAGTCTCATAAGCTGAAGGTGCTGAGTTCAAGCCTTAGAGAGGGCGCACAGATTTTTTGTCTCTTCTACATACACTCACTTGAAAAAGCAAAAAACCTGGTAGTAGGGGAAATTATTCCACTGATCAAGTTTTGAGTATGAAGCACAGATTGCACAACCAACTCTCAATCAATTTCACGTGATGCAATTATAAATGGACCTGCACAAATGGTGAAAAGGAATTTATCAAGAACTTTATCCCTCTCCCTTGCTAATAAGACATCTTTTCAATACACTGGCTACAAGAAGAGAAAACTGGCTACAGTACGACCTAATTCCAAACTCTGTATTAGTTACCTATTGCTACTATACCAAATGACCAGAAACTTAGTGGCTTAAAAAATCCACAAATTTATTATCTTACAGTTCTGGAGGTCAGAACTCTGAAATGAGTTCTGTACAGGGTCAGATTAAGGCATGTGAGGACCCTAAACACTAACAATCTGTGGTGCACCCTCCTCTGCTTACTCAGGTATACCAAGAGGACATGTGAGTTATATGTAAACATGTGCATACGTACATACATGTGTGTCTTAGCTATCCATGATGTAGTTCCTTTTTAAATGCGACTATAATATTAGAGTCGCATTTAAAAAGGAACTGGGTGGGATAATATTAGAGACCGAACATAAAAGTGACACATGCCATTTTAGCAGAATGAGATGAACTGGATTATAAAAAATTTAGTGAATATAGGGTACTTAAATTTTTACTCTCCACCTACTTTTCTACAAAAAGGATATTCCCCATATTCTAAAACAAAGAAAATAAGTCAGGATGAGGGGCCAAGATGGCAGAGTATTCAGACACTTCCAGTGATCCCTCTTACAACAAGGACCCCCCAAAACAAGTGAATCCATTAAATATATGACAAGTTAGGAACCCTGAGCATCCAGTGCAAAGTTAAGAAGTCAGACTGAGTGAGGGGAAGGGGAGACTGTGCAGAAGCAGTGAGGAGTTGCCTAGCCGGCGGCAGAGCCTCAGCTCCGATTCCTTGGCACAACTGCATCAGGGCTGATGGAAGTTTTCGGAGACGCGCCCGCTTCAGTGAAAGGTGGCAAGAAAAATGCCCCACCCCTCACCCTGTGCCGTGTTTGCAGGGGAGCTGGCTGTGGCATTTAGGACACAGAAGCTTCAGCGAAAGAAGGCAAGCCCAGGACACAGCCCTAGCCCTCTGCAGCAATCTCAGCGGGGACCCATCCAGTACACACAAGCTACACATGCCTCTGGAATCTGAGATAAAACAGTGCTCTCTGCACAAGACAAGTGATTTTGTCTAATTTGCAGGAGGATCTAACAGCTCCTCCTTTTGAAAGAACTCTCCCTAACTATCTGATCCCTCCTCCCTCTGCCCCAGCCGGCTTCATTAACAGTTGATTTCCCTGGGCCCGAAATAGGTCCTGCTGTGCTCCCTGAGCGGTTCTCCTGGCCCTGGAGCATCACAAGTCACATGATTACAGTGCTGCTGGCATGTTTCTATGTGATGTACGGGAGAGAACTAAATATGAGGCCATACACAATCTGTCTGAAATGAAAAGGAGACTATAATTGTTATTGTTTACAAAATTTATAAAACGGCATCAATTTCATTGAGTACCCTGCCTGTTCACTTCCTCCAGGGTGCTTGCATTTCCTTGTGTCCTGTCTGCTTGGCATCTATGTGTCTTTGCTTTGGAAACTGGTGCCTGTTTTGTTGATGCCCTAAGCACATGCTTACCATGTTTACTGGGTAATCGGTTCCTGGTCCTTTGGGTATAAACGGAAGGTAATGGCAGAGATGCATTCTTTCTGAAGACTCTGGTGGAAAATTCATTCCTTGACTTTTATGGCTTCTAGAGGCCACCAAATTCTTTGGCTCATGGATGGATCACTCTAACCTCTGCTTCTGTGGTCTCATTTCCTTTTCTGACTCTGGCCCTCAAGTCATCTTCTTATAACGGACCTGTGATTATATTGGGTCCATCCAAGAAATCCAGATTAATTTTTCCATGGCAACATCCTTAACTTAATCAAATTTCCAAAGGCCCTTTTGCAGTGTAAGCTAACATATCACAGTTTTTGGATATTACGACATGGAAATCTTCACTGAGGCATTATTACACCTACCACATCTGCCCTCTGGTCTCAAAACGTTCACACCTGTCCCACATAAAAAACATGCACTTTGTCCCAACATCCCTCCAAATCTTAACCCATTATAGTACTAACTCAAAGTCCTAAATCTCATCAGCTCAAAAGTCCCAAATTTTTCATTTAAATCCTCTGAATTAGGTATAGGTGAGGCTCTGGGTATAATGCATCCTGAGATACAATTTCCCTCTATCTGTGAATCTGTGAAATTCAAGAAACAAGTTATCTGCTCCCAAGAATACAGTGGTGGGACAGGTATAAGATTACAGTTAAAGGCATTCCAATTAAAAATGGATGAAATTGAAAGAAAAGAAAGGAGTCATTGGTCCCAAGAAATGTCTAAATCTAGCCAGGCAAAAAACATTAGCTTTCAGGGCCAGAATTAATGTTCTGTGGTTTGATGATTCTGCCATCGGAGTTTCCTTTCAGAGTCATCCTTTCATTTTCATAAAGGTAGCATGTGTTTACAGCCAAGTACTTTTATCAGCCTGTTTCCTGTCTGGTGACTATGAGGAGTGTGAGACAGGGCTTGAGGGGTATGTGATTTTTTGAGCGAGTCATCTTCAGGTTGGGAAAGGAAAGTAGCCAAGCAATAATGTTCTTAGGTCAAGTCTGGGTTGGGCCTGACCCACGTCATTATGAGTTGGAATCGACTCTTTGGCAATGGGTTTGGGTTTTTTGTTTGTTCTATGTGAAAGGGGCCCTGGGGTATAAATCACATAGCAGAGTTATCCTTGCGTCAACGGGTTTGAGCTTTTGCATTTTCCACCTCCTCCAGTCAGTCATCGGCTGCTGCTGAGAATGGAGTGGTGGCATAATCTACTAGGTGTAACCAAGGACAATTCACTGGAGGTCACAGAGGGGATAAACCCTTGGGAGTTTGGGTGCAGTGGCTGTAAAAAGAAAGTGGAAAATAAAGGAGCTGAAGGGGTACTAAGATCATGTACTACTGTGAAAGAATTAGATGAGTGGAATATACACTAGGTTTGTAATTTTATATCTGAAGTGTGAATGTTCCATATGTCATCTCTTAATTTAGGAAAAAGATTTTATTTATTTGCTAGTATAAAGCACTTATTTTGTTTTAATACTTGGAACTTTTATCTTTAGATTTTAGATAATATTCAGTGTTTTTCAAAGAATTAAGTACTTGGCACAAAACGATTGTTCAAAAATAAGAAGAATGAGAATAATGATAAAAATGAGATTCCTAGGTGGTACATTTGGTTTGCACTGAACTGGCGATCTGCTTTCATAAGGTTTGCAGCCAAGAAAATGCTATGGAGCAGTTCTACACTGTACTACATGGAGTTACCATGAGTTGGAATGGACTCCTCGGCAACTATCATCAACAACAATGATAACGAACTTTAATGCTTGTTTATGTGCCAGATACCTTTCTAAACCATTTTATGTATATTTACTCATCCAGTCCTCCCATCAACTCTATTACATAGGCTTATTACTATTTCCATTTTACATATTGGAAATTGAGGCCCAGAAAGCTAAAGCAATTTGCCAAAGTTCCCTGAGCTATTAAGAAGAGCAGCTGAGGGGTGAATACAGGAAGTGTGACCTAGTTCAACATGGTCCCACAGAAAATGAACAGAGGTGAAGTCTAGATATACTTCAGGGACAATTTTCTAATTACAAGCAACCCCAGTTTAGAAAACTACAACTTACATACAACTTGTGGTAGTGGACCATCCTTCATAAACCCTATTATATTAAAAATTGGGGTTACGTACAGTGTTTCAAAACAACAAACAGGTGCAACTTTGGAATTTGCACCAACATATATTATTATTACTGTATAATTATGTTAAAGATGTTTTAGTGTATCTGGAAGTGTTTAATGTTTTTTACACATGGAAAGTGCCCCACATACTGTACTATATACTAAGACAAACATTTGACTGAAGGACATTAGATATGAACCATACCTAACTGTTCCGATTTACACACCGATTTGTTTCTACCTTACTTAATAAGAGAATTCAAATGTACCGCTACATCAAATTGATGCATAAGTTTCTAATGCTCAAATTAAGGTAGAAAACAGTTCCTAGACAGGCACCAGTCTGCAGACCACAATTTGAACAGTTCTTTTTTTTTTTAATGGGATCACCATGAGTCAGAATGATCTTGACTGCACCTAAGAGCAACAACAATGTGGACGTAAGATGTACTGGAGGTGGAGCCCTGGTGGTGCAGTGGTTAAAAGGTCAGCTGCTATCCAAAAGGTTGGCTGTTCAAATCTACCAGCTGCTCCTTGGAAACCCTATGAAGCAGCTCTACTCTGTCCCAGAGGGTCACTATGAGTTGGAATTTACTCAGTTGCAATGGGTTTGGTTTTTTTTTATTTGTTTTTTGCAAGTGATAAGATACTCAAGGAAATCCTTCTTCCTCCTCTTTTCTATTTAAATTCAGGCTAGATTCACGTCAAGTGAAATGCATAAAACTTAATTTTCAGTTTTAAGAATTATGTATATATATATACACACACACACACCATGGAGCCAACATCCAGACGAAGATAAAGAAATTTTCAGCTCCCAGGAGCTCCCTGTATCTCATTCCAATCAATTCCAATCTTCTGACTTCTACTAGCATAGATTAGTTTTTCCTATGCTTTGAAATGTAAGAAAGGAAATCAAATAGTACGTGCTCATTTGAGTATCGATTCTTTCACTCAATATGTTTTTTACTAGATGCATCCATACATTTACTAGTAGCAGTATTTCTTTCTTAGTGCTCTGTCATATTCCATTGTATGAATACCGGACATCAGACTTTTTCCATTTTTTTACTGCTGGTATACATTTTTTATTTTATACATTTGAAATGGCTAACGCTGCTATGAACGTTCCTGTACATGTCTTTCAAGGGCAATAAGCACGCATTTTCCGCAGGTCTAATTGCTGCTGTAGACTTTCTGGGTTGTAGATTGTATACATATTTGTTTGAGGCAATATTTCCAAATGGTGCCTCTGAGCAGATGTACCAGTTGACAATCTCATCAGCAAAGTATGAAAGTTTCAGTTCTGTATCATCAGAGACACTTGATATCCTCAGTTACTTTAACTAAAGCAGTTTTGGTGAAAGGTAGTATTATTTCATTGTGTTTGTTAATTTGCATTAAGTATATTCTTTAGTGAAGTGTATGTTTAGTTTTTGCTCTTTCTCATTGAGTTTCAGCCTTTTTTCTTAGTGTTTCATAACAGTTCTTCATCTATTCTGCATAAGGGTCCTTTGTCAAATATAAGTATTGAAATATCTTCTCTTTTTTTTTTTTAGACTGTGGTTAATCCCCTCTTCATAAGCAGAAGGAGACTTGAAAAACTGCAAGAAGAGAAAAAAAGAAAAAGTGGGTACAGAGAGGAGTTCAAAAAACAAGAGGAAGTTGATCATATATCTTTCTTGGTGGTTGCAGAAAAAAATGGGCAAGGCAGTTTACTTGGAGTGGGAAAATGGGGTGGAATGTCCTAGGAGCAGAATGTGTTTTTTGGTCTTCAATCTCTTTACTTATTTCCTGGTATAGTTAAGGGCTTTAGAAATAGTGAGATTTGAAAACAGTGGATTTTCTCTCTGGTCAGCTATTAGATCTGCCAAAACCACTTAGAAATATGGATAATATTTCAAGAAAGGTCTTCATGAGGTTTCTTCCGTGAGAGAGTTGTGGCTCAATAGGAGAGTGTCCTTTCCTTGAGAGGGTCTGAAACCATGCACACTTACCTGCTTTTTACAATTCCTTACAGTTCTATATGTATATATATGTATTGCTTTTTAATATACATTTTTGGTACTCATAGGTATTAAGCACATTATCCGATGGATTGCCTTGAGATATTTCCCTCTTTATACTCCATGTATCTCCTCACCACCCACGATGCCTCTGTCAGCACAAGGAAGAAGGAAGGAAATACAGAAAACAAAATTGGCTTGTTCAGAATTTCCTCAAATGGAAGCAAGAAGCCCGCCAGCACATTAACCTGCTCACTAATCCTCTGTTCCCTTTTGCAGTGTCATTGAAGAGCAAGACAGAAAAAGAAGGACTGAAAGAAGAGAAAAAGAACAGGCTCAATCATTTCATTTGAAATTCCCTTAGTTTTCTCAGCACCGTTTGGAGCGTGAAAGAGCCAGAAGTTACTAAGCAGAAAAACATCACCCTGTTTTACCTGTTCCTCCCCTTTGTTGCCATCCCTGTCCTCTACCTACCTGTCCATGGTCTCAGAATATTGGATTCCATTTTCAGACATGGATGGTAATGGAGCCTTATAATTTTCTCTCTAAGCAAGTGCATAATATAGAATAAGTTAAAACTAAATATTTGAGATCACATCAGCTGTGATAATATTTTGAAGAAAGACTGAAATGACCATTTTCAGGCTGCAGAAATAGCTCAGTTGAGAGAGCGATAGACTGAAGATCTGAAGATCCCTAGCTGGATTCCAGGTTTCCACAACTGAAGTCAATTTTGCTTTATTTCTTTCTTAAAAAGCATTTGCATTCCAAGGCTTTGGATTCTAATAGAACTGAATACTATAGTTATCCAACACAGTAGTATTCAAAAAAAAAAAAAATCTGTGTCTAGGAACCTTAGTGGTGCAGTCGTCGAGTGTTTGGCTACTAACAAAAGGTCAGTGGTTCCAACCTACCAGCCGGTCAGGGAGAGAAAAACGTCGCTGTGAGCTTCCATAAAGATTTACAGCCTTGGAAACCATATGGAGCAATTCTACCCTGTCCATAGGTTCGCTATGAGTCGAAACTGACTGGGTAACAACGGGTTTGATTTGGTTTGGTTTTGAGGTCTTGCATGAAATGCTAACCGAAATTTTGCGTATTTTATTTAAAATTTTAAGAATAAGGAACTGAAATTTAATAAGGAAACCTAGGAACTGATGGAGTACAGAATTCCAATATGCTACATGCTGTTGCATTTATGATTCATTTCTGCTCTGATATTATATATTCTGTGTGGGGACATCTACCACAGCCGTCACCAGACAGAGTCCAGTACAGCCAGATGGTGCCTGGCTACCACCACTGACTGCAGTGAGAGGGATCACAACAGAGGGTGCCAGACACAGCTAGAGAAAAATACAGAACAAAATTCTAACTCACAAAAGAAGACCAGACTTGCTGGCCTGACAGAGACAGGAGAAACCCCAAGAGTATGGCCCCTGGACACCATTTTAGATCAGTGATGAAGTAATTCCCAAGGTTCACTCCTCAGCCCAAGATTAGACAGGCCTATAAAACTAAATGAGGATAAAGGAGCACACCAGTCGAGGGGCAAGGACTAGAACGCAGGTAGGTACAGGAAAGCCGGTTATAGGGAACCCAAGGTGGAGAAGGGAGAGTGTTGACATGTCATAGAGTTGTTAACCAGTGTCATAAAACAATACGTGTACTAACTGTTTAATGAGAAACTAGTTTGTTATGTAAGCCTTCATCTAAAGAACAATTTAAAAAAAAAGTAAATAAGGAACTGAAATTCAGTGTGGAAACCTAGAAATTGATGGAGCAAGGAATCCCATATGCTACACGCTGTTTTGCTTATGATTTTCATTTCTGTTCTGATATTAGTATTATGTGCATAGCAAAAGATATATTTTTTGCCAGAAGAAATGTTTTAAACTCCTGTAGAAAAAGAATCACTACATGATATAAGAAATGTTTCTGGCTGGTGCAAACATTTTGTGCTCGGTAACCTAAAATTTTTTAACCTAATGGTAACCGAAAGGTTGGCAATTGGAATTTACACAGCAGCACCATCTAAGCCTGGCAATCTGCTTCCTTAAAACTTGTTGTTGGTCACTATCCAGTTGATTCTGACTCATGTTGATCCCATGGGGTGACCCCATGTGTTGGCTGTAATCTTAAATGAAGCAGATGGCCAGCCTTTTCTTCCACTGGAACCAACAATCTTTAGGTTAGCAGTCAAGTATAATTGTGCCCCTGGTCATCCTTAAAGATTAAACCAAAAACTCAAAACGATTGTGATGGAGCCAATTTCCACTCACAGCTGTAATCTTTCCCAGAACCCACTGACTGCCTTCTTTCCCCCAAATAGCTGCTGGCTGGCTTGAACTGGCCTACATTTTCATTAGCAGTCCAGTGCTTAACCACAGACTAGAGCCAAAGAAACCTTATGGAGGAGTTCTACTCTGTACACATGGGGTCTCCATCCAAGAGTTAGAATCGATTTGATGGCAACGGAGGAATGCCCATTCAGCACCAACAGGGGATTTCTTACCTTCCTCCCTTCTAATTTCTTATTTTCCTCCTATCTCCCACAGTGAGAGCGCTGGTTGCCAAAAACCTCAATGTGTGTACTCATTTTCTCAAGCCAAAAATTCACACGAAATAATATCAGAATTGCTACATCCATTACCCTAACCATTGCCGTGGAGTCCATTCTGACTAATAGCTACCCTATAGGACAGAGTAGAACTGCCCCATAAGATTTCCAAGGAGCACCTGGTGGATTCAAACTGCCAACCTTTTGGTTAGCAGCCATAGCTCTTAACCAGTATGCCACCCATAGCATTATTTAAAAAAACAAAGTCAAAGAGCTGATATGCAGAGTTTAATATTTGCTTGTCATTCTTTTTGTCTTACAGTGAGGACAAAGCACTATGGAAAACATTTACTTGAATCTATTCTCTCTTTTTCCTCCTATGTGGATGTTATTCTTTCAAAATATGTTAGCTTTATATGTTTCTATTTGTATTCAATTTTACAGTATTTTCACAAACACTGGAGTTAGTTTTATTGACTTATTTGCCTCTGGAAGACACTAATATATTCCCAAGAGTCAAAAGAATACAAAAAGTCAATTCAGACAAGTTCCAAGAGAATGTTGTAACTTGTGATTCATCCAGGTGATAGAATGGAAGCAGGCTCCAGGTAATCTGGTGGCAGAGCATTGACTAGGAACAGTATTGTTCTTTCTAGCACTAAGATAACCTTCTCTGGGTGTGTCTGCATCTGGGAGTGTGCAGTGTAGGGGGTTTGGAAATAGTGGGATTGAACTTAAAGTGATTTTATCTTGACTTAATCTTCAAAGACTCTGAGAATAGTCATGAAGATTCCTCTCAGATGGGGGCCTAGCTGGGGGCATAGTTCAGTGGTGGAGCACTGTGCTTAGCATACATGAAGCTTTGGGTTCAATCCCTACTCTCTTCTCTTTTTGTTCCTCACAACTCAGGCCAAAGATCTTACTCTCAGAACCTTACTTCTTCTTGTTTTTTAATTGTGCTTTAAGTGCAAGTTTACAAATCAAGTCAGTCTCTCATACAAAAATTTATATACACCTTGCTATATACTCCTCATTGCTCTCCACCTAATGAGACAGCACACTCCTTTCCTCCACTCTCTTTTCATGTCCATTCGGCCAGCATTTGACCCCTTCTGCCCTCTCGACTCCCCTCCACACAGGAGATGCCAGTATATTCTCATGTGTCTGCTTGATGCAAGAAGTTCATTCTTCACCAGTATCATTTTCTATACCATTGTCCAGTCCAATCCCTGTCTGAAGAGTTGGCTTTCGGATGGTTCCTGTCTTGGGCTAACAGAAGATTTGGGGACCATGACCACCGGGGTGTTTCTAGTCTCAGTCAGACCAGTAAGTCTAGTCTTTTTATGAGAATGTGGGATCTGCATCCCACTGCTCTCCTGCTCCCTCATGGGTTCTCTGTTGTGTTCCCTGCCAGGGTAGCCATCATTTGTAGCCGGCCACCATCTAGTTCTTCTGGTCTCAGGCTGATGTAGTCTCTGGTTTATGTGGCCCTATCTGTCTCTCAGGCTCATACTTACCTTGTGTTTTTGGTGTTCTTCATTCTCCTTTGCTCCTCGTGGTTTGAGCCCAACTGATGCATCTTAGATGGCCACTTTTTAGCCTTTAAGACCCCAGACGCCACTCACCAAGCTGGGATGCAGAATGTTTTCTTATTAGCTTTTATTATGCCAATTGACTTAGATCTCCCCAAGAAACCATGGTCCCCAAACCCTTGCCCCTGCTACACTGGCCTTCGAAGCATTCGGTGTATTCAGGAAACTTCTTTGTTTCTGGTTTAGTCCAGTTGTGCTGACCTCTCTGTACTGTGTGTTGTCTTTCCCTTCACCTAAAATAGTTCTTATCTACCATCTAATTAGTGAATACCTGTGTCCCTCCCTCCCTCCCCCCGCCATAACCATCAAAAAATATTTTCTTCTCTGTTTAAACTATTTCTCGAGTTCTTATAGTAGTGGTCTTACACAATATTTGTCCTTTTGCAACTCACTAATTTCACTCAGCATAATGCCTTCCAGATTTCTCCATAGTACAATGTGTTTCACAGATTCATCACTGTTCTTTACTGATGTGTAGTATTCCATTGTATGATCATACCATATAGATGGATCATGTTTTTTATCCATTCTTCCACTTTCTGTCTCTTTATTGATGCATTTAGTCCATTTACATTCAGCCTAATTATGTATAGGTATGAATTTAGGGCCATCATTTTGATGTCTTTTCGTGTTGGAGACAGTTTCTTTTTCCCACTTAATTTTTTATACTTTATATATTGTCTCTTCCTCTTATTTGTTATTGTCGATTTTGTTTCTGCTGAGTCTCTATTTTTTTCTTTTATTTTGCTTTGATGTGTAGGACTGTTTGTCTCCTTTCTGGTTACCTTAATACTTACCGCTATTTTTCTAAATTTAAGCCTGACTTTTATTTCTATATATGCCTTGTCTTCCTCTCCATATGAAAGATCTACGACTACATTTCTTAGTTCCTTTTTATTGTTTAATGTTGTCTTCTTTTGCATAATGACATCGCTGTTTCCCTGTTTTGAGCACTTTTTATTTTGATTTATTTTTGTGATTTCCCTGTGTATGTTGATAGCTGATTGCTCTGTCCAGTGTTCTAGTCTTGGGTTGATTCCTGATATTATTGATTTTCTAACCAAAGAACTCCCCTTAATAATTCTTGTAGCTTTGGTTTGGTTTTTACAAATTCTCTAAACTTCTGTTTATCTGGAAATGTCCTAATTTCACCTTCATATTTGAGAGACAGTTTTGCGAGATAGGTGATTCTTAGCTGGCAATTTTTTTTCCTTCAATTCTTTGTATAAGTCATCCCATTGCCTTCTTGCCTGTATGGTCTCTGCCAAGTAGTCCGAACTTATTATTATTATTGACTTTCCTTTGTAGGTAACTTTTCTTTTATCCCTGGCTGCTCTAAAAAGCCTCTTTTTATCTTTGGTTTTGGCAGGTTTGATTATAATATGTCTTGGTGACTTTCTTTTAAAATCTACCGTATGTGGTACTTGATGAGCATCTTGGATAGATGTCTTCTCGTCTTTCATGATATCAGGGAAGTTTTCTGCCAACAAATTTTCAACAATTCTCTCCGTATTTTATGTTATCCCTCCCTGTTCTGGTACTCCAATCACTTGTAGGTTATTCCTCCTTACAGAGTCCCACATAATTGTTAAGTTTCCTTCATTTTTTCAAATTCTTTTATCTGATTTTTCTTCACATACATTGGTGCCATGTGCTTTACCTTCAGGTTCACTAATTCTGCCTTCCACTTGCTCAATTGTACTCCTCTGACTTTCTATTGAATTGTCGAATTCTGTAATTTTATTGTTAATCTTCTGAATTCCTGATTGAGACCTTTCTATGGATTTTATTATTAAAATCTTATTTAATTTTTCATTATGTTCCTGAATAACCTTTTTAATTTCTGCAACTTCTTTATCTGTGTGCCTTGGCTTGTTGTGCATATTGTTTGATTTCCTTCCTTATGTCTTGAAGGGCTCTGTATATTAATCTTCTGTATTCTGCATATGGTAATTCCAGGAAGTCACTTTCATCTAGAAGACCCCTTTATTCTGCATTTTGGGAGCTTGTTGAAGTGATCAGGGTCTGTTTCTTTATGTGATTTGACATTGACTGTTGTCTCCAAGCCGTCTATAAGTTATTAGATTAGTTTATTTTATGTTTGCTTGCTGTATCCTAGCTTCTTGCTTTGTTTTGTTTTGATATGCCCAGCTAGGTTTCTTGAGTGAGCTAGCTTGATTATTTTCACCTTTGAAGCTCTAACATCCTGTCACCAGATGGCTACAGCTTTTATCAGGTCTGTTAGTCTAGGAGTCCATTTGCTTTTCTTGTGTGGATTCAGCTCAGGCGTCCAGGTAGCTGGTCATCAAGTGCTTGGTAGAGGCTCTGTCCTAAAGACTTAGAGGGGCAGGGGTGATTGGTGTAGGTACTGGTGTCTGCTTGCAGCAGGGGGTCATGCTCTGAACAAGGCAGGGGGCTGAGAATGGTCCCCCAAGTGTCTCTGAGGAAAGCATGTCCCTCTTCCCTAGCATGTACAGGTGGATGTGTTCTGCAGATGGACCATGGGCACCCAATGTTTTTGGTTGTAGGGACTGGGCGGTACCAGTTATCCTTGGACCCCTGTCGTGGGTGGCTGGGTGACCCGAATGGAGCCACCAGTCCTCAGGCCCCCGATGTGGGTAGGTGAGGATCCAGTTTAATAGGCAAAGCAGTGTCAAACATCAAACACCCACCTCTCCACAGCACAGCTGGAACAGTTGTAGTCTGCCAACAAGGGCCTATTCTCCCAAAATGGGCCCACACAGGTCCATGTAGGGGGGAAAGGTACTCAAAGTCCATGGACTCTTATACCTGGAAAGGAGCCACTTCTGTCCTGACCTCCCCAGCTTAGTTGAGCTGGCAAATTATCTTTTCCCCCAACTGTGAATTTATTCCTTCTCCAACATTGGGAGGATGACTTTAGGCACTCAGCTGGGCCTATCTCAGGCCCAGGGAAACCAAGACCCGCTGAAGCTGGCTTGGGAGTGGGGGGCACGGTAAAATATATGCATGTGCTTAGCTTTTGCCAAAAGCGCCGTTCTTCTCTCGTTCCGGAGGTGTGAGTAGGCTGTGTTGGTGGCTGCTTTTCCCTGAGGAAACTGGGGCATGACGCTAGTACCGGCCTGCCACAACTGCTCCTGGGAATGGTGCCTGAGGGTTCCTGGAAATTCAGATCCAAAAACGCTTCTCTGTTTCTGGACGGTCTCTTCCTCTCCCTGCCACTCAGCTTGTTTTCTAATTTTGCCTTTGATGTTCAGGGCTTGGAGCTTGTCAAAAAATACTTGTTTCACTTGTTTTTTCAGGTCTTTGTTGTAAGAGGGCTCGCAGAAAGTGTAGGTCTATTCCGCCATCTTGGCCCCACCTGTGGAACCTTATGTCTTTCTTGAGTTGCTTTGGCCTTGATGCTTCTTTCTTAACTAACTTGTTGAGACAATGGTACTCACTTAAAGTTAGTTGTGGTCATCTATTATCCACATGTTCTCTCCAAGCACTCTAAACAATCACTGGTATATGGGCCACCGTCTGCACACCCATTTTGTAGGGCTTGGTGGAAACCTGAGTGTTAAGAGGCGACAGAAACTGAAAGAAGAAAAATCTGCTCTAGTGCTTGGGAAAAATTGATGTTCCTTCTGCAGAATGGAGAACACAGGATTCTCAAATAATGTCAGGAACAGAAAAATTCATTCTTACCAAAGAAGAGATCCTTTTCTTTGTCTCATCCCCTTTTCTGGCATGTTCTAAAATGTTGAGAAGTAGATGTTTAACCCAGGTTTATGTTGAGGAGGGAAAGACTCTCTGCCAAGTCTTGTTGACCTCTCATTCATGGACATGGATATCGAGACATGGATATTGAGCAGAAAGAAGCCATGGAAGAGCATAGAAATGCCTTTGTCCAGCTGTTCTGAACTCAGTCTCTGGGAGGATGGGAGAATCTTACCTCTTGAAGAGACTGCCAATGAAGAAACGAAGCACAAATCCTAAGCACCGTGGGCCAAAAAAGGAGGGCACAGACACATTAACCCAAAGACCTCGGGTAAGGGCTACATTGTTTCAGGACAGTTGCCACTTCTTTGTGGAATGATTCTACATTTCCCTATACATATTTTCAATTATTGATCCTGAGAATAAAAGTAACAATCTTGATGAATCAATGTGGATTTGATCATAC
Source organism: Elephas maximus indicus (assembly GCF_024166365.1). Classification (NCBI taxonomy): domain Eukaryota; kingdom Metazoa; phylum Chordata; class Mammalia; order Proboscidea; family Elephantidae; genus Elephas; species Elephas maximus. Next base: position 80,957,383 of record NC_064819.1, on the reverse strand, counting down.
AATCCAGAATATGAACTAAAAGGTTTTTGTGTTTTGACCTAAATAGGAGAAAATCTTTTAGAGGGACCTTGCTGCCAAAGGCTTGAAGGCAAGGAAATGGCTAGTTTCTCTGTAGGAAGAGGCTATCAATTATGGTAGCAGAGGTGAAAAGCCAAATGACCTGGAGGTCTTTTATAATGCATCACCCCCTTTCCTCTTCTCTCCAAAACCTGTAACTATCCACCTTCTATCAGTCTGTCACAGGACATCCCTAAGACAATTTTGAGGTCACCTACTTGACTTGGGAAGGACTCACTTACATTGCCTCTGAGCCTATACTAGGACTGAGGAAAAGATGACTGAGAATGTAGTTATTACAGATTGCACAGAGTTTGTGACTTTCTGTGGTCACAGTCTACTGTTTAAGCTCCTTTTGAGCTAAGAGCAGGATGTGAAGAGTAGAGGGGCCAGATAGAATTACTTTAGGAAATTGCTGGGTTTCAATAAGCTTCATTTAAGACTTAGAAATATGCAGAGCAAACAAGGGGAAACTTTCTCTTGTATTATTTTCATTATAAGCAAAACCTCATAAACTTCCCCAATTGCAGTGGTGCTTAATCTCAAAGCTGAGTGCCCATCCCGCTTCTTCTCTCAACAAAGCTCCCACCACACCCACCCACTGAAATCAGGAAATCCCTGCAATTCCCACTGAAGCCACAATACCAACAAAGCCTGAATTGCAAACAAAAATTCAACCTGGTCTGCCCTCTCCACAGTGCTCAGCATGTCTAACCTGGGAGGGAAAGGACAGTGAATCACTCTCAAAGGCAAGGCAGTCTTTGGAAAAATGAACTGAATCCTCTTCTGGAACAAGCCTCCTTCTCTTTTCCTTGCCCTCTTCCTCTCTCTCATTTTTCTCTTTCTTTCATTTCACCCCACCCCACCTCTTTCCTTTGTCTCTCAGCTGATGCGCCTCTATCCTCCCTCTTCCCTCCTGTGTACTCCAGAACAACATTTACACAGCATTTTGGTGCACTTCTAGTCCCATAAAACTCATTTTAATCTCTGTATTGAGATTCACATGTAGTTGATATCTTTACCATATCACTTGATAATTTCTTCCCTCCCCTAACAGACCTAGTGTAATATCTCCTCAGCATAGGCCCACGCTCATTCAGGCCAACTGTAGAGCTGGGAGAAATGGAATGTAGATGAATTTTTTCCTCTAAACTAAGAGGAATTGGACTTCATGCTAGGAAGAAAGAATTTGTACAAGAATCTAAAATATTTTTGGAGGACATATTTTAAATACTTACATCCAAAATGACTGTCACATCAAAATGTAGTTAACGCAGAAAGCCTCAACTCCTTTGCTCATCAGAGACTGAGTTTGAGAACCTGTACAGACACATGAAGGGGTTTCATTAAAATCCTTTTTGCTGCTTTTTTTTTTCTTCAGCTGCTGCGATTTCCTTATTCATTTCAGAGAAGATGATTCTGAAAGAAGAGCTGTCACCAAAGACACCATTCCTTCTTTATTTTCAGCCATGCCGGAGGCCTGTTTTCGGACCACAACTGTCTAGCACATACACCACTGGTTGTCTGCCTCCTCAGGCCTTCTTAGCCTTGATTCACACATGTAAATTAGAGTTACAAATAAATAGTATGAATTTTACCTCCATGTTTAGCTAATGGAGTGCCCGAGCGGTGCAAACGGTTAACATGTTGGCCTTATAGCCAAAGAGTTGGATGTTGGAATCCACCCAGAAGCCCTGGGAAGAAAGCCTAGACCATCTACATCTGAACAAATCAGCCTTTGAAAACCCTATGGAGCACAACTGTAGTCTGACACACATGGGGTCATCATTCATCAGAATCAGCTGCAATCAACTGGTTTCTGTTTTTATTTATTTTAACTATTAATGTTAAATTACAAATATAGAAACCAGGCTTGATTAAGATTAATATCATTTTAAAATAATAAGTAAAAGTAAATAATATTTCCTCAGATTTGTGTATTCGCTTGGGTTCTAGGTGTCCAATCAATCTTACAATATGGTAAGTGGCAACACAGTTCTAGTGCTTGATGATTAGTGGCCAGCACCACATTCCATTCACCCAATTCCTGAAATTGCTTTACTTCACTTAATAGGAGGGGTCCAATGTCTCGGCACAGACAAATTGATACAAAATTTCTAATGCCCACAGACAGGCAAAACACAGTTCTTAGAAGGCATCAATCTGCAGACTACAATTTGAACAGCAGTAATGAAAAGATAGGATGTATTGTAGGTGAGAGGACATCCAAGGAAATCCTTCCTTCTTGTTTTTGTTTAAATTGAGGCTTAGTTCACAAAGAGTAAGATGCATACAACTTAATTGTTCAGCTTAATGAGTTATTATATATGTACATCTCATATAAGCAACATGCAGACCAAGATAAAGAATTTTTCAGCTCTCAGAAGCTCCCTTCTATCTATCCCAATCAATTCCAATCTTCAGGCCTCTACCACCATTTTTGGGAGCTTGTTGAAGCGATCATGGTCTGTTTCTTTATGTGATTTGACATTGGCTGTTGTCTCCAAGCCATCTATAAGTTCTGTTGGTGGCAAATTCTCTTAGCTTTCCTTTGTCTGAGAATGTCTTGATTTCTCCTTCATTCCCCCCAATTTTTTTTTCCTGAATTCATAATACTCCTCTTTCAGCACTTGAAAAATCTGCCTCTTAATTATTTCCTCCATGGTTTCTAATGAGATATTCACTGTCATTCAAGTTGTTCTTTCCCATATAGGTAAGGTGCCACTTCTCTCACTTCTTTCAAGATCTTTTTCCTTTTGCTTTACTTTTAGAATTCGTAAGTTTTGATTGACATTGCCCCCATCCCATTCAATTGGCAGACAGGCCTTTCCTCTGAAAACCACACACACACACACACACACACACACACAATCCAAACCTCCAGGTCAGCAGTCTATAGAGTTTCAGACTTGTGTATTCCAGTGTTAAGAAAACAACTAAACAAGGCTGTCTCTTAGGGCTGGCAAATTCATCATCTAAACATTCCATAAAGCAAAAAGTAAACAAAGTGTCTATCAGTGTACAAGCAAAACTATACAAACCTCTTTCTGTGCTCAGTGAAAGGCATTGCATCTTTTCTAGCTCCCCAAATCCAAAATATCCCTAAATCCTGACTATCTTTCTCCTTGCTATCTCTACTTTTTGTCTTTTTCCTCTGCATTACTGCAAGATTTGCCTTATTGGCTAGAATGTGACAAAACAGACCATGACTGGGCAGAGTGCTATAATTTCTTTTCCTGTTCTGGCTCTCTTTAGATTCCTGTAGAGAGAAGAGCAGGAAGAGAGGAGTGAAGAAGGAGGGTTTGTAAGAGAACTAATTAGAGTGAAATGAAAGACTGCCTGAACAGGGACTTGAACCCTGGACCCTCAGATTAAAAGTCTGATGCTCTACCAGCTAAACTATCCATGGGCTGTCTAATATGTTTCCTGAGTGCCTAATTTAGGTTCATTTATGTTGCCAATTATTTGTAGGTCATGGCCTGAAATATTCTCCTTGAATTCTCTTCACTACCAAGAAGATTTTGTTTGAAAGAGATGTTATAATCCCTGGTAGCATTTCCCTTTTCCTCTCTTTGCCTTGTATCTCTTTAGAGTTTCAGAACCAGAGCTTTATCTCTAGATAAATCACTGCCAGGTTTCAGACCACAGGGCTAGACCCAGACTACTTCATCTCTTGCCAAGCGTTGTGATTTTATCCCTTCATTTCTTATTTCCCCACCTGCACCTATTTTTCTTGAAGAAACACTCACGCTACTCTTCCTGTCTCTCTGCACTGTCTTGTACAACTTTTTTGCAGCCTTAGGAGGCAGAGGAGAAAAGAGTTGAAGGAAATAGAATTTGAAGACCCACTAGAATATGCCGTAATGGTGGGCAAGCAAAGAAACCTGGGTTTAACCTTCTGCATCTCTATGCTTGCATTTCTTAATGATGCAGCCTGTCTGCCATGAGTAAGTCACTCCTCCTTTTCGTTTTCTTTCTAATCCTCGTCCTCTTCCTTCTCCTTCTTCTCTTCCTTCTCCATGTCTTTATTCATTATTTGCTGCTCACACCCAAAGGAAAAGGATAATTATCTTCATAAATTAGTGTACATTAGGACATTCATCCATAATATGATCTAAGATAGTTGTGAGTTTTGACCTAAACCTGGAAAAAATACTCTACAGGGAATCCAGGAACAAAAGAGGAAGGTTTGGGGTGAAGGAAAGACTAATCTATCTAGGGTTGGTATGGGGAGGAAAGACAGCTTGGGATATGGGAAAGACTATTGTTTATTTCTTCCAAATAATTCAGTACTTCCAAGAAACCAAGACTATGTGAAAACTGAGAGAATTTGTAGTTACTTTAGGAATTCGTGATTTTCTCATCCCTCGTACCCTACGAATATATAAAGCATAGTTGGGGGTGGGTCACACAAACTCACCTTGGATTGGCTTGTGTGTCAATATGCAAGGGAACTAGAGAAAACTTTTAAGCACAATATCTAGGGGGGTTAACCTTTCAGTGAATCAAGAAGGCTTCCAAGGTATTTTGGCTCTCTTCTCCCTACTTGAAGTAGCTTGGAAGTCAGCAAACTGTACCTCAGAGATCAGGACCACTCTCCCAGGGAGGTTTGGGACCCACAACCCTAGCCCATCGGCATATCAGGTGATTCTTCTACCCGTTGGTAGAGGACCAAGTTGTCAAAACATATGTTATGAATGGATTATAATAAAATATTTTTCTAATGTTAAAAGCTGGCATTTCTGACAAGGGGAGCTCTTGTTTGAGCTTTCAAACCTTTCTCCCTGGAGGAACACCATCTCATCTTTGAGACCGAAAAGGTCCAAACATACCATCATATGGTTCTCCCTCTCTTGCTGTCATCTGCATCCCTTTATTGCAGAATTTAGCTTTTGGCTCATGTTTCTCCACCCAAGCACATCATTATGATCGTGACTTATACCAGTGAGTCCTCAAACAAGTATGTCACTTCTGATCATGTCACAATCTCACAGTTTATTAATTCTAAGTAATTATTTTCAGAGCTTTCAGGTGATGCTTGATTCCTTTTTCTAATTTTGTTAAATTTTCCTCCAATTGCAAAGTTAAAAATTTGAAACCAGAAACTGAATGCTTCTTAGCAACTCTTTCTCTTTCAGGTTTGGACTACTCCTTTGGCGTGTTGGTCTTGTGGCCTGAGGGATAGGTCTCTGATTCTAGATCAGAAGCCCGAAGTTTCCAGTCCTTACTTGGTCTCCTGTTTATTGTTGGGCAAGAAGTGGAAGCTTCTTAAACTGACTTCCAATGTCTGGGTGCAGAGTTGTTGCAGGAGGGGAGGGGTGGAGTTTGAGTTAAGTGTCTCCTGTCACAGATCAATAAACAAACCAAAAACTCAAACTAAACCCTTTGCCATTGAGGTTGTGTCGATTCCACAAAGGTTAAACCTGTTGCTGTCCAGTGCATTCTGACTCACAGTGACCCTACAGGACACAGTAGAACTGCAAAGAAGTCAACTGCCATATTTTTCTCCCACGGAGGGGCTGGTGAGTTTGAAACGCTAAGTGCTTAACCACTGATAAGTATCACCTGGAGACAATTCTAAATTATACAGATTTATGACAGCATCATATATCAGTAAATCAGAAGCTGAGCAGTGGACCCAGGAATCCATATTTTTAAAACATTCTCAGGCTATTCCCAAGCTTTGGAGCCACTGAAATTCAGCCTGTAGCATATATGACCCTTATGTCTTTATGTTGGAGGATCATTAGTGTTTATCATATTACCTTTTAATATCTTTCTGCCCGTGGTTGTCAAGGTTAGCTACTTTCCCTGCACCTGCTAAGCCTCAGTCTGGTTTTTACTGAACCGGGGAAGAGGTTACCTGTGCAAGAAAGGACCAGAGAGTTGATATAAATGTTTTTCCATTCTTCAGGATGGTGGAAAGACTTCATATGGGCAAGTAAGAACCAAAATAAAATTTATAAGAGAGAAGATGAACTATTTAGGATTGCAGGCAGTCCCAAGATTATGAATTAGGTACAAACCAACCCCTATAAATCCTATTATATTAAATATTTAAGGTAATACGACGATTCATAATAACAAACAGGCATTACTTTGCCATGTGCATCAAAACATTATTATTATTATTACAGTATTACTATGTTTAAGAAGTTTTAGTGTATCTGGAAATGTTTATGCATAGAAAGGTACACTACATGCTGTAAAAAAAATTTTTTTATACTATATACTTTTTAAAAAAAAATTTTTTTTTTTATATACTATATAAACATTTGACTAACTGACATCAGCTACGAAGCACACCGAACTGTCCAAATTTGATTAAAAGACATACTTAGGAACTGAACTCATTCGTAATATGGGGACTGCCTGTATGTAATACAGGACTTTTGCACAAAGTCGAAATCACATAATGCATCTTCTTGCACAGAATGTATTGCGGTTGTTAAGCAACTCGTGACTGTATCACCAAGTAGGTGGCTTTAAACAACAGATATTTATTATCTCACAGTTTTGAAAGCTAGTATTCCAGGTTCAGGGTGTCAAAAAACCCTTTGCCATTAAGTTGATTCTGACTCATAATTGACTCAGAGCAACCCTATAGGGCAGAGTAGAACTGCACAATAGAGTTTCCAACGCTATCATCTTTAGCGAAGGGACCCTGGTGGCACAGTGATTAAGAGCTTGGCCGGTTGTTCAAACCTACCAGCAGCTCAGCTGGACAAAGCTGTGGCAGTTTGCGTCCATAAATAGGTGCAGCCTTCGAAACCCTGTGGGGCCATCAGGAGCTTGGGGACAGAAGCAACTGTGTCATGTACCCCCTCCCCGAACGGGGTGCCAGGCAGGGAGCATCCACCCAGAGCCTGGTCCCCTGACCACACACCCATCTGCAGACAAAGTGACGTGCAGATACTTTGAGAAAAGGGGGAGCCGCTGAAAGGGATTAAATTCTGATTTGTGTATTTTTGTTTCTGTGGCTGTTTTGTTGTGTGGAGAGAAATGAGGAGGGTGTTGGCAGCTCTCACCTCCTGTCCTCCCGGCCCCAGACTCTAGCCCTTGAGGAGTGCTTTACTGTGGAGGTGGAGGACTTCCATTGCTCTCTCGTAGGTCCTTGCCCCTCTTTGGACTCCCTCCTCCCTGCTCAGTGGGCAAACACTGTGGATCCTCATACTCCGAGGTGAGAAATGGGGACTTTGTCTCACCCTCTTGAATTATTTCCATAAATAAGACTTAAAAAAAAAAAAAAAAAAAAACTAGTTCTTGTTGGGTGTCATCAAGTTGATTTTGACTCATAGTGATCCCATGTGAAAGAGTAGAACTGCCCAATAGGTTTTTCTAGGCTGAAATCTTTACGGGAGCAGATTGCCAGGTCTTTCTCCTAAAGAAAAACTAGAGTGTCTCTCAGAAGAGATTGAAAAGGTAATCAAAAACTTCCTCTCCCCCCTGCCCCGCCAAAAAAAGCCCTGGTCTGGATGGCTTCACTGCAGAATTCTACCAAACTTTCATAGGACAGGTAACACCACTTCTACTAAAGGTACTTCAGAGCATAGAAAAGGACAGAATACTCCTGAACTCATTCTACGAAGGCAGCATATCCGTGACAAAAAACCAGGTAAAAACATCACAAAGAAAGAATATTACAGACCTATGCCTTCTTTTCCTTATGCCCCTCACGAACTTAGGTGAAAAAATCCTCAACAAAATTCCAGCCAATAGAATTCAACATCGTATCAAAAAAATAACTCACCATGACCAAGTGGGATTCATACCAGGTATGCAAGGATGGTTCAAAATTAGAAAAACAATTAATGTAATCCATCATATAAATAAAACAAAAGACAAGAATCACATGATTTTATCAATTGATGCAGAAAAGGCATTTGACAAGTTTAACACCCATTCATTATAAAAACTCTCAGCAGAATAGGAATAGAAGGGAAATTCCTCAACATAATAAAGGCCATTTATACAAAGCCAATAGCCAAAATCATCCTAAATGGAGAGACCCTGAAAGCATTCCCCTTGAGATCAGGAACCAGACAAGGATGCCCTTTATCACCACTGTTATTCAACATTGTGCTAGACCAGTTAGACTAGATAAAGAAATAAAAGGATCCACATTGGCAAGGAAGAAGTAAAAGTCATCTCTATTTGCAGATGATATGATCTTATACACAGAAAACCCTAAGGAATCCTCAAGAAAACTACTGAAACTAATAGAAGAGTTCACCGTGGCATTAGAATACTTGATAAACATACAAAAATCAGTTGGATTCCTCTATACTAAAAAAAAAGAACATCGAAGAGGAAATCACCAAATCAATACCATTTACAGTAGCCCCCAAGAAGATAAAATACTTAGGAATAAATCTTACCAGAGATCTAAAAGACTTATACAAAGAAAACTACAACACACTTCTACAAGAAACCAAAAGAGACCTACATAAGTGGAAAAACATACCTGCTCATGGAAAGGAAGACTTACCACTATAAAAATGTCTATTCTACCAAAAGCCATCTATAGATTTAAGGCAATTCTGATAAAAATTCAAATGACATTTTCAATGAGTTGGAGAAAAAAATCACCAAGTTCATATGGAAGGGAAAGAGGCCCTGGATAAGTAAAAAAAAAAGTAAAGCATTACTGAAAAAGAAGAACAAAGTGGGAGGCCTCGTTCTACCTGATTTTAGAACCTATTATACTGCCATAGTAGTCAAAACAACCTGGTACTGGTACAACACCAGATACATAGACCAATGGAACAGAATTGGAATCCAGACATAAATCCGTCCACATCTGAGCAGTTGATATTTTACAAAGGCCCCAAAACAGTTAAACGGGGAAAAGACAGTCTTTTTAACAAATGGTGCTGGCATAACTGGATATCCATCTGCAAAAAAAAATGAAACAAGACCCATACCTCACACCATGCACAAAAACAAACTCAAAACGGATCAAAGACCTAAATCTAAAATCTAAAATGATACAGATCATGGAAGAAAAAATAGGGAAAATGTTAGGAGCCCTAATACATGGCATAAACAGTATAAAAAACATTACTAACAATGCAGAAGAGAAACTAGATAACTTGGAGCTCCTAAAAATCAAACACCTATGCTCATCCAAAGACTTCACCAAAAGAGTAAAAAGATTACCTACAGACTGGGAAAATGTTTTTAGCTACGACATTTCTGATCAGTGCATGGTCTCTAAAATCTACATGACACTGCAAAAAATAAACTACAAAAAGACAAATAATCCAATCAAAAAATGGGCAACAGATAAGAACACACACTTCACTAAAGAAGACATTCAGATGTCTAACAGATACATGAGGAAATGCTCACAATCATTAGCCATTAGAGAAATGCAAATCAAAACTACAAAGAGATTCCATCTCACTCCAACAAGGCTTGCATTAATCCAAAAAACACAAAATAATAAATGTTGGAGAGGTTGTGGAGAGACTGGAACACTTATACACTGCTGGTGGGAGCGTAAAATGGGACAACCACTTTGGAAATCAATTTGGCACTTCCTTAAAACCATAGGATCCAGCAATCCCAGTCCTTGGAATATATCCTAGAGAAATAAGAGCCTTTACATGAACAGATATATGCACACCCATGTTCACTGCAGCACTGTTTACAATAGCAAAAGGATGGAAACAACAAAGATGCCCATCAGTGGATGAACGGATAAATAAACTATGGTATATTCACACAATGGAATACTATGCATCGATAAAAAATAGGGATGAATCTGTGAAGCATTTCATAACATGGAGAAATCTGGAAGGCAATATGCTGAGTGAAATTAGTCAGTTGCAAAAGGACAAATATTGTATAAGACCACTATTATAAGAACTTGAGAAATGGTTTAAACAGAGAAGAAAATATTCTTTGATGGTTACGAGAGTGGGGAGGGAGGGAGGGGTTTTCACTAATTAGATAGTGGGTAAGAACTACTTTAGCTGAAGGGAAAGATAACATACAATACAGGTGAGGTCAGCACAACTGGACTAAACCAAAAGCAAAGATGTTTCCTGAATAAACTGAATTCTTCAAAGGCCAGCGTAGCAGGGGCAGGGGTTTGGGCACCATGGTTTCAGGGGATATCTAAGTCAATCGGCATAATAAAATCTATGAAGAAAACATCCCACACCCACTTTGGAGAGTGGCATCTGGGGTCTTAAATGCTAGCAAATGGTCATCTAAGATGCATCAATTGGTCTCAACCCACTTGGAGCAAAGGAGAATGAGAACACCAAGGACACAAGGTAATTATGAGCGCAAGAGACAGAAAGGGCCACATAAACCAGAGACTACATTAGCCTGAGACCAGAAGAACTAGATGGTCCCCGGCTACAACCTATGATTCCCCAGACAGGAAACAAAACAGAGAACCCCTGAGGGAGCAGGAGACAGTGGGATGCAGACCCCAAATTCTCATAAAAAGACCAGCCTTAATGGTCTGACTGAGACTGGAAGGAACCCGGTGGTCATGGCCCCCAGACTTTCTGTTAGCCCAGGACAGGAACCATTCTCAAAGCCAACTCTTCGGACAGGGATTGGACTGGACGATGGGATAGAAAAAGATGCTGGTGAAGAATGAGCTTCTTGGATAAAGTAGACACTTGAGACTATGTTGGCATCTCCTATTTGCAGGTGAGATGAGAGAGAAGATGGGGTTAGAAGCTGGTGGAATGGATATGATGAGAGAGTAGAGGGAAGAAGCAGACTGTCTTATTAGGCGGAGAGCAATTAGGAGTATATGGAAAGGTGTACATAAATTTTTTTATGAGAGACTGACTTGATTTGTAAACTTTCACTTAAAGCACTATAAAAATTAAAAAAAAAGACTCCACTTATAACTGATGTAGCAAAATGAAAAGTTCAGATAAGTGCTGTTGGCCTATGAAAATAAAAAAAAGCTTACATCAATATGTCACCTGTGATACTTAAATTCCAAATAGATACAAAATTTAAAAGTAAAAAATAAAACCAAATATAATTACTGGGAATGTAAAGGCAAGAAGGTTACGTAACTTTGGAATGGAAAACCAATTTTTACACAAAAGTTAGAAACAATGAAAATTTGACATTCACTACATTAAAAAACTTCTGCCTGAATACACCTCCATTCTCTTTAAAAATAAGATGATGTTGACTCTGGTTAATGTGCCCCTTTCTGTCTCTTGGGCTCATAATCGCCTTGTGTCCTTGGTGTTCTTCGTTCTCCTTTGATCCAGGTGGGTTGAGACCAACTGATGCATCTTAGATGGCTGCTTGCTAGCGTTTAAGACCCCAGATGCCACTCTTCAAAGTGGAATGCAGAATGTTTTCTTAATAGATTTTATTATGCCAATTTACTTAGATGTCCCCTGAAACCATGGTCCCCAGACCCCTGCCCCTGCAACGCAGGCCTTCAAAACATTCAGTTTATTCTCATAAGGCCAGACTTAATGGTCTGACTGAGACTAGAAGGACCCCGGTGGTCATGGCCCCCAGACCTTCTGTTGGCCCAGGACAGGAACCATTGCCGAAGCCAACTCTTCAGACAGGGATTGGACTGGACAATGGGTTGGAGAGGGATGCTGGTGAGGAGTGAGCTTCCTGGGTCAGGTGGACACTTGAGACTATGTTGGCATTTCCTGCCTGGAGGGGAGATGAGAGGGTGGAGGGGGTTAGAAGCTGGCAAAATGGACAGGAAAATAGAGAGTGGAGAGGGCTGTCTCACTGAAAAAAAAAAAATTTGTCTCATTAAGGGGGAGAGTAATTGGGAGTGTGTAGCAAGGTGTATATGGGTTTTTGTGTGAGAGACTGACTTGATTTGTAAACTTTCACTTAAAGCACAATAAAAAGTATAAAAAAATAAGATGAGACAAAATGAAACAACAACTAAAAACCCAAACAAAAAAATGCATCAGCAAAGTGAAAAAAAAAAAAATGAATGAACTATGGACAAAATATTTGTAATTTGCCTAATAAGTAATAATAATAATAATAAACCAAAACCAGTGCCATCGGGTCGATTCCGACTCATAGCAACCCTATATGACGCAGTAGGACTGCCCCCTAGAGTTTCCAAGGAGCGCCTGGTAAATTCCAACTGCCGACCCTTTGGTTAGCAGCCATAGCACTTAACCACTATGCAACCAGGAATAGGGAGATATTAATTTCCCTGATATGGAATATGCAATAGAGTAGGTTTGGAAAGTATGAAATGTGGGAAAACAATAGATTCCTATTGGCTTGTTTGTCCCTGGGTGCCGCAAATGGTTAATTGGCTGAGCTGTTAAACGGAAGAGTGGAAATTGGACTCCACCCATAGGCACCTCGAAGAAAAGCCTGGTAATCTACTTCCAAAAAATCAGCCATCAAAAAACCTACAGAATACTCGCCTCCAAACACTATGTCCAAAGGTTCTGCTATACATTTTTACCAGTGGGCTTAGACTCTGAAATGAAGTGTCATGTCACATGATTCCATTTGCAGATTAAGGAAGAAAGCCAGAGGACAAGGACCACCCCCCTGCCCCTCAAGGGCTGAGAGCCACACTGCCCCAGAGGCTTCCAGTAGAGGAAAAAGGAGAAACCGAAACCCAGTCCGGGGCCCTGCTTGTTTGATTATGTGGGGGCATTTTCAGAGGCTCTGACTGTGTGATTAAAACCTTAGCAATTGGTAGGACTTCCTATTCATCAGTGTTTTAAACTAGAACCGTCCAACCCAACTATTCCAAGGAGAGAGCCTATTAAAATAACCCTGTAGGAAAAAAAAAAAGAAGAAAACCCTATGGAACACGGTTGAACTCTGACACGCATGGAGTCTCTATGAGTCACAGTTGACTCTGACGGGTTATGGGCTTGTTTATGCGGGTAATACACCTTGCAGGTAACCCCAGACTAATAGAGTTGCCTGGGTAGGCAGAATCCGGTGGAGGCGGAATGAGGAGGAGAGGTGGTGAAAAGGGAAGATTTTTCACTGTGTATTAACTCTTAAGTTTTTGCAATTTGGAAATTATGGGAGTTATATTTGTTTCAAAATGAACATTTAAAAAACATAAAGATTACCCCTTGGACACAAAATACTGTTCTTAGATATAAAGAATAGTGAGAAATGACAATAGTCTCATTTTCTTTAAAAGATGATAATTGATCTTAGCCTACTATTACGGAGATAAATATCTGGCTATCCTGGGGCGACCTAGTTGAGAGAGGTCGGCTGCCAACCAAAAGTTTGAACCCACCAGCTGCTCCTTGGAAACTCTTCGGGGGTAGTTCCACTCTGTCCTATATAAAAAAAAGGCTCACGAAGAGTAGTAATCAAACCCGATAGCAAAGGGTAGGCTTTTGCCAATGCTGTTCTCAGATGAATTGAGGTGACAATAGAGTTGGCAGCGGTGGAATTCGAACCCACGTCCCTGCAGAGACTGAAGCCTTAATCCAGCGCCTTAGACCGCTCGGCCACGCCACAGTGAATGCTAGCGACTTCCAAATCATAAAATTGATAAGGATGCAAGATTGTTTTCCGTCATGTTAATCTTTTCCTAGAATATTTCTACACGATAGGTGTGCAAAACACCGATAAATAACAAACGAACGTTACTGGAAATTTAGTACCTGCCATGCACTGTCCTCACATTTACTGTCGTTCAATCCTCTAAACTGCCTCAACGATAGATACTTTTTACTACGATTTCCATTTTCCTGATGGAGAATATGAGGCACAGATAGTAAGTAACTTGCTTCATGTCATCCAGCATTAAATGATGTTTAAAGCGGTAGTAGAAAACTTCACTCTGTTGTATATTTATTTACTAACGAGTAAAATCCAGAAATGACTTTTATCAAGGCTATGTGACAAACAGAGCAGGAGCAAACTAATTGTATGACGTAGCACCAATTCCTTTTTGGGTATGGAGAGAGATAAAAAAAAAAAAAAGCAATACTGGTTGGCTTATGCCATAGGGTTCCGGAGGAGAAACTGAAGTGTATTGGAACTGCTGGCCTTTTGAATGCCAACCAAGCTTTTAATCACTGCGCCACCAGGGCTCCCTTGGAGGCGTTTTTTTTTTTTTTTTTTTTAAAAAAAACCCTTGCTGTCAAGTCGATTCCAACCCATGGCGACCCTAAATGACAGGATAGAACTGCCCCATACTGTTACCAAGGAGTGTCTGGTGGACTCGCACTGCAGATCTTTTGGTTAGCTACTGTAGCTCTTAACCACTACGCCACCGGGGTTTAGTATATACAAATGGATTATTTCAGGAATTTCACTGATGCTTGAAATCTTTCCAGTTTAGAAATACACTAAAAGGTATTTGAGCTGGTGCCTTCTTAGCGCAGTAGGCAGCGTGTCAGTCTCCTGACATGAAGGTCCTAACTTCGAGCTTCAGAGGAGGCACAGAGGCTTTTTTTTTTTGAAAAATAAACGTAGTAGTAAGGAAAATTATAACACTCATCAAGTTTTTGAGTATGAAATGCAGATTCCACAAGTATCTCCCTGTAATCTAGCGTGATGGGATTATAGGTGGGGTGCAGGATCTATAATTTTTAACACTCTGCCAAGGAATCCTTAAAGAACTGTATCAGTTTCTTTTGGTAGCCAGACAGTTTTTCAATACGCTGACTACAGTACAATTTAATACCAAACTCTGGATTAGTTGCCTATTGCTACTGTAGCAAATTACCACAAATTTAGTGGCTTCAAAAAACATAAATTTATTATCTTCAGTTCTGGAGGTCAGAAGCCTGAAATGCATCCTAGGGGACTAAACTCAAAACGTTGGTGGAGCTACATTCTTTCTGGAGACTCTGATGGAGAATTTATTCCTTGTCTTTTCTAGCATCTGAGACCACCCCACATTCTTTGGCTTATGACTGCATCACTCTGACCTCTGCTTCTGTTGTCCCATTTCATTTTCTGACTCTGGCCCACCTGTCTCCCTCTTATAAGGATCTTGTGATTACATTGGGTCCACCCAGAAAATGGAGGAAAATGTTTCCATTACAAGATCCTTAATTTAACCAAGTCTGCAAAATTCCTTTTGCCTGGGAAAGTAACGGGAAATCCTGGTGGCGTGGTGGTTAAGTGCTATGGCTACTAACCAAAGGGTCGGCAGTTTGAATCCACCAGGCACTCCTCGGAAGCTATAGGGCATTTCTACCCTGTCCTATAGGGTCGCTATGAGCCACGGCACTGGGTTTGGTTTTTTGGTGGATGGTAACATAATCAAACCTTTCGGATATTAGGACACCGATAAATTTAGGGGTACATTTTTACACCTACTATAGTATTCCGCCTGGTCTACAAAGATCCACTACTGTTCCACACACAAAAACATTTACTTCTTCCCAACATCCCCCCAATCTCAAACCTTTATAGCATCAACTCAAAGACCAAAATTCTCATCGAAATCTCATCAGCTCAAAAGTCTCAAATCGTATATTATCTAAATCCTCTAAATTAGGTATGGGTGAGGCTCTGGGTGTAATCCATCCTGAGATACATTCCTTGTCTATTTGTGAATCTGTGAAATTCAAGAAACAAATTATCTGCTCCCCAAAATACTACGGTGAGACAGGCATAGGATAACAACTATAGACATTCCAGTTAAAGAAGTGATGAATTTTAAAGTGAAAAAAGGAGTCACTGATCCCAAGAAATGTTTAAACCCAGCCAGGCAAACTACATTAGGTCTCAAGGCCCGGAATTAAAGCTCTGCCATTGGAGGCTCTGCCCCAAGCTAGTGGTTCTGCCATTGGAGTCATCCTTCCATTTTCAGGAAGAGTAGCACGTACTTTTCCCAACTTCTGCAGTCTGAAATTGATCAAACATGCAAACAAGATGCATTGATAATGACTGATGTTTGGAATTCAAAAGTTGGAAACAAAGAAAAAGGATCAGTAGTTGGAAAATATGGCCTGGGTGACAGAAACAACACCAGAGATGGCATGATAGAATTTTGCAAGACCAACAAATTGTACATTGCAAATACCTTTTTTTCAACAACATAAATAGCTACTATACACGTGAACCTTGCTGGTTGGAATGCACAGGAATTGAATAGGCTACACTTGTGGAAACAGACAATGCAAAAGCTCAATATCATCAGTCAGCACCAGGCCAGATTATCAATTACTTACATGCAAGTTCAAACTGAAGTTGAAGAAAATTAAAATAATTCACAAGACCAAAATATGACCTTGAGTATATCCCATCTGAATTTAGAGACCATCTCAAGTATAGATTTGACCCTTTGAACACTAATGATGGAAGAAGACCAGACAAACTGGGATGGCATCAAGTACATCATGCATAAAAAAAGCAAAAAACATTAAAAAGACAGGAAGAAAGAAAAGACCAAAATGGATGTCAGAAGAGACTCTGAAACTTGCTCTTGAAAGTCGAGTAGCTAAAGCAATTAAAGAAATGAGGAAGAAAAGAGCTGAACAGAAGATTTCAAAGGGTGGCTTAAGGAGACAAAGGAAAGTATCATAATGTGCAAAGATCTGAAGTTAGATCTTTGCACATTATGCATAAAGAGAAGAACATGCTTCACATTTCTTAAGCTGAAAGAACTGAAGAAAAAAATTCAAGCCTCGAGTTGCAATATTGAAGGATTCTATGAGCAAAATAATGAACGACACAAGAAGCATGAAAACAAGATGGAAGGAATACATAGAGTCACTGTACCAAATAGAATTGGTCAATGTTCAACCATTTTAGGAGGCAGTATATGATGATGAAGAACCGATGGTATTGAAGGAAGAAGTTCAAGCTGTACTGAAGGCATTGCCAAAAATCAGTGTTCCAGAAATTGAGGGTACACAAATTGAGATGTTTCAACAAATGGATGCAAAGATGGAAGCATTTACTCGTCCATGCCAAGAAATTTGGAAGACAGTTTGCTGGCCAACTGATTGGAAGAGATCCACATTTGTGCCCATTCCAAAGAAACGTTATTCAACAGAATGCAGAAATTATCAAGCAATATCATTAATATCATATGCAAGTAATATTTTGATGAAAATAATTTAAAAATTGTTAGAGCAGTACATCAACCTGGAACTTCCAGAAATTCATGAAAAAAAAGATAGTTTTGCTGATGTCAGCTGGATCTTGGCTGAAAGCAGAGGATACCAGAAAGATGTTTACCTGTGTTTTATTGACTATGTGAAGGCATTCGACTTTGTGGATCTTAACACATTTTGGATGACATTGTGAAGAATGGGAATTTTGGAACACTTAATTGTGTACATGAGGAACCTGTACATAGGCCAAGAGGTAGTTCTTTGAACAGAACAAGGGGATACTTCGTGGTTTAAAATCAGGAAAGGGGTAAATCAAGGTTGTATTCTTTCACAATATTTATTCAGTCTGTATGCTTGGGAAATAACCCAAGAAGCTGAACAATAAGGAGTCAGGACTGGAGGAAGACTCATTAGCCACCTTCAATATGCAGATGACACAACATTGCTTGCTGAAAGTGAAGATGATTTGAAGCATTTTCTGATCAAAAACTGCACCCTACAGTATGGATTACACCTCAACTCAAAAAAAAACAAAAATCTTCACAATTGGACCAATAAGCAACATCATGATAAATGGAGAAAATATTGGAGTTGTTAATGATTTCATTTTACCTGGATCCACAATCAATGCCAACAGAAGCAGCAATCAAGAAATCAAAGGATGTATTGTCTTAGGCAAATCTGCGGCAAAGTGTTATAAAGCAAAACTGTCACTTTGAGGACTAAGATGAGCCTGACCAAGCCATGGTATTTTCAGTCACCTCATAGGCATTCGAAAGCTGGACAATAAATAAGATCGAAGATGTCTTTGAATTATGATGTTAGTGAAGAATATTCAATATACATACCATGGACTGCCAGAAGAATGAACAAACCTGTCTTGAAAGAACTACAAACAGAATGATCCTTAGAAGTGATGATCTGACTTATTTTGGACATGCTATTGGGAGGGACCACTCCCTGGAGAAGGATATCATGCTTGGTAAAGTGAAGGGTCAGTGGAAAAGAGGAAGACCCTCAACGAGATGCATTGACACAGTGGCTGCAACAATGGGCTCAAACATAGCAATGATTGTGAGGATGGTGCAGGTCCTGGCAGTGTTTCTTTCCGTCATACATAGGTTGCTATGAGTTGGAACTGACTGAAGGGCACCTAACAAGAACAACAACAAAGCATGTGTTTGCTGCTGAGTAGTTTTAGCAACCTGTTTCCCATCTGTAGAACGTCAGGAGTGTGAGATGGGATTTATTGAGGGAGTGGTCTTCAGAATTGGAAAGAGAAAGTAGTCAAGCAATAATATGTTCTCAGGTGAAGTCTAGATTTGGCCTGACCCTTGTGACTGGGGTGCTGGAGTGTAAATCACATAGCACAGTTGTCCTTGAGTCAAGGGGGTTTGACCTTTGCACGTTCCACCCCCTCCCATCATTGGCTGCAGCTGAGAGTGGAGTGGTGGCATAATCTACTAGGTGTCTCCAAACCAAGGGCAATTCACTGGAGAAGGTTACAGGGATAAACCACAGGGGGTTGGGTGCAGTGGCTGTAAAAAAAAAGAAAGAAAGAAAAAAGGTGAGAAAATTAAAGAATTTGGTAGGGGTACCAAGATCATGTACTAACGTAAAACAATTAGATGAGTGGAAGATATGCTAGGTTTGTAATTTTACGGCTGAAATGTGAATGCCCCACATGTCATCTCTTAATTTAGGAAAAAGAACAGATTTTATTTACTTGCTAGTATAAATCACTTATTTTATGTTAGTGCTTGGAACTTGAAGAGAGGTGGTATGACCTAGTTCAACAGGGTTCCATTCAAAATGAACAGAGGTGAGGTCTAGACATAGTTGGGGGACAATTTTCTAATTATACGCAGCCCTTGGGCTGCAAACATCCTACTTACTTATGACCCATAGTTATTAACAAACCCTGTAAAGCCTATTACATAAAAATTCAAGGTACATACAACAGTTTGTGAAAACAAACGGTGCTACATTTCAACATGTATCAAAACATTATTACTATATGATTATGTTAAAGATGTTTTGGTGTATATCAAAGTGTTTCTTTAACGTTTCTTACACATAGAAAGGTACACTATATACTAAGGCAAATATATAACTAACTGATGTTATATATGAACCATACCTAACTGTTTTGATTTATGTATTAACGAGACTTAAAGACAGATTTAGGAATAGAGCTCATTCCAAATCTGGGGACTGCTTGTACCTTAAAAAAAAAAGTGATCAGATTTACTAACATGCCAGAAGATCTCTGCAGGTGTACAAAGGGTTTTACAAAAACTTCATTTGTTCAGCAGGTCTTGCCCCAGTCCATAACTTCTGCTTCCCATTTTCCTCACTCGGGAGAGGATTCTGATTGGAAATGGTGCAATAATCAATGGGAGGGTTCTCTGTCTTTGAGGCCTTCAGAATCAGAGTGGCAGGGTCTTCTGTTTTCTTTTTGCATCTGGACTTATATTTCTCAAGGCAACTCTTCAGATTCTTCCCTTTGAGGTTCTAGCATTTTCCACGGCAGTGCTGACAGCCAGGAGCAATGGAAGGCCAGGCATCCCAGTGTGGTGATGTGGGAAACACCTGGAATCACAGGGCCTCCTCAGGAGAAGGAGCACCCAACCTAGACGTCCTCACTGAAGCTCACGGCCTTTTGCTGTCCTATATTAGGCAGCTTGCCCATGAAGATGAGGTAACCCTGGCCATGCAGGAAACAGGCAGAGAGTTCAAAAGTTAGGATTTTGCTGTTTTCTTCCATTGAGAAAATGGCCAGGAATATTGAAGCCCTCACAGATTACCTTGGCTAGTATCTCAGTGCTCTCAGAGGGAATGTGAGCAAAGACTTCTTTTTATCTTATGTAAAAAGAGGCAGAACTGAAGCTCCAAGCCCAGTGCAGTGAGGTTTCACCGAGCTAGAGGAGAAAGCTGGCTGGTAAATCAGTGCTTGGGACAATGTTATTGCTATTATTCACTGCTTCTGTGGCCATTTACTTCTGAAAAATCAGCCACTGGAAACCCTATGGAGCATAGTTCTACTCTGATACACGAAAAGTCTCCCTCAGTTTGAATCTACTCAAAGGCAATTGGTTTGAACTTGGGTTTACTTTAGCTAATAATGGTAAAATATAAATTGAGTGAGCATGCTTGATTAAAATTAGTTAAAATAAGTTACACCTATGTAAAAATAACAGATTATAAAAATAAATATTTTCTCAAATTTGTATATTCTCTTGAGTTCTATCCATCCAACCAACCTTACAACATCTTAAGTGGCAACGCAGTTCTGCTTTTTGACTATTAAGTGCCTAGCACTACATTTCACCCACCCAACCCCTGAAATTGTTTCTGCTTTATTTAATAAGAGGAGTCCAATTGTACTGGCATGTCAAATTGATACAAAAGTTTCTAATGCTCACTCAGGTAAAAAACAGTTTCTAGACCTGCACCAATCTGCAGACCACAACTTGAACAGCATTAATGGGGTCACCATGAGCTGGAAGCGATTGTATGGCACCTAACTGCAACAACTATGAAGATATGGGGTATCCAAGGAAATCCTTCTTCCTTCTCTTTTCTGTTTGTTTAAATTGAGGTTTAGTTCCCATAGAGTGAGATACATAAAATGTAATTACTCAGTTTGATTAATAATACATATGTATATACCACGGAACCAACATCCAGACAAAGATAAAGAAATTTTCAGCTCCCAGGAGCTCCCTTGTACTTCATCCCAATCAATTCCAATCTTCTGATCTCTACTAGCATAGGTTAATTTTTTCCTGTGTTTTGAAATATCATAAATGAGATCATATAATATGTGCTCATTTGTGTATGGATTCTTTCACTCAATTTTTTTTATTATTATTAGATGCTTCATTATGTTTCTAGAAACAGTATTTATTTCTTATTGCTCTGTCACATTCCATTGTGTGAATACTGGACATCTGACTTTTTGCATTCATTTTACTTTTGGTATACATTTGAAATGGCTAATGCTGCCTGCCCTGAATGTTCTCACACCTGTCTTTCAAAGGCAATAATCATGCATTTTTCTTGGGGCTAAATGCAACTGTGGAGTTTCTGGGTTGTAGGTTATAAGTATACTTTATTTAAGGAAATATTTGTAAATAGCATACCCCTGTGGATGTACCAGCTGACAGGCTGATCAGCAATGTATGAAAGTTTCAGTTGTTCTATACCGTCAGCAACTCTTGATATCATCGGTTCTTTTAACTCAAACAATTTTGGTGAAGGGTAGTATTATTTGGTTGGGTTTTTAATTTGCGTTTCAGCATTCTCTTTTGTGAAGTACATGTTTAGCCTTTGCTCTTTCCTACTGAGTTTCAGTCATTTTTCTTAGTGTCTTGTAGGACTTCTTCATGTATTCCACATCAGGGTTCTTTTCCAAATATAAGTATTGAAATATCTTTGCCCAGGCTGTGGCTAATCCCCTCTTCTTAAGGAGACCAAACCAAACCCGTTGCCATCAAGTCAATTTTGACTCATAGGGGACCCCATAGGATAGAGTAGACCTGCCCCATAGAATTTCCAAGGAAACCTGAAACTTTTTTCTGTTTCTACTCCAGGAGTCTCCTCACCACCCAGGGAGCCCGTGTCAGCACAAGGAAGACAAGGAAAAGGAAGGAAATAGAGAAAACAGAATTGGCTTGCTCAAGATTTCCTCCTTCCGAAGCAAGAACTCCGCCACAACATCAATGTGCTGAATAATCCTCCGGGCCCTTTTCCAGTGTTACTGAAGAACAAGATAGAAAAAGAAGGACTGAAAGATGAAAAAACAGCCTCGATCATTTCAGTGAAAATTCCCTTAGTTTTCTGAACAGTGTTTGGAGCATGGAACAGCTTCTGATTACAAAGCAGTAAAGCTTTGCCCTGCTTTACCTATTCCCCCCCTTTCTCTCCCTTCTCTTCCTGTACCAACCCATCCACGGTCTCTGAAAACTGGACCCTGTTTTCATACATGGACAGCAACTGAGCCCACATTATTTTGTCTGAATGAGTGGATAATATAGAATAAGTTAAGACTAAATATTTGAAAACACCGGAGCCTTGATAATATTTTGAAGGAAGCACTAAAAAGGAAGTTTCCAGCTAGTCAAAATAGCTCAGCTGGGAGAGAGCTGGAGTGAGGATTTAAAGGTCCCTGCTTCAGTCCCGGGTTTCAGCAGCTTCCGTTAGGTTTGCATAATTACTTTTTCATAAAACAGTTGCAGTCCAAGGCTTTGTATTCTAATAGTTTTCAGTAGTACATTTATCCAACACAGAGCTTTGTTTATCCAACACAGAGCTTTGTTTAAAAAAAAAAAAGTTAATTTTTTTTTTTTTTTTTATGTCTAGATTCCCTGGTGGCGCAGTTGTTAAGCGTTCTGCTACTCACCAAGAGATCCGCAGCTCGAACCCACCAGCCTCTTTGCGGGAGAAAGATGCAGCAGTTCGTTTCCGGTGAAATATTAAAAAAAACAAAACCAACACACTGCCCTCGAGTCTGACTCATAGCGACCCCATAGGGCTTCCAATGCTGTAAATCTTTACAGAAGCAGGGTGCCACGTTTTTCTGCCACGCAGCATCTGGCAATTTCAAACTGCGGCCACTTCAGTTAGCAGTCGACAGCTTTAACCACTGGGCCAACCTTGAAAGCCGTATGAGGCATTGTTTCCCTGTCCTTGTTAGGTGCCATCGAGTAGGTTCCGACTCAAAGAGACCCTATGTATAACAGAAGAAAACACTGCCCGGTCCTGCGCCATCCTCACAATTGTTATGCTTGAGCCGGTTGTTGCAGTCACTGTGTCAATCCATCTCGTGGAGGGTTTTCCTCTTTTTCGCTGATGTCTTTCGCTGATGGTCCCTCCTGATAACATGTCCAAAGTATGTGAAACAAAGTTTCGCTATCTTTGCGTCTAATGAGTATTGTGACTGCACTTCTTCCAAGACACATTAGTTCTTTCTTCTGGCAGTCCATGGTCTTCCTTATTCATTGTCCAGCTTTCACATGCATATGAAGCAATTGAAAACACCATGGCATGACTTACCAGCACTGGGTTTTTTTTTTTTTTTTTTTTTTTTTTGGCTTGGGTCAGGAGTACCCTAGTCCTTAAAGTGACATCTTTCCTTTTTAATACTTTAAAGAAGTTTTTGCTGCATATTTGCCCAATGCAATGTGTTGTTTGATTTCTTGACTGCTGCTACCATGGGTGTTGATTGTGGATCCAAGTAAAATGAAATCCTTGAGAAAGTCAATCTTTTCTCTGTTTATCATGAGGTTGCTTATTGGTCCAGTTGTAAAGATTTATGTTTCCTTTATGTTGAGACATAATCCATATTGAAGATTGAAGTCTTTGATATGCGTTATTAAGTGCTTCAAGTCCTCTTCTCTTTCAGCAGTAAAGTTGTGTCATCTGCATATCACAGACTGTTAATGCGTTAATTCTGTTAACGCTGGTGCCACGTTCTTCTTCATATAGCTCAGGTTCTTGGATTATTTATTCGGCATACAGATTGAATAAGTATTGAATAAGATACAACCCTGACACACACCTTTCCTGGCTTTAAACCACGCAGTATGCCTTTGTTCTGTTTGAATGACTGCCTCTTGGTCTATGTAGAGGTTCCTCATGAGCACAAATAAGTATTCTGGGATTCCCGTTCTTGGCAATGTTACCTATAATTTGTTATAATCCTGTCCTATAGGGTGGCTATAGTTGGAATCAACTTGAGGGCAATGGGTTTGGTTTGGTTTTGAGGTCTTCATGAAGTGCTAACAGGCATTTGCATATTTTATTTCAAATTTTAAAAAAGGAACTGTAATTCAGTGGGGAAACCTAGGAATTGATGGAGTAAGAAATTCCCATACGCTACATGCTATTGCACTTAAGATTCATTTCTGCTCTGATATTACATATCGTGTGTGTGGGTGTGTGTTGGGGGAAGGGATTTTTTAATCATAAGAAATGTCAAAAAGTCCTGTAGAAAAAGAATCACTACCCTATGCGAAGAGGGTTTTGGGTTGCACAAACGGTTCTCGCTAAGTAATGGTTGTCGACTCGAACTTACCCAGCCAGGCCATAGAAGTAAAGGCCTGGCAATCTGCTTGCTTTAACGTTGTTCGTTGCTGTCGAGGAGATTCCCACTCAAGGTGGCCCCTTATGCTGGCCGTAATCTTAACGGAAGCAAATGCCCGGCACTTTTCTTCAGCTGGAACCAGCGGTCTAGGTCAGCAGTCGAGAGCAACAAACAAAATTCAGTACTGTGAAGTCAAATCGGACTCGTAGCTGTAATCGTTACAGAAGAATTAAGTTGCCAAATCCTTCTCCCGCAGAGCTGGTGGTGAGTTCGAACATTTGACCTTTCGGTTAGCAACTTAGCTTAACCACGGTGCCACCAGGTTTCTTCCCTAAAGATTCCGAAACCAAAAACAAAGCCATTACGGTGGAAACCAAAGTCAAAAACCAAACCCAGTGCCATCGAGTCATTTCCGACTCACAGCGACCTAGAACTGTCCCACAGAGTTCACAAGGACCATCTGGTGAATTTGAACTGCTGACCCTTTGGTTAGCACCCGCAGCACTTAACTACTACGACACCAGGGTTTCCAATACGGCGGAGTAGATTCCAATTCATAATGACGCTACTTAAAAAAAAAAAAAAAAAAAAAAAAAAAACCTACTGCGGTCGTGTCGCTTCCGATTCAAAGGGACCCTATGGGGCAGACTAAAAAACTACCTCCTACAGTTTCCAGGGAGCCCCTCATGGATTTGAAGCGCCAAACTTTTGGTTAGCAGCCGTAGCTCTTAACCACTACGCCACCAGGGTTTATATGTACACGTTTATTCAGGCCTAAATTTTACACAAAATGGATCAGAATTGCTCCACCCATAGAACTATTAAAAAAACAACTCTGCTAAGCACAATCTAATATTTGTTTGCCATTCTTTTTGTTTTACAATGAGGACGAAGAGCTGTGTAAAAGATTTACTTGTTATTCTTTAGAAAATACGTTAGATTTATTTGTTTCTATTTATTTGTTTCAGTAATTTTACAGCATTTTCACACACACTTGCGTTAGTTTTACTTATTTATTGGCCTCTGTAAAACATTAATATTTTTCCAAGAGTCAAAAGAATACAGAAAGCTGTATTCAGACAACTTACAAGAGAGTGTTGTATCCCGGGATTTACGCAGTTGATGGATTGGAAGCTGATTCCGGGCAATCTGGTGGAAGACCACCCAATGAGGAGCAATACCTTTCTTTCTAGCACTAAGGTATCCTTCTCTTGGTGTATTCGTGTCCAAAAGAATGCAGTGTAGGGATTTTGAAACAGCAGAATTGAACATTAAATGATTTGATCTTGATGGGTTAGTTCGCAAGTACTCAGAGAACAGTCATGAAGTTCAATGCAGGGTTGTCGTCAGAGAGTATAGCTCAGTGACAGAGCGCATGCTTAGCATGCACGAGGCCCTGGGTTCAGTCTCCAATACCTTCACTTTTCCTTCTTCACAAAGCACACCCGTAGATCCTTACTCTCACGCACTCACTTCTTTCTTAAGTTGTTG
The DNA here is from genome assembly GCF_024166365.1 of Elephas maximus indicus. Lineage (NCBI taxonomy): Eukaryota > Metazoa > Chordata > Mammalia > Proboscidea > Elephantidae > Elephas > Elephas maximus. Next base: position 80,931,709 of record NC_064819.1, on the reverse strand, counting down.
TGGCCTTGATGTTTCTTTCTTAACTGACCTGTGGGGATAATGGTGTTCACTTAAGGTTATTTGTTGTCATTTCTATTATCCACAATTCTCTCCAAGCACAATCAACAATCACTGGCACCTGGGCCACCATCATCATGCCCCAAAGATTAAGCAGTCTTTTTAAGGCTTTTTGAGGAAAAGTTGACTGTTAAGAGGCTAGAAAATCTGAAAGAAAAAAACCTCCTCTACTGCTTGGGAAAAATGATTGTTCCTTCTTCGGGAGGGAGAACACAGGATTCTCAAAGAATGTCAGGCAAAGAAGAATTCATTCCTGCCAAAGAGGACAGCAGTTTCCTTGTTTCCTGTAATCCTCTAGTATGTTCTAAAACGTTGAGAAGTAGATATTTAACCCAGGTTTGGGCTGAGGAGGCAAAGACTCGCTGCCAGGTCTTGTCTACCTCTCATTCGCTGACCTGGATACGGAGCAGATAGAAGCCATCGAAATGTGTAGCAACTTCTTTGTCTATCTGCCCTGAACTCAGTGTCTGGGTGTGATTGGGAGAGTCCCACCTTTAAGGAGGCTGCCAAAGAAGAAATGGAGCACAAATCCTAAACACTCATGGGTTAAAAATGGAAGGCACAGACACATTAACCCAAAGACCTCAAGTAAGATCTGCATTGTTTCAGGACAGCTCTCACATCCTTATAGAATGATTCTACATTTCCCTATAAATATTTTCAATTATTAATTCTGAGAATAAAAATAACAACCTTGGTGAATCAATGTGGATTGGATCATACAATCCAGAATATGAACTAAAAGGTTTTTTTGTGTGTGTGTGTGTGTTTTGACCTACGCCAGGAGAAAATCTTTTAGAGAGACCTTATAGAAGAAGGCTTGAAGGCGAGGAAAAAGCTATTTCTGTGAAGGAAAGGGAGGGTCAGTTGTGGTAGAAGACGTGAGAAGCCAAGAGCTCTGGAGGCCTTTCATAATGCATCATCCCCTTTTCTCTCTAAGAGCTGTAACTATCCACTTTCTACCAGTCTGTCACAGGCCATTCCTAAGCCAATTTGGAGGTCACCTACTCGACTTGCAAGGGCCTCATCTACGTTGCCTCTGCACCAATACTAGGACTGAGGGAAAGGTGGCTAAGTATGTAATTATTAGCAATTGTACAGGATCTCTGGCTTTCTTTGGTCACAGTTCCCCTCTTCAGACTCCTTTTGAGCTAAGAACAGTATGTGAAGAGTAGAGGAGCCAGATAGAATTTCTTTAGCAAAAAGTTGGTTTTCACTAGGTTAACCTCAAAGCTGTCGGCCCATTCCCCTTCTATTCTCATCACTGTTCCCACCGCATTCGTGGAAATGGGGAAGTCTCCGCTGGTGTAATTGCCTCCTTCATTCCAGAGAGGCTGATTCTGAAAGATGAGCTGTCATCCAGATGGAACATTTCTTATTTTCCAATCTCTTTTTTATTTCCAGTTATGCCCTAGGCCTGTTTTCAGATCACAACTTTCTGGCACATATACTATTTGTCTTCTGGCTTCTCTAACCCTCTTAATCTTCTTTCCCCACATGTAAACCAGAGTTACAAATAAATAATATTAATTTTACTTCCCTCTTTAGCAAATGAGACCCCTGGATGATGCAAATGTTTAAAACTTTGGTCTGATAACTAAAGGGATGGAAGTTGGAATCCACCCAGAAGCCCTAGGAAGAAAGGCTGAGCCATCTACATCTGCAAAAAATCAGCCACTGGAAACCCTACAGAGCACAATTGTACTCTGAGACACACGAGGTCACCGTTTGTCAGAATGAACTTGAAAGCAACTGCCTTTTTTTTTGTGGTTGTTTAGCTAGTAATAGTAAAATAGAAATACATAAAGCAGGCTTGATTAAGGTTAACATCATTTTAAAATAAGAAATTTTAAAAATAAATAATAATATTTCCTCAGATTTGTATATTCTCTTCGGTTCTATGTGTCAAGCCAATCTGACTGTATCATAAGCTTCAACACAGTTCTACTGCTTGGCCATTAAGTGGCCAGTACCACATTCCACTCACCCAACCCCTGAAATTACTTCCACTTTATTTAATAGGAGGAGTCCAATATACTGGCATAGTAAAATTGATGCAAATTTTCTAATGCTCACAGACTGGTAAAACAGTTTTTGGAAGGCACCAATCTGCAGACCACAATTCGAATAGCATTAATGAAAAAATAGGATGTACTGGAGGTGAGAAGATATTCAAGGAAATTCTTCTTTCTTCTTTTTGTTAAAATTAAGGCTTAGCTCACAAAGGGTAAAATGCATACAATGTAATTATTCAGCTTGAAGAGTTATTACATATGTATATCTCATATAACCAACATCCAGACCAAGGTAAAGAATTTTTCAGCTTTGAGAAACTGCCTTATATCTATCCCAGTCAATTCTAATTACCTGAATTCCACCACTGTTTTCCTGTGTATTGAAATACTATAAATGGAATCATACCATGTGTGCTCATTTGAGTATAGATTCTTTCACTCATTATCTTTTTTATTAGAGGCATTCATATTGTCTCTAGTAGCAGAAGTTCTTTTTTTATTGTTGTCATATTCCATTGTATTAATACTGTTGTTGCTAGGTGGCTTACAGTCGGTTCTGACTCACAGCAACCCTAAGTACAACAAAACAAAACACTGCCCTGTCATGCACCATCCTCACAATCACTATTATGTTGAAGTCCATTTTTGCAGTCATTGGTTAATCCATCTTGTCAAGGGTCCTTCTCTTTTTCACTGACCCTCTACCTTACCAAGCATGTTGTGCTTCTCCACAGACTGGTCCCTCCTGGTAACATGAGACAAAGTCTCGCCATCCTCGCTTCCAAGGAACTCTCTTGGCTGTACTTCTTCCAAGACAGATTTGTTTGTTCTTCTGGCATCCATGGTATATTCAATATTCTTCACAAACATCATAACTCAAGGGCATCAATTCTTCTTCAGTTTTCCTTATTTGTTGTCCAACTTTCCCATGCATATGAGGCAATTGAAAATATCACGTTTTGGGTCAGGTGCACCTTAGTCCCCAAAATGACATCTTCATTTTTTAACGCTTTAAAGGGGTCTTTTGCAGCAGATTTGTCCAATGCAACACATTGTTTGATTTCTTGACTGTTGCTTCGATAACACTATTTTCATTCCTTTTGCTGTTGATGTATGTATGAAACAACCAAAAGTACTATGAACATTTTTGTGCATGTCTTTCAAGGGCAGCAAGCACGCATTTTTCCTGGGTCTAAAAACAGCTGTGGAGTGTCAGGGTTGTCTTAGTAATCTAGTGCTGCTATAACAGAAATACCATAAGTGGATGGCTTTAACAAAAAGAAATTTATTTTCTCACAGTCTACTAGGCTAGAAATCTAAATTTAGGGTGTCACCTACAGGGGGAAGCTTTCTCTCTCTGGCAGCTGTGGAGGAAGATTCTTCTCATCAATCTTCCCCTGGACTAGGAGCTTCTTGGAGCAGGAACCCTGGATCCAAGGGTGTGCACTGCTCCTGGAGCTGCTTTCTTAGTGGTGTGAGGTCACCTCTTCTCTGCTGGCTTCCCTTTCCTTTTATCTGTTGTAAGATAAAAGCTAGTGCAGGCCATACCCCAGGGAAACTTCTTTTACATTGCATCAGGGATGTGATCTTAGTGAGGGTGTTACAATCCCACTCTAATCCCTGTTAACATAAAATTAACCAAACCAAACAAACAAACAAAACCTCAGTGCCTTTGAGTTGATTCTGACTCATAATGACCCTGTAGGGCAGAGTAGAACTGCCCCATAGAGTTTCCAAGGACTGCCTAGTAGATTCAAACTCCTGACCCTTTGGTTAGCAGCTGTAGCACTTAACCGCTACACCACCAGGGTTTCCAACATAAAATTACCATCACAAAATGGAAGGTAACCACACAATACTGGAAATCATGGCCTAACCAAGTTGACACATTTTTGGGGGGGACACAAGTCAATCCATGACAAGGGTCATATATATATATAGTTTTAGGCAGTATTTATAAATAGTGTGTCAGTGTGTTGACAGTCTCATCAGCAATGTATGAAAGTTTCAGTTGTTCCATACCGTCAGCAACACTTGATATTTTCAGTCCTTTTAACTTAAGCCATTTTGGTGAAGGGGAGTATTATTTCATTGTGTTTTTATTTTGCATTTTCCTTGTAGTTAATGACGTTTCATCGTTGCACCCCACCAGACTTTCTGCATGAGTGGCTCCAAGGGGCACAGGTCATTTCTGGAAAAAAGCGCAGTAAAAGCCATGTTGATCAGACAAGGTATTATTAGAAAATTTACATATTGAGGCTGACACTAAGATTCTTGGGACAGAAAGTGAAGCCCTGGTGGGGCAGTGGTTAAGAGCTATGGTGTGCTATGACTGCTAACAAAAAGGTTGGCAGTCCAAATCCACCCGCCACTCCTTGGAAATCCTATGGAGCAGTTCTACTTAGAACCATAGGGTGGCTATGAGTAGGAATTGACTCCCAGCAGTGTTTTTTTTTGGTTTGTTTGTTTCTGTTTTTGTTTTTTAGACATACAGAAGCTGACATGAAGATTCTCAGAATGGACAGCAAAGCATAGAATGTCACTTGGGTAGAGGTCCATAGAGGGCAATGTGGGATGTTAACTTATATACTTAGTTCTTCTGTGCAAGGATACTTGCAGGAGGATCAAGAAAAGAAAAGAACATATCTAATCTACACGTTCTTGGGGTTGTTCTTGTACTAGTTAATGGGTTCCCATTACTTTACCATGAAGTCAGGTGTTTGGTTTTTTTTTCCTGGTCCAGGCACTGCTCAGACAAGTACTCTGGATTTTCCCCAAGGTCCTTTTTAGGCAGGACCCATCTTGTATTGTTGGTGGCCCTTAAACCAAACCAAAACCAAACCAAAACTGCTGCCATTGAGTCAATTCTGACCCTGGAGGGCAGAGTAGAACTGCCCCAGAGGGTTTCCAAGGAGTGCCTGGTGGATTTGAACTGCTGAGCTTTTGGTTCGCAGCCATAGCTCTTAACCACTACACCACCAGGGTACCTTTTAAAGTTACTTATTGGGCAGTTGGGAATACTCTTGTGAAGCACATGTTTAATCTTCCCTCTTTCCAATGAATTTTTCAGTCTTTTACTGTTTTGTAGGGTTTCCCCATATATTCCACACAAGGGTCTTTTCTCAAATGTAAGTACTGAGATATCATCTCCCAGATTGTGGCAATCCCCTCTTCTCTTTAAGATGTTCCACCTGAAATGCTTTGTAAGAAGAGAGAGAGAGAAAAAAAAAAAAAAAAGAAAGAAAGAAAAAGAAAAGGTAGACAAAGAGAGAAGTTGAAAATACAAAAGTTCTATCATAGATCTTTCCTGGTGAAAAAACGTAGTTATGAAAAAATGTCCCCAGGTCGTTTACTAAGGAGGGGAATTTGGAGTCAGCTGATGGGATGAAATGTCCTAGCAGCAGAAATGTTTATTGGTCTACAATCTCCTTATGAATTTCCTGGTGTAGCAGCATAGGAGAATATAGCTTAAAGGCTTAAGAAAAAGTGGAATTTGAAACAGTGGATTTTCTCTTTGGCCAACTATGGGATCTGCAAAGACCCCTTTTAAACTTAGGTAGTATTTCAAGGAGGAGCTTCATGATGTATTTGTAGTGAGAGAGGTGTGGCACAAAGGAGTGTGTCCTAACCTTGAGAAGGTTCAAAATTATGCACACGAATCTGCTTTGTATGATTTCCAAGAATTCTGTATTTTCCTCCTTTTAAAAACACATTTTGAATACTCATGTGGAAATAAACACATTATCTGATGGATTGCCTTGAAATGATTCCCCATTTATACTCACTGTGTCTCCTCACAGCCCAGGGTGGCTGTGTCAGCACAAGGAAGATAAGGAAAAAGGAAGGATATGGAGAACACAGAATTGCCTTGCTCAGGATTTCTCAGTCAGAAGCAAATATCTCACTCCCACATTAATGTGCTCAGTAATTCTCTGTTCTCTTTTCCAGTGTCATTGAAAAGCATGGCAGAAAATAAAGACGTAAAGAACAGACTCAGTCATTTCATTTGGAATTCCCTTAGTTACCTGAGCAGTGTTTGGAGCGTGGAACAGCCAAAGGCTACCAAGCAGAAAAGCTTCTTCCTCTTCTAATTATTTCTCACCTTTTTCACCCTCTCCCTCCTGTGCCAACCTACCCACTGTCTCCAACAATTGAATCCAATTTTTAGGCTTGGATGACAAATGAGCCCGTACAATTTTGGGTGGGTGAGTGGGTAATATTGGATAAGATAAGGTAAGATTAGGTATTTAAAAACACAAGAGGCTGGCAAATAAAAAGTTAACTAATATTTTGAAAGAGTGGCTAAATTAAGTACCTTCAGGCAGCTGAAATAGCTCAGTTAGGAGAGCAATAGACTGAAGATATAGAGGTCCGTGTTTCAATCCTGGGTTTGGCAGTTGTGTCTAATTTTCCAGAATTACTATAATTTTCTTATAGAATGGTTGCATCTCAAGTCTCTGGGATTCTGAATAGAGCTGAGTAGAGTCCAGTAAAACTTGAAAAAGCTGAAATCTGTGTAAGGTGGAAAACTGTCAGAGAAGGAAAACTAAACATTTTCCATTAAAAGGAGTGTAACTAAGGGGTAAGATTCTACACTGTCAAAGGCAGAAAATTTGTGAGACGTGGACAAACATGGCAATCCTGCTGAATGTGGCTCTCACAGGTTTCACTCTACAGCCATCTAACAGAGAACTATGTTTAAAAAAGTTACCCTAATATCCATACCATCTTTCAATACAGTTTTTACTGATTTTCCCAACTTCAATCAAGTTGTGTACATACGTATTTCTATCATCCTCTCCTTTATTTACATATTCCTGAGGTCTGCCATGAGATGTTAATCCACATTTTGCATGTTTTATTTTCCCTGCATTTAACTCATCTAACAGATAGCAATTTGTTTTAAAATAATAATAGCTATGATATATTGGTAGATTAGAGCTTAAGGGTAAGTGAAATGTATGACAGCAATGTCATAAGTGATGGGAGGGAAGATTACATAATACTCTGTTATAAGGTATTTACACTACTCGTGAAGTGATATAGTGTTATTTGGAAGTGGACTTAGTTGTAGAGGTATATTGCAAATGCTAGGACAACAAAATGCTCAATTAAACTAGAGAAGGCAAAAGAAAGAAAGAGACAAAGAAGCAAATAACAAGGGCAATGAAGAGATAACAGTTGCCAATATGGTAGATATTAATTAAATATACAGATAGCGCTTAAAATGTAAGTAGTCTAAATATATGTATTTTTAGTCTGGGTGTTCTAGAGGAGCAAAACCAGTGAAATGTATCTATAAACGTATAGAGAGATTTATTTCAAGGAAATAGCTCATGGAATTCTGGGGGCTGGAGAGTTCCAAATTCATGGATCTGGCAGCAGGCTGAAGTTCTCTGCTGCCTCATGGGCTTGGAGGGGCTGGTGAATCCAAGATCTCTAGGTCAGGTGGCAGGCTAGAGACTTCTGCAGGTTTATGTCCCAAGAATCAGAGGCTGGGCGTTGAGAAGAGTGCAGGGTCAAGACAGAGTGAGCTTTGGCAGAACATCCTTTTCTATACTAGAGACAGACCACATCCCCAAGGAAATTTTACTTTCAACTGATTGATCGGTCACACCAGATCACGAAACGGAAGGTGATTACATTATGGAAGAGCACATGCCAAACCACTGAGAATCATGGCCTAGCCAAGCTGACACATAACATTAAGCATTACAAGACCAATCAAAAGACTGACTATCAGAGTGGATTAAAAAAAAAAAAATACACTACATATTGTTTTCAAGAAACCCACTTTATTTTTTAATTTTTATTGTGCTTTAAGTGAAAGTTTGCAAATCAATTTGGGCTGTCATGCAAAAGTTTATAAACACCTTGCTATATACTCTTAATTGCTCTCCCCCTAATTAGACAGCACACTCCTTCCTTCCACTCTCTTTTCATGTCCATTCTGCCAGCTTCTGACCCCTTCTGCTCTTTCATCTCCCCTCCAGACAGGAGATGCCAACATAGTCTCATGTGTCTACTTGAGCCAAGATGCTCATTCTTCCTGAGTATCATTTTCTATTCCATTGTCCAGTCCAATCCCTGTCTGAAAAGTTGGCTTGGGCATGGTTCCTGTCTTGGGCTAACAGAAGGTCTGGAACCATGACCTCTAAAAAAAAAAAAAATTTTTTTTTCTGGGGTCCTTCTATTCTCAGTCAGACCATTAAGTCTGGTCTTTTTATGAGAATTTGGGGTCTGCATCCCACTGGTCTCCTGCTCCCTCAGGGGTTCTATGTTGTGTTCCCCGTCAGGGCAGTCATTGGTTGTAGTTCTTCTGGTCTCAGGCTAATGTAGTCTCTGCTTTATGTGGCCCTTTCTGCCTCTTGGGCTCATAATTACCTTGTGTCTTTGGTGTTCTTCATTCTCCTTTGCTCCTGGTGGTTTGAGACCGATTGATGCATCTTAGATGGCCACTTGCTAGCCTTTAAGACCCCAGACGCCACTCTCCAAAGTGGGATGCAGAATGTTAATAGATTTTATTATGCCAATTGACTTAGATGTCCCCTGAAACCACGGTCCCCAAACCCCTGCCCCTACTACGCTGGCCTTCAAAGTGTTCAGTTTACTCAGGGAACTTCTTTGCTTTTGGTTTAGTCCAGTTGTGCTGACCTCTCATGTATTGTGTGTTGTTTTTTCCTTCACCTAAAATAGTTCTTATCTACTATCTAATTAATGAAAACCTCCCTCCCTCCCTCCCCCTCTCAGAATCAAAGAATATTCTCTTCTCTGTTTAAACTATTTCTTGAGTTTTTTATAGTAATGGTCTTATACAATATTTGTTCTTTCACAACTGACTCATTTCACTTAGCATAATCAAGAAACCCACTTTAAATATAAAGACACAGAGATTAAAGTAAAAAGATGGAGAAAGATATATCAGGTGTTATGGATTGAATTGTGTCCACCAAATATGTGTGTCAACTTGGCTAGGCCATGATTTTCAATATTGAGTGACTGTCCACCATTTTGTCATCTGAAGTGATTTTCCTATGCGTTGTAAATCCTGCCTTTATGATGTTAAGGAGGTGGGTTTAGTGGCAGTTATGTTAATGAGGCAGGACTCAATTTACAAGATTAGGTTGTGTTTTCAGTCTATCTATTTTGAGGTATAAAAGAGAAAAGTAAGCACAAAGACACAGGGACCTCATACCACCATGAAAGGAGAGCCAGGAGAACAGTGCATTCTTTGGAATGGGGGGGGGGGGGCGGAGTCCCTGCAATGAGAAGCTCCTCGCCCAGGGAAGACTGATGACAAGGACCTTCCCCCAGAGCTGACAGAAATAGAAAGCCTTCCCCTGGAGCTGGCACCCTGAATTCTGACTTCTAGCTTCCTAGACTATGAGAGAATAAATTTATTTTTGTTAAACCATTCACTGGTGGTATTTCTGTTATATCCAAAAACTCAGAATTAGATAATTAAGACACCATGATGACACTAATCAAAAGAAAGTTGGAGTTGCTGTATTAATTTCAGACAAGTCGGATTTCAGGGCAAGGAAAATTATCAAAAGTACAGAAGGACATTAGGTAACGATTAAGGGGTCAGTTCTCCAGGAAGACATAACAATCCTGAATGTGTATGCACCAAATAACAGAGCATCAAAACATATGAGGTAAAACTCATATCTGATACCACTTGTGTTCAAGTTGTATTCTGCAACACATGGGTTGTCATGAGTCAGAGTCAACTCCATGGCAACTGCTGCTGGTAGTGAATCTAAGATATACAATAAATTCTTAAAACACACAATAAAAAACACAAGCAACCCAATTAAAAAGTGGGTAAAATATTTGAACAGACACCTCAGCAAAGGAGATATACAGATGACATCTGCCATTAAAAAAATACACCAACCAGTTGCCCCATAAGTAGACTTGTGCTTCATAGAGTTTTTAATGAAGTAGATCCCCAGGTCTTTCTTCTGAGGCACCCCTACCCTTTGCCATCAAGTCGATTCCAACTCATAATGACCCTATAGGACAGAGAGTACTCCCTCACAGGGTTTCTGAAGAGTGTCTGGTGGATTCAAACTCCTAGCTGTTGGTCAGCTGTTGATGGTTTTAAACCACCAGTCTTTCAGTTAATAGCCAAGCACTTAACTTTTTGTAACAGCCAGGAACTCCTATATGCCACTGTTGTTATTAGTTGTTGTTAGGTGCCATTGAGTCAGTTCCTACTCTTAGTGACCCTATGTGCAACAGAAAGAAACACTCCCTGCACCTGTGCCATCCTCATAATCATTGTTACACCTCAGCCCATAGTTGCAGGCACTGTGTCAATGTGTCTTATTGCAAGTCTTCCTCTCTTTCACTGGCCCTCTGCTTTATCAAGCATGATGTCTGTCATGGATTGAATAATGTCCCCCCCAAAATGTGTGTATCAACTTGGTTAGACCATGATTCCCATCACTGTCTGCTTGTCCTTCATTCTGTGATTGTAATTTTACGTTAAGAGGCTTAGGATGGGATTGTAACACCACCCTTACTCAGGTCACCTCCCTGATCCAGTGTAAAGGAAGTTTCCCTGGGGTGTGGCCTGCACCACCTTTTATCTCTCAAGAGATAAAAGGAAAGGGAAGCTAGCAGACAGTTGGGGACCTCATACCACCAAGAAAACAGCACCAGGAGCAAAGTGCATCCTGTGCCTGAGAGTCTCCTTGACCAGGGAAAGATTGAGGACAAAGACCTTCCCCTAGAGCTGACAGGGAGAGAAAGCTTTCCCCTGGAGCTGATGCCCTAAATTTGGACTTCTAGCCTACTAGACTGTGAGAAAATAAATTTTCCTTTGTTAAGAGCATCCACTTGGTGTATTTCTGTTATAACAGCACTGGATAACTAAGACAGAATTTGTCTTTCTCTAGGGACTGGTCACTCCTGATAACATGTCCAAAGTACATGAAATGAAGTCTTGCCATCTTTGCTTCTAAGGAGCATTCTGGCTGTACTTCTTCCAAGACAGATTTATTCATTCTTCTGGCAGTCAATGGTATCTTCAATATTCTTCGCCAACACCATAATTCAAAGGTGTCAATTCTTCTTCAGTCTTCCTTATTCATTGTCCAGCTTTAGCATGCATATGAAAAAAAAAAAAAATCCTGTGGAGCATGTCTACTCTGGCCTATAGGGCCACTGTCAGTCAGAATCCACTCGACTGCAACAGGTTTAATCTTTATGGAAGCCAGCTGCCACATCTTTCTTCCCTAGAGTGGCTGGCAAGTTCCAATCACTGACCTTTTGGTTAGAAGCTGAGCACTTAGCACTGTGCCACCACAGCTCCATTCAGGACGTCACCAGGGCCATGTTTTTGCAGAGGTTCTAAGGGAAGACCCCGTCTTGTCTCCTCCAGGTTTTGGTAGCCCCAGGTATTCTTGGCTTAAGCCTGCAGCATAACTCCATGGCCATTTTCCTCTGTGTCTCTGTGTCTTTTCTCCTATTTTATAAGGATATCACTCAGAAGGGATTAGAGCCCACCCTAATCAAGTATGAGGTCGTGTTGATTTAACTAGTAACATCTTCAAAGACCCTACCTCCAAACAAGATGACATTCACAGATACTGGGGGTTAGAACTTCAATGTATCTTTTCGGGGGACACAAATGAGTCCATAACACAGATGTACGTATATACCATAGATTATTCAATCAGCCTCAGTTAATTGACATGTGGGTTATTTTGTCTTTTTCTATTATAAAGTTTAAACAGATGAGCCACATTACTGTTTCGTTTTGTATTTTTACCCAGGTGTTTGGAATTGATTGCTAACAAAGATTTGCTGGATGGGAGGATAAATGCAAATAACGTTTTGCTAGCTACAGCTGTGCGCATTCTGAATCTGTGCATATCTCATACCGGAAGCTCAATAAATATTTTTTGGAGAGAAAGAACTTGCATAATTTAATGCAAAAACTTACATGAAGAGTTATTTAGGGCATTTCACTTTTCCTTTGGAAGTGGGAATTCTGCAGCCACAACTGCTTGGGATTAATAGAATCAGAATTTGGAGTACAGTAAGCACAGGAGGGAAACCCTGGTGGTGTAGTGGTTAAGAGCCACAGCTGCTAACCAAAATCTAGGTAGAATCCACCAGACGCTCCTCGGAAACCCTATGTGGCAGTTCTACTCTGTCATTTGAGGTCGCTGTGAGTCGGAATTGACTAGATGGCAACCGGTTTGGTTTTTTGGTTTGGGGTTAGAGAGGAGATTGGTTTGCAGTGCAGCGGAAAATGTCAAGGCCCTACTGGGATTTGAACCCAGGATCTCCTGTTTACAAGACAGGCACTTTAACCAGCTAAGCCATAGAGCCCACACAGGTGCCTGGGTTAGTACTCGTTCTGTCCTGTCGGATTAGTTGAAATACTCTTGCTACAAAGTCCACACGATCAAATGCAGTTTACAGTGAGAAAACGGGCAAACTCCAGGAAGAGGCTTTTGCTTACTCATATGTACTGTAGAACTAATAAAGCAGGAAAAGATTCGGGCAGCTGCAGTATCTGGGCCAATAATTCTTTATTTAGTGCAAGGATAAAACTCAGTAACTAAGTCGAGGCTGCCCAGTCGTTCTAAATGGGATAAAGTTTTCTAAAACCAACCTTTGCTGTTACGCCTCATCTTATATAACTTAGATTCTTCTTTCGAATTGCCCAAGTGAGGATCTCTACCAAACGAACTCCACTGAGAGACTCAGACCACCTGTTTTCACATTACTCGGACTCATAGCAAGCAGTGGTTTAGAGGGGAGGGAACCGGAGAGAACAATGCCAAGTCGAGCACTGTAAAGACTCTAATCATACCACTAGAGGTGTAGAGTCTCTTGGGGGAAAGGGGGAGACGAAGTGAGGTCGGCTGGCCACACGGAGTCCCCGAATCCGGGCACAGTCCTCCTAAGGTGAAGAGCTTTGTGGCTCCAGCGAAATCCCGCTGTACCCCCTATTCACTCAAGACTGGTTTCTAGCTTGGTAGGTCATCGACTCACAAAGAAAGTAACCTCTTCTCGTCTCTAACCCGGCCCTTGCACCCTGCGGCCACCCCAGATATCCCCCTTCCCCCACCTCTCGTCGCATTCCTGCCCTCCGGGGTTGCTCAGAGGGCTGGGCCCCCTGGCTGTGAAGCTGAACGCAGCTCTGCCCGGCGGAGAAGGTCCCGCGTGGGACTGTAGAGGGGCCGTGGGAATCGGGATGAGGCAGCAGGTATGGCACGCTGGGACTGAAATGACTGATGGGATGAGAGAGAGGCTGGGCAGGGGAGGGGAGACCCAGGGACCCCACCCAGACAGTGTTGGTAAGATGAAAGCAGCCAGGAGGCGTCATCTCAGGGCACCGGGAAGACGCTGAGACATGATTCAAATGCGAAAGGATCCCTGCTCTGAGGTTTAGGATTCAAGGCCATCAGCACAGTCAGTGAAAGTGGAAAATCTGTTGCACAACAAGGAAATCTCAGGCACGCACACCTATGCACACAACACACACTCACACACCACCCAGACTCGATTTCCAGGTGGTTGGGGCGGGAGCTTCTCTGTTCGCTGGTTGTGGACATAAAGAATAACTTTCCGCTGCGCATCCCTGACCCCCAGACTCAGCTGATAAGAGACTTCGCCTGGTCACTGTCCTGAGCCGCGTCCTCCCTTGCGTGTGCGTGTGTGTGTGTGTGTGTGTGTTTAATAATTTTCTCAGGATTTTTTTTTTCTCTTCTAGAGTTTAATAGATTTTATTCTTTGGCAGTCTTCAGACTTTATGATATTTGGGTATCATGAAGAGATAGCAAAGGAGGTAAACTTAGGTCTCCAGTGTCCCTACTTGATGAATCAAAAACCAAACTCATTGCTGCCGAAGAAGCCTAAAAGTCTCATCCCTGAGACTTCCTGCAACATTCCTAGTCCCCCAGTTCCTCCTTGCACAGGCAAACACAGTTTCTTGGGTATCCTCTTGTGGATGATACCTGCTCCACTTTTTTATGCAAATAGGGATATTCCAAACACATTCCACTACATCTTAGTTTTTCACTTCATATATGTTGTAGCGATTTCCAAATCAATACAGAAAGAGCTTCTTGCTCCTTTCCTAAAAAGGAAAAAACAAACAAACAAAAAACAACTCACCAGTGTTGAGTTGATTACACCCATATTGACCCTACAGAGCAGAGTAAAACTGCCCTGTAGGGTTTCCAAGCATTGGCTGGTGGATTTCAACTGCTGACAATTTTTAGTTAGCAGCCAAACTCTTAACCACTGTGCCACCAGGGACCCCTTCTTTGCTTGGCAGCATAGAATTCCACAGCATGGATATATCATAATATATAACTGCCCATACAAACAATGCTGCACTAATACTGCCTATCTGATGTTTCAAATGGTGTGAATACTTTGCATACATGCAAATGCTGAAGCAGTGTATGTGACATGCAGTGGTGATTCTCATTGCTCTTACTTAATAAACATTCCACCAGCATGCCACAATGGTCTGGTTTGTCATACTGTTGCAACCACTTTTTATTGTAATGAAATAATGACAATGACAGTAATAACAAACCCATTGTCTTCTAGTCGATTCTGAGTCATGGTGAGTCCATGTGTTACAGAGTAGAACTGCTCCACAGGGTTTTCTTGGTTGTAATCTTCACAGAGGCCGATTGCAAGGACTTTCTTCCACAGTCATTTTTCCCACATGTTTTAAATCCTACTCTCAGGCAGTAATCAACCAGGCAAGACTAGATTATGTTAAAGAGGATTAGGGTGGAATACAAAACCCTTACTGAGGTCACAGCCCTCATCGGATGTAAGGGGGGTTTCCCTGGAGTGTGGCCTGCGTAATGTTTTATCTTACAAGAGATAAAAGAGGACAGAAGCAAGCAGAGAGATAGGAACCTCAAACCACCAAGAAAGAAGGCCCGGCAGCACAGCACGTCCTTTACACCCCAGGTGCTTGAGTTGAGAAGCTCCTAGACTGGGGGAAGATTGGTAACAAAGACCTTCTTCCAGAGCCTGCAGAGAAGAAAGGCCTTCCTGGGAACTGGCACCCTGAATTCAGACTTCTATCCTCCTAGAATGTGAGAGAATAAATTTCTGTTTGTTAAAGCCAACCACTTGTGGTATTTCTGCTATAGCAGAACTAGATAACTAAGATAGTGGCAACTCATGTCAGTAGAAATTGGTGTATTATTTGATAAATGATGTTAGGCTATCTGGGTGGCCATCTAGGAAAATAAAAGCTTACTTCAATATATCACCTGTAATACTTAATCAAATTCAAATAGATATAAAATTTGAAAGTAAAAAAAGTGAAAAATAAAACCAAATATAATTACTGGAAATGCCAAGGCAGAAAGTTTTCATACCTTTGGAGGTAGAAAACCAATTTTTTACACAAAACTTAGAAACAATGAAAATTTGACATAATTCACTACATTAAAAAATTTCTTCCTGAACACACTTCCATTCTCTTAAAAAAAACAAAAAAGATGAGACAAAACAACAACCAAAAATGCAAACAAACAAAAAAATACATAAGCAAAGTGGAAACAAAAAAAGAACAAACTATGCAGAAAATATTTGTTATTTTCCTAACATGTAATATGCAACAGAGTAGGTTTGAAAAATATGAAATGTGGGAAAAAGTAATAGATTTCTATTGGCTTATCTGTCCCTGGGTGGTGCAGTTTATTGGCTGGGCTGGTAACTGGAAGATTGGAAGTTGGAGTCCACCCGTAGGCATCTCAGAAGAAAAGCCTGGTAACTACTTCTGAAAAATCAGCCACCGAAAACCCTAGGGAGCACAGTTCTACTCTGACACACAGGGAGTCTCCATGAGTCACCGTTGACTCCATGGCAACTGGTTATTGGCTAGTTTATGCAAATAGAATTCCTTGCAGGTAACCCCATAATACAGTTGCCTGGGTAGGCAGAATCCTGGGCAGGTGGAATGCGGAGGGGAGGTGGTGGAAGGGAAAGATTTTCGCTGTATATAAACCATTATGTTTTTGTAATTTAGAAATATGTGAGTTATGTTTATTTTAATATAAACATTTTTTAATCTGTCCCTTGGACATGAAAGGCTGTGCTGAGATATAAACGTTAGACAGAAATGATTGCAGTATAATTTTTATAACAACACTGTAATTGATCTTAGCCTATTATTACAGAGGTAAATACCTTCCTTATATTATCTATAGCCTCTCTTCTGGTATATAGACTCAGGGAGCTACTCCAACTGAGAAAACAGAGCTGGCAACAGTATTGAACCCACATCCCCAGAGAGACTAGAGCCTCAATCCAGAGGCCTTAGACCACTGGGCTACATTACCCCACATGCCCTTAGGTTTTAAATTCTAATGTTTTCAAGGAAACAATAATGTTTTCCAACACGGTTATTCTTTTCCTAGAACAGTTCCACAATCTAGCTGTCCAAAACACTGATTAATAACAACTAAAATTTATTTGACACACTGATAAAACTGTTGAAGAACTCAAAAAGATTATTCAAGAACATAGTGGAAAAATTAATAAGTTGCAAGAATCCATAGAGAGACAGCATGTAGAAATACAAAAGATTAACAATAAAATTACAGAATTAGACAACGCACTAGGAAGTCAGAGGAGCAGACTCGAGCAATTAGAATGCAGACTGGGACATCTGGAGGACCAGGGAATCAACACCAACATAGCTGAAAAAAAATCAGATAAAAGAATTTAAAAAAAGGAAGAAACCTTAAGAATCATGTGGGACTCTATCAAGAAGGATAACTTGCGGGTGATTGGAGTCCCAGAACAGGGAGGGGGGACAGAAAACATAGAGAAAATCGGTGAAGAACTCCTGACACAAAACTTCCCTGACATCATGAAAGACGAAAGGATATCTATCCAAGATGCTCATCGAACCCCATTTAAGATTGATCCAAAAAGAAAAACACCAAGACATATTATCATCAAACTTGCCAAAACCAAAGATAAACAGAAAATTTTACAAGCACCAGGGAGAAAAGAAAGGTTTCCTTCAAGGGAGAATCAATAAGAATAAGTTCAGACTACTCAGCAGAAACCATGCAGGCAAGAAGGCAATGGGATGACATATACAGAGCACTGAAGGAGAAAAACTGCCATCCAAGGATCATATATCCAGCAAAACTCTCTCTGAAATATGAAGGCAAAATTAAGATATTTACAGATAAACACAAGTTTAGAGAATTTGCAAAAACCAAACCAAAGCTACAAGAAATACTAAAGGATATTGTTTGGTCAGAAAACAAATAATATCACATACCAGCACAACACAAGGTCACAAAACAGAATGTCCTGATATCAACTCAAATAGGGAAATCACAAAAACAAACAAATTAAGATTATTTAAAAAAAAAAAATAACAATACACATAATAGGGAATCATGGAAGTCAATAGGCAAAAGATCACAATAATCAAAAAGAGGGACTAAATACAGGAGGCATTGAACTGCCAGATGGAGAGGGATACAAGGCGATATAAAACGATACAAGTTAGGTTTTTACTTAGAAAAATAGGGGTAAATAATAAGGTAACCACAAAAAGGTACAACAACTCCATAACTCAAGATAAAAGCCAAGAAAAACGTAACGACTCAACTAACATAAAGTCAAACACTATGAAAATGAGGATCTCACAATTTACTAAGAAAAATGTCTCAGCACAAAAAAGTATGTGGAAAAATGAAATGGCCAACAACACACATGAAAAGGCATCAAAATGACAACACTAAAAACTCATTTATGTATAATTACGCTGAATGTAAACGGACTAAATGCACCAATAAACAGACAGAGAGTCATGGACTGGATAAAGAAACACGATCTATCTATATGCTGCCTACAAGAGACACACCTTACACTTAGAGATACAAACAAACTAAAACTCAAAGGATGGAAAAAAAATATATAAAGCAAACAATAAGCAAAAAAGAAGAGGAGTAGCAATATTAATTTCTGACAAAATAGACTTTAGACCTAAATCCACGACAAAGGATAAAGAAGGACACTATATAATGATAAAAGGGACAATTGATCAGGAAGACATAACCATATTAAATATATATGCACCCAATGACAGGGCTGCAAGATACATAAAGCAAATTTTAACAGAATTGAAAAGTGAGATAGACACCTCCACAATTATACTAGGAGACTTCAACACACCACTTTCGGAGAAGGACAGGACATCCAGTAAGAAGCTCAATAGAGACACAGAAGACCTACTTACAACAATCAACCAACTTGACCTCATTGACTTATACAGAACTCTCCACGCAACTGCTGCAAAGTATACTTATTTTCTAGTGCACCTGGAACATTCTCTAGAATAGACCACAAATTAGGTCATAAAACAAACCTCTGCAGAGTCCAAAACATCGAAATATTACAAAGCATCTTCTCAGACCACAAGGCAATAAAACTAGAAATCAATAACAGAAAAACTAGGGAAAAGAAATCAAATACTTGGAAACTGAACAATACCCTCCTGAAAAAAGACTGGGTTATAGAAGACATCAAGGAGGGAATAAGAAAATTCATAGAATGCAACGAGAATGAAAATACTTCCTATCAAAACCTCTGGGGCACAGCAAAAGCAGTGCTCAGAGGCCAATTTATATCGATAAATGCACACATACAAAAAGAAGAAAGAACCAAAAGCAGAGAACTGTCCCAACAACTTGAACAAATAGAAAGTGAGCAACAAAAGAACCCATCAGGCACCAGAAGAAAACAAATAATAAAAATTAGAGCTGAACTAAATGAATTAGAGAACAGAAAAACAATTGAAAGAATTAACAAAGCCAAAAGCTGGTTCTTTGAAAAAATTAACAAAATTGATAAACCATTGGCTAGACTGACTAAAGAAATACAGGAAAGGAAACAAATAACCCGAATAAGAAACAAGAAGGACCACATCACAACAAAACCAAATGAAATTAAAAGAATCATTTCAGATTACTACGAAAAATTGTACTCTAAAAACCTAGAAGAAATGGATGAATTCTTGGAAAAACACTACCTACCTAAACTAACACATTCGGAAGTAGAACAACTAAATAGACCCATAACAAAAAAAGAGATTGAAACGGTAATCAAAAAATTTCCAACAAAAAAAAGCCCTGGCCCGGACGGCTTCACTGCAGAGTTCTACCAAACTTTCGGAGAAGAGTTAACACCACTACTACTGAAGGTATTTCAAAGCATAGAAAATGACGGAATACTACCCAACTCATTCTATGAAGCCACCATCTCCCTGATACCAAAACCAGGTAAAGACATCAAAAAAAAAAGAAAATTGCAGACCTATATCCCTCATGAACATAGATGCAAAAATCCTCAACAAAATTCTAGCCAATAGAATCCAACAACACATCAAAAAAATAATTCACCCTGATCAAGTGGGATTTATACCAGGAATGCAAGGCTGGTTTAATATCAGAAAAACCATTAATGTAATCCATCACATAAATAAAACAAAAGATAAAAACCACATGATCTTATCAATTGATGCAGAAAAGGTATTTGACAAAATCCAAAACCCATTTATGATAAAAACTCTTACCAAAATAGGAACTGAGGGAAAATTCCTCAACATAATAAAGGGCATCTATGGAAAGCCAACAGCCAATATCACTCTAAATGGAGAGAACCTGAAAGCATTTCCCTTGAGAACGGGAACCAGACAAGGATGCCCTTTATCACCGCTCTTAATCAACATCGTACTTGAAGTCCTAGCCGGAGTAATTAGGCTAGACAAAGGAATAAAGGACATCCGGATTGGCAAGGAGGAAGTAAAGTTATCACTATTTGCAGATGACATGATCTTATATACAGAAAACCCTAAGGAATCCTCCAGAAAACTACTGAAACTAATAGAAGAGTTTGACAGAGTCTCAGGTTATAAAATAAACATACAAAAATCACCTGGATTCCTCTACGTCAACAAAAAGAACACCGAAGAGGAAATAACCAAATCAATACCATTCACAGTAGCCCCCAAGAAGATAAAATACTTAGGAATAAATCTTACCAAGGATGTAAAAGACCTATACAAAGAAAACTACAAAGCTCTACTACAAGAAATTCAAAAGGACATACTTAAGTGGAAAAACATACCTTGCTCATGGATAGGAAGACTTAACATAGTAAAAATGTCTATTCTAACAAAAGCCATCTATACATATAACGCACTTCCAATCCAAATTCCAATGTCATATCTTAAGGGGATAGAGAAACAAATCACCAATCTCATATGGAAGGGAAAGAAGCCCCGGATAAGCAAAGCACTACTGAAAAAGAAGAAGAAAGTGGGAGGCCTCACTCTACCTGATTTCAGAACCTATTATACAGCCACAGTAGTCAAAACAGCCTGGTACTGGTACAACAACAGGCACATAGACCAATGGAACAGAATTTAGAACCCAGATATAAATCCATCCATGTATGAGCAGCTGATATTTGACAAAGGACCAGTGTCAGTAAATTGGGGAAAAGATAGTCTTTTTAACAAATGGTGCTGGCATAACTGGATATCCATTTGCAAAAGAATGAAACAGGACCCATACCTCACACCATGCACAAAAACTAACTCCAAGTGGATCAAAGACCTAAACATAAAGACTAAAACGATAAAGATCATGGAAGAAAAAATAGGGACAACACTAGGAGCCCTAATACAAGGCATAAACAGAATACAAAACATTACCAAAAATGATGAAGAGAAACCCAACAACTGGGAGCTCCTAAAAATCAAACATCTATGCTCATCTAAAGACTTCACCAAAAGAGTAAAAAGACCACCTACAGACTGGGAAAGAATTTTCAGCTATGACATCTCAGACCAGCGCCTGATCTCTAAAATCTACATGATTCTGTCAAAACTCAAGCACAGAAAGACAAACAACCCAATCAAGAAGTGGGCAAAGGATATGAACACACATTTCACTAAAGAAGATATTCAGGCAGCCAACAGATACATGAGAAAATGCTCTCGATCATTAGCCATTAGAGAAATGCAAATTAAAACTATGATGAGATTCCATCTCACACCAACAAGGCTGGCATTAATTCAAAAAACACAAAATAATAAATGTTGGAGAGGCTGCGGAGAGATTGGAACTCTCATACACTGCTGGTGGGAATGTAAAATGGTACAACCACTTTGGAAATCTATCTGGCGTTATCTTAAACAGTTAGAAATAGAACTACCATACAACCCAGAAATCCCACTCCTCGGAATATACCCGAGAGATACAAGAGCCTTCACACAAACAGATACATGCACACCCATGTTTATTGCAGCTCTGTTTACAATAGCAAAAAGCTGGAAGCAACCAAGGTGTCCATCAATGGATGAATGGGTAAATAAATTGTGGTATATTCACACAACGGAATACTACTCATCGATAAAGAACAGTGAGGAATCTCTGAAACATTTCATAACATGGAGGAACCTGGAAGGCATTATGCTGAGCGAAATTAGTCAGAGGCAAAAGGACAAATATTGTATAAGACCACTATTATAAGATCTTGAGAAATAGTAAAAACTGAGAAGAACACATACTTTTGTGGTTACGAAGGGGGGAGGGAGGAAGGGAGGGAGAGGGTTTTTTATTGATTAATCAGTAGATAAGAACTGCTTTGGGTGAAGGGAAAGACAACACTCAATACATGGAAGGTCAGCTCAATTGGACTGGACCAAAAGCAAAGAAGTTTCCGGGATAAAATGAATGGTTCAAAGGTCAGCGGAGCAGGGGCGGGGGTCTGGGGAACATGGTTTGCGGGGACTTCTAAGTCAATTGGCAAAATAATTCTATTATGAAAACATTCTGCATCCCACTTTGAAATGTGGCATCTGGGGTCTTAAATGTTAACAAGCGGCCATCTAAGATGCATCAATTGGTCTCAACCCACCTGGAGCAAAGGAAAATGAAGAATACCAAGCCCACACGGCAACCAAGAGCCCAAGAGACAGAAAGGGCCACATGAACCAGAGACCTACATCATCCTGAGACCAGAAGAACTAGTTGGTGCCCGGCCACAATCGATGACTGCCCTGACAGGGAGCACAACAGAGAACTCCTGAGGGAACAGGAGATCAGTGGGATGCAGACCCCAAATTCTCATAAAAAGACCATACTTAATGGTCTGACTGAGACTAGAGGAATCCCGGCGGCCATGCTCCCCAGACCTTCTGTCGGCACAGGACAGGAACCATCCCCGAAGACATCTCATCAGACATGAAAGGGACTGGTCAGCAGGTGGGAGAGAGATGCTGATGAAGAGTGAGCTAATTATATCAGTTGGACACTTGAGAGTGTGTTGGCAGCTCTTGTCTGGAGGGGGGATGGAAGGATAGAGAGAGAGGGAAGCTGGCAAAATTGTCACGAAAGGAGAGACTGAAAGGGCTGACTCAATAGGGGAAGAGCAGGTGGGAGTACGGAGTAAGATGTATGTAAACATATATGTGACAGACTGATTGGATTTGTAAACGTTCACTTGAAGCTTAATAAAAGTTAATACAAAAAAAACACAAGGGGCTGGCAAATAAAAAGTTAACTAATATTTTGAAAGAGTGGCTAAATTAAGTACCTTCAGGCAGCTGAAATAGCTCAGTTAGGAGAGCAATAGACTGAAGATACAGAGGTCCGTGTTTCAATCCTGGGTTTAGCAGTTGTGTCTAATTTTCCAGAATTACTATAATCTTCTTATAGAATGGTTGCATCTCAAGTCTCTGGGATTCTGTTAGAACTGAGTAGAGTCCAGTAAAATCTGCAAAAGCTGAAATCTGTGTAAGGTGGAAAACTGTCAGAGAAGGAAAACTAAAATATTTTCCATTAAAAGGAGTATAATAAAGGGGTAAGACTCTATACTGTCAAAAGCAGAAAACTCGTGAGACGTGGAAAAACATGGCAAACCTGCTGAATGTGGCTCTCACAGGTTTCACTGTACAGCCATCTAACAGAGAACTATGTTTAAAAAAGTCACACTAATATCCATATCATCTTTCAATAACAGTTTTTACTGATTTTCCCAACTTCAATCAAGTTGTATACATACATATTTCTATCATCCTCTCCTTTATTCACATATTCCTGAGGTCTGCCATGAAATGTTAATCAACATTTTGCATGTTTTATTTTCCCTATGTTTAACTCATCTAACAGATAGCAATTTGTTTTAAAATAATAATAGCAATGATATATTGGTAGATTAGACCTTAAGGGTAAGTGAAATGTATGACAGCAATGTCATAAGTGATGGGAGGGAAGATTTCATAATACTCTGTTATAAGGTATTTATACTACTGGTGAAGTGATATAGTGTTATTTGGAAGTGGACTTAGTTGTAGAGGTATATTGCAAATGCTAGGATAAGAAAATGCTCAATTAAACTAGAGAAGGCAAAAGAAAGAAAGAGACAGAGAAGCAAATAACAAGGGCAATGAATAGATAGTGGTTGCCAATATGGTAGATATTAATTAAATATACAGATAGCACTTTAAATGCAAGTAGTTTATATGTATTTTTAGTCTGGGTGTTCTAGAGGAGCAAAACCAGTGAAATGTATCTATAAACGTATAGAGAGATTTATTTCAAGGAAATAGCTCATGAAATTCTGGGGGCTGGAAAGTTCCAAATTCATGGATCTGGCAGCAGGCTGAAGTTCTCTGCTGCCTCATGGGCTTGGAGGGGCTGGTGAATCCAAGATCTCTAGGTCAGGTGGCAGGCTAGAGACGTCTGCAGGTTTATGTCCCAAGAATCAGAAGTTGGGGGTTGAGAAGAGTGCAGGGTCAAGACAGAGTGAGCTTTGGCAGAACATCCTTTTCTATACTAGAGACAGACCACATCCCCAAGGAAATTTTACTTTCAACTGATTGATCGGTTACATCTGATCACGAAACGGAAGGTGATTACATTATGGAAGAGCACATGCCAAACCACTGAGAATCATGGCCTAGCCAAGTTGACACATAACATTAAGCATTACAATACCAATCAAAAGGCTGACTAAAAGAGTGGATTAAAAAAAAAAAAGATCCACTACGTGTTGTTTTCAAGAAACTCACTTTATTTTATTTTTTAATTTTTATTGTGCTTTAAGTGAAAGTTTGCAAATCAATTTGGGCTGTCATACAAAAATTCATAAACACCTTGCTATATACTCTTAATTGCTCTCCCCCTAATGAGACAGCACACTCCTTCCTTCCACTCTCTTTTCGTGTCCATTCTGCCAGCTTCTGACCCCTTCTGCTCTTTCATCTCCCCTCCAGACAGGAGATGTCAACATAGTCTCATGTGCCTACTTGAGCCAAGGATGCTCATTCTTCCTCAGTATCATTTTCTATGCCATTGTCCAGTCCAATTTCTGTCTGAAAAGTTGGCTTTGGGAATGGTTCCTGTCTTGGGCTAACAGAAGGTCTGGGGACCATGACTTTTGGGGTCCTTCTATTCTCAGTCAGACCATTAAGTCTGGTCTTTTTATGAGAATTTGGGGTCTGCATCCCACTGGTCTCCTGCTCCCTCAGGGGTTCTATGTTGTGTTCCCCGTCAGGGCAGTCATCGGTTGTAGCTGGGCACCATCTAGTTCTTCTGGTCTCAGGCTAATGTAGTCTCTCCTTTATGTGGCCCTTTCTGCCTCTTGGGCTCATAATTACCTTGTGTCTTTGGTGTTCTTCATTCTCCTTTGCTCCTGGTGGTTTGAGACCGATTGATGCATCTTAGATGGTCACTTGCTAGCCTTTAAGACCCCAGACGCCACTCTCCAAAGTGGGATGCAGAAAGTTAATAGATTTTATTATGCCAATTGACTTAGATGTCCCCTGAAACCATGGTCCCCAAACCCCTGCCCCTGCTACGCTGGCCTTCAAAGTGTTCAGGTTATTCAGGAAACTTCTTTGCTTTTGGTTTAGTCCAGTTGTGCTGACCTCTCATGTATTGTGTGTTGTTTTTCCCTTCACCTAAAATAGTTCTTATCTACTATCTAATTAATGAAAACCTCCCTCCCCCCTCCCCCTCTCATAATCAAAGAATATTCTCTTCTCTGTTTAAACTATTTCTTGAGTTTTTTATAGTAATGGTCTTATACAATATTTGTTCTTTCACAACTGACTCATTTCACTCAGCATAATCAAGAAACCCACTTTAAATATAAAGACACAGAGATTAAAGTAAAAAGATGGAGAAAGATATATCAGGTGTTATGGATTGAATTGTGTCCACCAAAAATGTGTGTCAACTTGACTAGGCCATGATTTTCAATACTGAGTGACTGTCCACCATTTTGTCATCTGAAGTGATTTTCCTATGCGTTGTAAATCCTGCTTTTATGATGTTAACGAGATGGGATTAGTGGCAGTTATGTTAATGAGGCGGGACTCAATTTATAAGATTAGGTTGTGTTTTAAGTCTATCTCTTTTGAGATATAAAAGAGAAAAGTAAGCACAAAGACACAGGGACCTCATACCACCATGAATTGAGAGCCAGGAGAACAGTGCATTCTTTGAAATGGGGGGCGGGGGGTCCCTGCAATGAGGAGCTCCTCACCCAGGGAAGACTGATGACAAGGATCTTCCCCCAGAGCCAACAGAAATAGAAAGCCTTCCCCTGGAGCTGGCACCCTGAATTCTGACTTCTAGCTTCCCAGTCTATGAGAAAATAAATTTATTTTTGTTAAACCATTCACTGGTGGTATTTCTGTTATATCCAAAAACTCAGAACTAGATAATTAAGACACCATGATGACACTAATCAAAAGAATGTTGGAGTTGCTGTATTAATTTCAGACAAGTCAGTTTTCAGGGCAAGGAACATTATCAAAAGTACAGAAGGACATTGGGTAACGATTAAGGGGTCAGTTCTCCAAGAAGACATAACAATCCTGAATGTGTATGCACCAAATAACAGAGCATCAAAACATATGAGGTGAAACTCATATCTGATACCACTTGTCTTCAAGTTGTATTCTGCAACACATGGGTTGTCATGAGTCAGAGTCAACTCCATGGCAACTGCTGCTGGTAGTGAATCTAAGATATACAATAAATTCTTAAAACACACAATAAAAAACACAAGCAACCCAATTAAAAAGTGGGTAAAATATTTGAACAGACACCTCAGCAAAGGAGATATACAGATGACATCTGCCATTAAAAAAATACACCAACCAGTTGCCCCATAAGTAGACTTGTGCTTCATAGCGTTTTTAATGAAGTAGATTCCCAGGTCTTTCTTCTGAGGCACCCCTACCCTTTGCCATCGAGTCGATTCCAACTCATAATGACCCTATAGGACAGAGAGTACTCCCTCACAGGGTTTCTGAAGAGTGTCTGGTGGATTCAAACTCCCAGCTATTGGTCAGCTGTTGATGGTTTTAAACCACCAGTCTTTCAGTTAATAGCCAAACACTTCACTATTTGTAACAGCCAGGAACTCCTATATGACACTGTTGTTATTAGTTGTTGTTAGGTTCCATTGAGTCAGTTCCTACTCATAGTGACCCTATGTGCAACAGAAAGAAACACTCCCTGGACCTGTGCCACCCTCATAATCATTGTTACGCCTCAGCCCATAGTTGCAGACACTGTGTCAATCCGTCTTATTGCAAGTCTTTCTCTCTTTCACTGGCCCTCTGCTTTATCAAGCATGATGTCTGTCATGGATTGAATAATGTCCCCCCAAAATGTGTGCATCAACTTGGTTAGACCATGATTCCCATCACTGTCTGGTTGTCCTTCATTCTGTGATTGCAATTTTACGTTAAGAGGCTTAGGATGGGATTGTAACACCACCCTTACTCAGGTCACCTCCCTGATCCAGTGTAAAGGAAGTTTCCCTGGGGTGTGGCCTGCACCACCTTTCATCTCTCAAGAGATAAAAGGAAAGGGAAGCTAGCAGAGAGTTGGGGACCTCATACCACCAAGAAAACAGCACCAGGAGCAAAGTGCATCCTGTGCCTGAGAGTCTCCTTGACCAGGGAAAGATTGAGGACAAAGACCTTCCCCTAGAGCTCACAGAGAGAGAAAGCCTTCCCCTGGAGCTGATGCCCTAAATTTGGACTTCTAGCCTACTAGACTGTGAGAAAATAAATTTTGCTTTGTTAAGAGCATCCACTTGCGGTATTTCTGTTATAGCAGCACTGGATAACTAAGACAGAATTTGTCTTTCTCTAGGGACTGGTCACTCCTGATAACATGTCCAAAGTACATGAAATGAAGTCTTGCCGTCTTTGCTTCTAAGGAGCATTCTGGCTGTACTTCTTCCAAGACAGATTTATTCATTCTTCTGGCAGTCAATGGTATCTTCAATATTCTTCGCCAACACCGTAATTCAAAGGTGTCAATTCTTCTTCAGTCTTCCTTATTCATTGTCCAGCTTTAGCATGCATATGAAAAAAAAAAAATCCTGTGGAGCATGTCTACTCTGACCTATAGGGCCACTGTCAGTCAGAATCCACTCGACTGCAACAGGTTTAATCTTTATGGAAGCCAACTGCCACATCTTTCTTCCCTAGAGTGGCTGGCAAGTTCCAATCACCGACCTTTTGGTTAGAAGCTGAGCACTTAGCACTGTGCCACCACAGCTCCTTTCAGGATGTCACCAGGGCCATGTTTTTGCAGAGGTTCTAGGGAAAGGCCCATTTTGTCTCCTCCAGGTTTTGGTAGCCCCAGGTATTCTTGGCTTAAGCCTGCAGCATAACTCCATGGCCATTTTCCTCTGTGTCTCTGTGTCTTTTCTCCTATTTTATAAGGATATCACTCAAGAGATTAGAGCCCACCCTAATCAAGTATGAGGTTGTGTTAATTTAACTGGTAACCTCTTCAAAGACCCTATCTCCAAACAAGATCACATTCACAGATACTGGGGGTTAGAACTTCAATGTATCTTTTCGGGGGACACAAATGAGTCCAACACACAGATGTACGTATATACCATAGATTATTCAATCAACCTCAGTTAATTGACACGTGGGTGATTTTGTCTTTTTCTATTATAAATTTTAAACAGATGAGCCACATTACTGTTTCATTTTGTATTTTTACCCACGTGTTTGGAATTGATTGCTAACAAAGGGTTTCCTGGATGGGAGGATAAATGCAAATAACATTTTGCTAGCTACAGCTGTGCACATTCTGAATCTGTGCATATCTCACACCAGAAGCTCAATAAATATTTTTTGGAGAAAAAGAACTGGCATAACTTAATACAAAAACTTACATGAAGAGTTATTTAGGGCATTTCACTTTTCCTTTGGAAGTGGGAATTCTGCAGCTACAACTGCTTGGGATTAATAGAATCAGAATTTAGAGTACAGTAAGCACAGTAAGGAAACCCTGGTGGTGTAGTGGTTAAGAGCCACAGCTGCTAACCAAAATATAGGTAGAATCCACCAGGTGCTACTTGGAAACCATATGGGACAGTTCTACTCTGTCCTACAGGGTCGCTATAAGTCGGAATTGACTCTATGGCAGTGGATTTGGTATTTTTTGGAAGCACGGTAGAGAATTTAGGGATAGCTGGGGATAGAGATAGAGAGGAAAGCCTGGTGGGTAGTGGTTACGAGCTACAGCTGCTAACCAAAAGGTGGTCAGTTGGAATCCACCAGGCACTCCTCGGAAACCCTACGTGGCAGTTCAACTCTGTCGTATGAGGTCGCTGTGAGTCGGAATTGACTCGATGGCAACCGATTTGGGTTTTTGCTTTGGGGTTAGAAAGGAGATTGGTTTGCAGTGCAGCGGAAAAAGTCAAGGCCCTACTGGGATTTGAACCCAGGATCTCCTGTTTACAAGACAGGCGCTTTAACCAACTAAGCCATAGAGCCCATACAGGCACGTGGGTTAGGACTGGTTCTGTCGTCTCGGATTAGTTGAAATGTTCTTGCTACAAAGTGCACAGGATCAAATGCAGTTTACAGTGAGAAAACGGGCAAACTCCAAGAAGAGGCTTTTCCTACTCATATGTACTGTAGAACTAATAAAGCAGGAAAAGATTCGGGCAGCTGCAGTATCTGGGCCAATAATTCTTTATTTAGTGCAACGATAAAACTCAGTAACTAAGTCGAGGCTGCCCAGTCGTTCTAAAAGGGATAAAGTTTTCTAAAAACAAC